>NC_083224.1:191304976-191629976 GCF_032191835.1 Heteronotia binoei | reverse complement strand
TTTTGACCACTGTGTGGTACAGAGTCTTGGATTGGATGGGCTATTGGCCTGATTCAACAGGGCTTCTCTTATGTTCTTATGCCTGGGGCAGTGATGCTCTGTATTCTTGGTGCTTGGGCGGGGGGGCACAGTGGGAGGGCTTCTAGTGTCCTGGTCCCACTGATGGACCTCCTGATGGTGCCTGGGATTTGGGGCTGCTGTGTGATGCAGAGTATTGGACTGGAGGGACCATTGGTCTGCACCAACATGGCTTCTCTTATGTTCTTATGTCTGGGGCAGTGATGCTCTGTATTCTTGGTGCTGGGGGGGTTCAAATGGGAGGGCTTCTAATGTCCTGGCCCCACTGGTGTACTTTCTGATGGCACCTGGTTTTTTGGCCACTGTGTGGCACAGAGTGTTGGACTGGAGGGGCCACTGGCCTGATCCAGCATGGCTTCTCTTCTGTTCTTATGGTTGTGTGAAGCCAGCTCCGAGGAGATCAGCTGGTTCATTTGCTTTTAAGGGAAGTTGTTGTGAGCAACTCTTCAGGGTGAGGGGAGAGGCAAGTATTGCTTTCTGGACAGTTGGGAGGAAATAATCTTTCTCGAGCCAGCCAATCTCTTTATGCTTTTCGTCAGCACCTGTTTAAGTTTTTCTCCAAGATCATGAGGATTAGAAAATTCCTTTTGTGCTTTAAAAAAAACAACAACAACAAGAAGAAATATTTAAATTCTTTTGGTTTGAGCTAAAGAGCCCCTCTCCCCGCCCCAGGTACATCTGTGACTGGTGCTTTCCGGACAGTTGTGTTTGAAAGAGTTGGTGCGCAGATGAGAACAGACAGGCAAAAAAATGTGTTTCTTTCCCCCTGTCCCTTCTAGGCAGAAGGAAGGACCGACAGGGCCTCTCTATGCATCCTCCAATCCAGAGTACCTCAGTGCCAGCGATGGTGAGACACGGGGCTTTCTGGTACTTCTGCAGGGGGAGGGTGCTCTATGGAGCTCTCGAGACATTCAAAGGGGCAACTGGTTTCCCTGCACTTCCCTTGCATGCCCCCCGGCTCCCCCCCCCCAGGGCCACCGTTCTCCCACCCTCCTTGTGCCACCAGAGGGCCTTTTCTGGCCAGATTGCTGTCGCACAGTGACGTCACCATCTGCTGCCAGTTTGAAACAGTGCCGGATTAAACCCTGTAGAGGCCCCTAGCCAGTTGAAATCTTGGAGGGCCCCTCACAAAATATCTCAGAGTCTGAGCGCCTGCCCCACCACCCGTGGCCCCCCGCTATAGCCTGCAGGCACCTTCTTAAAAGCCCCTTTTATTAAGCTGCGGGGGAAAGGCAGACTTGGCAACACCGCCAGCAGCAGCCTCACCAGGCAACTCAGGCAAAGAGCGGCTCTGTTGCTGGCTACGCGTGCAGGCTGGGAGGGCTGCAAGCAGGGGGAAAATGGGGGGGAGAGCCAGCCCGGGGCCCCTAAAGACATGGGGGTCCATAGGTTAGTGCCTACTTGGCCTAATTGTTCATCTGGCTCTGATTTGAAAAGGGAAAGGGCCTGGTGGAGGATCCTGGGCCTATCTTCCCCATACTCCTCCCTTCACCATCCCGGGAGAAGCAGTCCTCTGGAGCTACAAGGCTCCTCCACTTGCCACTGGCAGGGCCTTTCCAGCAGCGGGCCAAAGAGCCCTGGCACAAGGTCAGCAGGAAACCCACCCCACCCCCCACACACCCCTCTAGGCTGTGGCAGGGGAAGGAGGGAAGGGAACTCTGGGGGTCCAGGCTGAGATCTCTGACCCTTTTCCTTGCAGTCCCAAAGCATCAAGGGCCAGAGACCAGTTTTTAGTTTGTGGATTTGTTTGTTTGATTGATTTTTAGACCACCCTCCCCTAAACCCAGGGCTCAGGGCAGGGTATAAATGCATTTATGAATCAGGTATATTTTTATTTTATTTATTTTATTTTATTCTGGTAGATTTATATTCCGCCCTTTCCCATAGCAGGCTGAGGGCAGATTACAGACGTGATAAAAACAGTTAAAACCCAACAACAGAGCAATGGAAACCAAGCACAAGATGAATTTAAGGCCCTTAAAACAATTAAAACAGTAATATAATAAAAACAGTTAAAACAATAGAACAACCAAAAACAAGCACAAGATGGATTTAAGACCCTTAAAACAATTAAAACGGTAATATAATAAAAACAGTTAAAACAATAGAACAACCAAAAACAAGCACAAGATGGATTTAAGACCCTTAAAACAATTAAAATGGTAATATAATAAAAACAGTTAAAACAATAGAACGATCAAAGCCAAGCACAACAAGACGAATTTAAGACTCTTAAAACAATTAAAACGGTAATATAATAAAAACAGTTAAAACAATAGAACAATCAAAACCAAGCACAAGACGAATTTAAGACTCTTAAAACAATTAAAACGGTAATATAATAAAAACAGTTAAAACAATAGAACAATCAAAACCAAGCACAAGACGAATTTAAGACTCTTAAAACAATTAAAATGGTAATATAATAAAAACAGTTAAAACAATAGAACAATCAAAACCAAGCACAACAAGACGAATTTAAGACTCTTAAAACAATTAAAATGGTAATATAATAAAAACAGTTAAAACAATAGAAGACTCTTAAAACAATTAAAGCAGTTATAATAAAAACAGTTAAAACAATAGAACAATCAGAAACAAGCACAAGATGAATTTAAGACTCTTGAAACAAAACAGTAATTAAAATAAACTATTTTTAATTTTTTTTATTTTTAAAGAATGTTAAGGGTACAAAAAACTGAAAGATGGGAAAGGGGGGGGGGGAAGATGGTACAGAATATTTACACCTCTCTAGGACACCCACAGTGCACATTACATCAAAAATAGGTGGCGGAGCTCATTAGCATAACTCATTAGCATATGCTCCCCCCCCAGCCAAAAACAACTTGATGCAAGAAAGGAGAGCCCTGGGTGAGTGAGGCCTGCTTGGGCTGGCTGGAGATCCAGCCAGCCCAAGCAGGCCTCGCTTGCCTGGGGCTCTCTTGGGCTGCCCCTCCCAGTCAAAAAGCCAGCAAAACACCCACCACCCAAAATCACATAGGAACTGGAGAAAGGGTGGCATGGGCTTCTCCAGGGGTTAACGAGGGCTGCTGGCTGGCTGCCCGCTCTCCTCATCCAGGGATTGTTATGCAGCTGCACCTACTATTCACTGGACAAGGTAGGTAGGTGGGGAGGAGAAGGGGGAACCCTCAGAAAGGTTCAGGAACTGTGCTCCTGTGAGCTCCTGCTGAATCTGAGGCCAGGGTGGTGCAGAACTTGGGTGCAAAAGGGCCGGTTGTGTGGGCTCGATGCCAGGCCTAAAGTCCATCTGGCCCAGCTGCCGCCTCCCCTCCTGGCCATGAGGCAGCTTGCCGGAGTTTGCCTTTCCCTTCCTCCCCGTTTGCAGTTTATGTCCCAGACGAGTGGGAGGTCCCCCGGGAGAAGATCTCCCTCCTGCGGGAGCTGGGCCAGGGCTCCTTCGGCATGGTGTACGAGGGGATCGCCAAGGACATCGTCAAGGGCGAGGCAGAGACCCGGGTGGCGGTGAAGACGGTGAACGAGTCGGCCAGCCTGCGGGAGCGGATCGAATTCCTCAACGAGGCCTCCGTGATGAAGGGCTTCAGATGCCACCATGTGGTGAGGGAGGGCACTGCGCCTTGGCTGAGAGGAGGCGTGGGGGAAGAGGGAGGCCTGGGGTGGGGGGCAGCCTGTGTGTGTTGCCTGCCCCTCCTCCGGCTCCTTCTCTCTGCTGTAGTTCTCCTGTCGGGCAGCCGCCCATCTAAGCTTCTGTGTGAGTCACACACTTCGCATGGCTCCTGCTGGAGCGTTTGTTCTCGTTCCACAATATTCCGTTTGGAAAGGGCTCGAGGGCGGCGGAGTGTCATTCCTGCATCCCAGAAACAGAGGCTGGAGGAGAACCAGGATAGCAGGCCCTGGTCGCTGACAAGCCCCTCTTTGGGTTAGAACGGGGACGGAGCCATCTTCCGGCTCAACATTAGGAAGAACTTCCTGACCGTTAGAGCGGTTCCTCAGTGGAACAGGCTTCCTCCCTGGGAGGTGGTGGGCTCTCCTACCTCGAAAGTTTTCCAACAGAGGCTGGATGGCCATCTGAAAGCAATGAGGATCCTGTGACTTTAGGGGGAGGGATTTGTGAGTTTCCTGCATTGTGCAGGGGGTTGGACTAGATGACCCTGGAGGCCCTTCCAACTCTAGGATTCTATTATTCGAACAGGCTTCCTCCTTGGGAGGTGGTGGGCTCTCCTACCTCGGAGGTTTTCCAACAGACGCTGGATGGCTGTCTGACAGCAATGAGGATCCTGTGAATTTTGGGGGAGTTGTTTGTGAGTTTCCTGCCTTGTGCAGGGGGTTGGACTAGATGACCCTGGAGGTCCCTTCCAACTCTAGGATTCTATGACAGCAATGACGATCCTATGAATTTAGGGGGAGGTCTTTGTGAGTTTCCTGCATTGTGCAGGGGGTTGGACTAGATGACCCTGGAGGTCCCTTCCAACTCAAGGATTCTATTATTCTAACAGGCTTCCTCCTAGGGAGGTGGTGGGCTCCCCTACCTCGGAGGTTTTTAAACAGAGGCTAGATGGCCATCTGACAGCAATGAGGATCCTGTGAATTTAGGGGGAGGTGTTTGTGAGTTTCCTGCCTTGTGCAGGGGGTTGGACTAGATGACCCTGGAGGCCCTTCCAATTCTAGGGTTCTATGATTCTCCTCCCTTGGAGGTTTTCCAACAGAGGCTAGATGGCCATCTGACAGCAATGAAGATCCTGTGAATTTAGGGGGAGGTGTTTGTGAGTTTCCTGCCTTGTGCAGAGGGTTGAACTAGATGACCCTGGAGGTCCCTTCCAAATCTAGGATTCTATTATTCTAACAGGCTTCCTCCTTGGGAGGTGGTGGGCTCCCCTACCTCGGAGGTTTTGAAAAAGAGGCTAGGTGGCCATCTGACAGCAATGAGGATCCTGTGAATTTAGGGGGAGGTGTTTGTGAGTTTCCTGCCTTGTGCAGGGGGTTGGACTAGATGACCCTGGAGGTCCCTTCCCACCCTAGGGTTCTAAGTTGCGTCTCCAGCAGGAGCCTTGTGGGGTTCTGTCTCTTCATGGTGGGAGTTGCAAGGAACGGGGTGTTGGGCTTCAGCTCCTTCTCTTCCTTGAAATCTGACCCCCCCCCCCTTCACCCTTATTTCCGCCAGGTTTGCCTCCTGGGGGTTGTGTCCAAAGGGCAGCCCACCCTTGTCGTCATGGAGCTGATGTCCCACGGGGACCTGAAGAGCTACTTGCGGTCCTTGCGTCTGGATGCTGAGGTAGCCCCCTGGGCGCGATGGAGGCAGGGAGGGGGAGAGGCAGTGGCCCCTCCTAGGCCATCCCAGTCTCGGGGGTCCCCTTGCAAATCATCTCAGAGATGAAGCACCCACCGGCCACCCACGGCTTCGCTGCAGCCTGCAGGCCCCTTCTCCAAAGCACCTTTGACGAAGCTGTGGGGGAGAGGCAGAGAGAGGCAGACTTGGTGATGACTGCAGGAGCAGTTGCACCAGTCGGGCAAAGAGCGGCTCAGTTGCTGGCTGGGGGTGCAGGCTGGGGGGGGCTGCAAGCAGGGGGAAAGCTGGCCCTAAAGACGTGGGGGCCCATAGGGAGGAGGAGGCGGGTCTCTGCCGGCAAGGCCCTCCCTCCCTCCCTCCCTCTCTCGGTGGTGGGCACAGCTTTCTCCTGTCCTTTCCAGAACAACCCCGGCCGTCCACCGCCTACTCTCCGAGAGATGATCCAAATGGCCGCAGAGATTGCTGACGGCATGGCTTACCTGAACGCCAAGAAGTTTGTCCACCGGGACCTGGCGGCCCGGAACTGCATGGTGGCTGAAGACTTCACCGTCAAAATTGGAGGTACGACTAGGCAACAGGGCGGGGGGTGGGCAGGGGGAACTCCCCTGCTGCAGGCGCTCCTGAGCAGTTGGTGCTGGGTGGAGGGGGAGCCCCAAGTCTGCAGAGGAAGAACTTTCTAAGACAGGAGTGGCCAAACTTGCTTAGAATAAGAGCCACATAGAATAAATGCCAGATGTCTGAGAGCCACAAGACATGAATATCAGATGTTTGAAAGTCACGAGGGAGGGAAGGGAGGAAGGAAGGAAAAAGGTGAGGGAGGAAGGAAGGAGGAAGGAAGGAAGGAAGGAAGGAAGGAAGGAAGGGAGGGAGGGAGGGAGGGAGGAAGAAAGGAAGGAGGGGATGGGGGAAGGAAGGAGGTGAGGGAGGAAGGGAGGGGAGGGAGGAAGGAGGGGAGGGAGGAAGGAAGTAGGGGAGGGAGGAAGGAGGGAAGGGAGGAAGGAGGGAAGGGAGGAAGGAAGGAAGGAAGGAAGGGAGGAAAGGAAGGAAGGAAGGAAGAAAGAAAGGAGGGAAAGGAGGAAGGAAGGAAGTAGGGGAGGGAGGAAGGAAGGAGGGAAAGGAGGGAGGAAGGAAGGAAGGAGGTGAGGGAGGGAGGGAGGGGAGGAAGGAAGGAGGGGAGGAAGGGAGGAGGGGAGGAAGGAAAGAGGTGAGGGAGGAAGGAAGGAGGGAAGGGAGGAAGGAAGGAGGGGAGAGAGGAAGAAAGGAAAGAGGTGAGGGAGGAAGGGAGGGGAGGAAGGAAGGAAGGAGGGGAGGGAAGAAAATAGATGGGGAGGACAGATGGAAAGAAAGCAACTTTAAATGCATTCTCCAAGTTGCCAGCCATCTTGGCTTGGAGAAGATATTGGATTTATATATCCCGCCCTCCACTCCGAAGTGATTGAATGCCTTCTCCAAGCCAGCTGGTTGGGGCAGTGGGGGCTTCTAGAGCCACACAATATGTGTGAAAGAGCCACATGTGGTTCCCGAGCCACAGTTTGGCCACCCCTGTTCTAAGAGCTGCTTTGCAGGCCATGGTCTCCTCCTCCTCCCCCACCAACACTCTCCCGGATTTGGAGTTCCCAGAATGCCCCCCGCTTTCAGATGGAGCTGGTCCTCATTCCCAGGGTAGTGGCATTTTCGGTGAGCTCACAGTGACCTTCTCTGCCCTCAGACTTTGGCATGACCCGGGACATCTACGAGACGGACTACTACCGCAAAGGGGGGAAGGGCCTCCTGCCCGTGCGGTGGATGGCCCCCGAGTCCTTGAAGGACGGCGTCTTCACAGCCTATTCGGACGTGTGGTGAGTGGAGCTCGGTTCTGGGAGGAGGAGGGAGGCAGGCCTTGGGGAGCAACACGTGGAATTCACTGCCACAGGAGGTGGCGGCTACAAGTTAGACAGCTTCAAGAGGGGGTTGGATAAGCATATGGAGCAGAGGTCCATCAGTGGCTATTAGCCGCAGCATATTGTTGGAACTCTGGGGCAGTGATGCTCTGTATTCTTGGTGCTTGGGGGGGGCACAGTGGGGGAGCTTCTAGTGTACTGGCCCCACTGATGGACCTCCTGATGGCACCTGTTTTTTTTAGCCACTGTGTGACACAAAAAACAGGGCTGGAGGGGCCATTGGCCTGATCCAACATGGCTTCTCTTATGTGACACAGAGTGTTGGACAGGATGGGCCATTGGCCTGATCCAACATGGCTTCTCTTATGTGACACAGAGTGTTGAACTGGAGGGGCCACTGGCCTGATCCAACAGGGCTTCTCTTATGTTCTTATGTGACACAGAGTGTTGGAGTGGATGGGCCATTGGCCTGACCCAACATGGCTTCTCTTATGTTCTTATGTAACACAGAGTGTTGGAGTGGAGGGGCCATTGGCCTGATCCAACATGGCTTCTCTTATGTGACACAGAGTGTTGGACTGGATGGGCCATTGGCCTGATCCAACATGGCTTCTCTTATGTGACACAGAGTGTTGAACTGGAGGGGCCACTGGCCTGATCCAACAGGGCTTCTCTTATGTATGTGACACAGAGTGTTGGAGTGGATGGGCCATTGGCCTGACCCAACATGGCTTCTCTTATGTTCTTATGTGACACAGAGTGTTGGAGTGGAGGGGCCATTGGCCTGACCCAACAGGGCTTCTCTTAGGTTCTTATGTGACACAGAGTGTTGGAGTGGAGGGGCCATTGTCCTGATCCAACATGGCTTCTCTGATGTTCTTATGTGACACAGAGTGTTGGACTGGATGGGCCACTGGCCTGATCCAACATGGCTTCTCTTATGTTCTTATGTGACACAGAGTGTTGGACTGGATGGGCCATTGGCCTGACCCAACAGGGCTTCTCTTATGTTCTTATGTGACACAGAATGTTGGACTGGATGGGCCACTGGCCTGACCCAACAGGGCTTCTCTTATGTTCTTCTGTGACACAGAGTGTTGGACTGGATGGGCCACTGGCCTGATCCAACAGGGCTTCTCTTATGTTCTTATGTGACACAGAGTGTTGGACTGGAGGGGCCATTGGCCTGATCCAACATGGCTTCTCTTATGTTCTTATGTGACACAGAGTGTTGGACTGGATGGGCCATTGGCCTGATCCAACAGGGCTTCTCTTATGTTCTTATGTGACACAGAGTGTTGGAGTGGAGGGGCCATTGGCCTGACCCAACATGGCTTCTCTTATGTTCTTATGTGACACAGAGTGTTGGACTGGATGGGCCATTGGCCTGATCCAACATGGCTTCTCTGACGTTCTTATGGCGTGGCCTACCACAGGACTCCCTGCTTCTCCCTCTTCCTCTCCCGCAGGTCCTTTGGGGTCGTCCTCTGGGAGATAAGCAGTCTGGCGGAGCAACCCTACCAAGGCCTCTCCAACGAGCAGGTCCTGAAGTTTGTCATGGACGGGGGATGCCTTGAGAGGCCAGAAAACTGTGCTGAGCAGCTGTAAGTCTGGGGGTGTGGGGGGCTTGTTGCTGCAGAGTGGCTGCAAAGAGGGCCCTCAGTCCCAGGCAGGGAAGCTGAGTCAGGAAACAGGTCCCCGTCTTTCTCCATTGACAGATGGGGGTGGCGACCAGCGTTCCCTCCCAGCTGAGTGAGGGTGAGCTAGCTCACCGATTTTTAGCCTCCAGCTCACACAGTTTTGTCTTAGCTGAGGACCCCGGAGCACTAATCGATGCAGGAGCTCACAACTTTAATGCCAGCAGCTCACAAAGTAGAATTTTTGCTCACGAGGAGGCCTCAGATTCAGTGGGCGCTCACAGGAACACAGCTCCCGAACCTTACCGAGAGTTCCACCTCCTCCTTCTGAGAGTTCCACCTCCTTGTCCATTGAATAGGAGGTGCAGCTGCATAACATTCCCTGGATGAGCTCCACCACCGATTTTTCTACAAAACGACCCCTGCTCCCAAGACTCCACAGCTTAGCGAGAGCACCAGCGTTGCTCGTGACCAGCGTTTCCTCTAAGCTGAGTTTGGGTGAGCTAGCTCACAGATTTTCAGCCTCCAGCTCACACCTTTTGGTCCTAGCTCAGGAAGGATGACCCCAGAGCACAACAATGGATGCTGCAGCTCACCGCTTTAACGCCAGCAGCTCACAAAGTAGAATTTTTGCTCACAAGGCTCTGCAGCTTCGAGGGAACTTTGTTGGTCACCATCCAGTGCCAGTGGCTCTTTTCACCCCCTCTAGTGAGAGGAACAGGGGAGGGGGTTCTGCACAGATGTGGAAGCAGTTTGACCTGGCGCAGAAAAAAACGTCAGAGCTGGAAGGGGCTTCTAGGGTCATCGAGTCCAACCCCCTGCACAGTGCAGGACATTCACAACTACCCCAACCCCTCAGTGACCCCCTCCTCCATGCCCGCTCGTCCCCCCAAAAACCCTCCAGGATCTCTGGCCAACTAGTCTGGAGGAAAATTCTTCCTGACCCCCAAGTGGCGATTGGCATTACCCCTGGGCATTTAAGAAAGGGCCATGAGAGCCAAACATGTGAGCCTCTTGGCTCATCCCCTCTTGCCCACTCTATTTTGACCTCCCCTAAGTCCAAGCATCTGCTGGAGACCTCCAAAGGCAGAGAGCCCCCCAGAGCTGAGGGGCAGGAGGGGGGCAGGGGGGTGGGGTCTGGCAGCCAGAGGTTGACCTGGCTGGGCGTGTCTTTTTTCTGTGTGGTTCCAGCCACAGCCTCACGCAGATGTGCTGGCAGTACAACCCCAAGATGCGTCCTTCCTTCATTGAGATCATCGAGATGCTGAAGGAGGATCTGCACCCGGCCTTCCGGGAGGCCTCCTTTTTCTACAGCGACGAGAACAAGCCCCCCGAGACGGAGGAGTTCGAGATGGACTTTGAGAACATGGAGAGCATCCCTCTGGACCCCGCCTCCTACACGCAGCAGGACGAGGTCTTGGGGCGAGACGGCAGGCCCTCCCTGGGGCTCAAGGGGAACTATGAGGAGCACGTCCCCTACACTCACATGAACGGCGGCAAGAAGAACGGCCGCATCCTCCGCTCGAGCCCCTCCTAAGACTGCTGCGGGGAGGGGGGGCTTCTCTCTCTCTCTCTCTCTCTCTCTCTCGCTTTCCTGCCTCCCCCAGACTCAGGACTTGCAGTGTTGCTGCTCAACCCCCAGGAGACCTCCAGACTCGCTTCCTAGTCCGATTTTGAATCACCCGGAAATTACGATTGTGGCGGGGGGAGGTCAACTGGCCGTCGATGGGGGCCCTGCCTGGGCCTCTAACCCCCTCCGGTTTTGAGGCTGGGACCGACCTCACGCCAACGGCCACGTCGAATAGGAGGAAGAGCCTCCAATTGCCTCCAGCCCCCCAGCAAGCGGGAAGATCAGGGGGTCTTTGCAGAGCGCCAACCCAGCCGAATCCAGAGCCTTTCCTTCCATCTGCCTCTTCGCTGGCATCAGAAACGCGGAAGGATCCGCGAGGCGTGCGCTGTGGGAACTGGCCTTTCTCCCTCTTGGAGCTGACCAGCAGCTGCTGCTTCTTTCCCTCTTGCTGGGTCAGGGTACACGTTTTGCGTGCGCGCACGTGTGCAGGTATGAGGCAGGAGTGGACGCGGCTGGGTCTTTTGTATATAAGCGTCCCCGCCGGGGAGGTGGGAACCAGTTGTTGTCCTCGTTGTCCAGCTTTCTTCTCTCCCATCCTTCTCCCCCCGCCCCCCACCTGAATGGTTTTTTTTACACTGAAGAACTCGGGAGAAGGGGCCCTTGCCCCTTCTCGCCCTGCCTTCAGCAGACAAGGCAGCCAAAACAGAAGCCAAATTCTCAGCGTTAACGTCGCGTATTGTACGATTGTGTGACTTGCTTGAGCCTCTCCTGTAACTTATTGACGCCTTTGATCCCTTGTGGGCTTTCCCACGGCGTGCAGGGCTTGCCTGCCGGCGCGCTTGGTTTGTCCTCTTCGCCGATTCTGCGTCCCAGCCCACCTGCATCGGCCTGCGCTTCAGGAACTTTTAAACGTTCTAAACCCAGAAGTCTGCAGATTGTGGAACAGCTGGAGGCTGCTGGCGAAACTCCTCCGCTCATGCTGGAGGAGGCCTGCTCTCTCTTTCTCTCTTGGGCCTGCAAGGGACACGTTTGAGGAGAGATGCTCGCTCTTCAGTCTTTCTTGCAGCAAGGAGGCTGATGATGCCGCCGAAAGCAGCGTCAGGCCTCCGACTTGGAGCACAGAGAGAGTCCTGCAGCTTCAGGCCAGAGGCCCGTCTGGTGGAGCGTCCGGATCAAGGCAGGGCCTCCCACGAAGCACAGCCTGAAGGCACCCTCCCCATTTGCAAGGGGGAGGTCAAATAGCGGTTGTGTGAACAGTGCTCTTGGGTGCAGCCATCTAAACATCACGAGCTCCCTTTTTCGGAAAGGAGGCAGAGGGAAACGGCAGTCCCCCCCCCCCCCCCTTCCCAGTGTTTTCGAAAGCCTAGCCGAGCTTTGTGGCTGCCCTGGCTGGATGTGTGTGTGTGTGTGTGTGAATCCAGAGCGTGTGACTCCCAGTTGGGCTGAGTGCGAGGTTGCGTGTCTTTCGTTTCCCTTGGAGGCTTCTCCTCTCCAAACGGTGCACTTTAATTTGCTCTTTCCCGGCAAGGCGTTTCTCCCCCACAGTCTCATTGGGGCATCTGGGCAGAAGGGCCCCCCCCACCTCCTCTGGCTCACCCCCCCCACCCCTTTCCTGCTGCTCCGAGACATTAATAAAGGGGCTGGCCCGCCTCTCCAGATGGGAAACGCCGTCACGGAATTGCTTTTTCCTTCCTGTCCTCTAAATCAGCTCTTAAAAGCTCGGTTCCATTTAATGTGAATCCCTGGGTTGAGAAATGGGGGGGGGGGGGGCAGGAGGTGTCCTCAGGATGACTCTTCAGGCTGTGTTGCTGTTGTTGTTCAGTCGCACAGTCGAATCTAACACAGGCTGTGTTAGATGGACTGATAAAGATTTCGCGGGGAGCTGCCGCTTCTCTCTGCCTTGTCCCCACCAGGATACATCCATTGTGATTTTTTGCATTCCTTTAAGAATTGTTTTAAGTTCAAACTAAATTTGAGTGTGGGGGGGGGCATGGTGGGGTGGGGGAGGAAGGGGTCCTGGCTGGGGAGGGCCCAGAAGGATCCGGTGGGGTAGAACGCGGGATCCTTGGAGAGCTGTTATTGTGGGGGGTGGGGTGGCTGGCACGAGAGCAGCTCAGCCCCACCTAAAGGAGCCACCAGGCACGGGGGGGGGGGGGGGAGCCGTGGGGGAGGGGAGAGGACATTTCACAGGTTCTTGTGCCAAATCATTTCTCTCTCCAGGAGATGGTGAGAGTGTGGGGACGGTGGAGAGAACGCAGGCCAGGCTTTTCTGGAAAGGCTCCCAGAAATGTGATGGGAGCTCGAAGCCGTCTGGAACTTGTGCGGCTTGCACCCCGCACCCCCATCCGCCTGGATCTGTCCTGCTGGCCTGGCTGCTCATCCCCAGGGCAAGAGGGTCCCTGCAGCGGGGAGATGCTCCCCACCTGCAGGAGCCAGCCCAGACCTCCCCTGCCTTCTTTGGCTTCTCTTCCCTGTTCCCAGCACATGCCCAATAGTACCTACAGAACCACCCCCTCGCCCCCCTGCCATTCCCAGTGTGTATGTGAAGCCAGGCCGACTCTGCTCACCCCTGGCAGAGCTGCGGCTGCCTTCTCCTTCCTGCTTCTAGAGCAGGGGTCCTCAAACTACGGCCCGCGGGCCAGATGCGGCCCGCTGAGGACGTTTATGCGGCCCGCCGGGTTATGGCAAAATCAGAACGGAAGTGACGTTCAACCTAAACTCGCGTTAGCAACGCACACTTCCGGCACTGGGCTGAGGCGGCGGAGACAGAGTGTGAGGTGATACCGAGGTGAGGTGAGTTCCCAGGCCAGGGTGTGTGGTGTGGGGAAGGGAGAGAGATGCAGAAGATGGAGAACTGACGGCCCGCGGCCTTGTACAGTAACGGCAGTCCGGCCCTCCAACAGTCTGAGGGACAGTGAACTGGCCCCCTATTTAAAAAGTTTGAGGACCCCTGCTTCTAGAGTTTGGGGTGGGTGGGGACATGGCCACTGCTGAGATAGCGCTTGGCCAAAGAGCTGAGCGTGCCCGCCGCCACCGTCTGCGTGGCCCTGTCTGCCCGCAATGATGGAAGGCTGCCCCAGATCGCCTCTGAAGCCAAACTCTGAGGGGGGGGGGGGGAGCTCTGGCCGGCTGCCTCCCCCACTCTGGCCAGAAGAGGCACCGAACCCAGCTGACTCCCCGCCCTGGGAAGCCCTTTCTTGTGTGACATTGACCTGGCGGACTGTGTGCAAAGACATCTTCGGTGACCATGTGTGAACTGCCGTTGCAACTGTGCGCGTGTGCCGTTTCGCCTGCCCAGCTGTGCTTCGCAGAGTTCTGGGGATTTGGGCTCAAGCCTTTTAAAACTCTTGTCGCAGACGTCCACCTTTGAATGTTTCCCCTGGACCCTGCGGTATAGACAGAGGGCTGCTGCGTGGGGGTCCTGCTTCCACCCGGGACAGGTTTGCTGGGTCGCACAACTGATCCGAAGGCCCCTTCCCGAGAGCTGCATTCTTACCCCCCTCCCCTCCCCCAAACGAAAAGCCTGAAGCAGTCCTTAGAAGCAAGGCGATTCCTTCCTGCGCCCCACCAATGTGAATTGTGCCACTGGTTTAGTTACTTGTCGGGGTAGCCCCGTGGCGCAGAGTGGTAAAGCTGCAGTACTGCAGTCGGAGCCCTCTGCTCACGACCTGAGTTCGATCCCAGCGAAAGCTGGTTCAGGTAGTTGGCTCGAGATTGACTCAGCCTTCCGTCCTTCCGAGGTCAGTCAAAGGAGTACCCAGTTTGCTGGGGAGGGGGAAGTGTAGATGACTGGGGAAGGCAATAGCAAACCACCCTGTAAAAAAGCGGAAGCTGGTTCAGGTTGCCAGCTCAAGGTTGACTCAGCCTTCCATCCTTCCGAGGTCGGTCAAATGAGTCCCCAGCTTGCTGGGGGGAAAGTGTAGATGACTGGGGAAGGCAATGGCAAACCACCCCGTAAAAAGTCTGCTGTGGAAACGTTGTGAAAGCAGCGTCACCCCAGAGGCAGAAACGACTGGTGCTTGTACAGGGGACTTTCCCTTTTCCTTAGTTTCTTGTGCTGAGGTTCGTTTTTAAGGCTAATCAGTTGTCTTAAAACCACCAGGCCTTTTCTGAGAAGATCGGCCCTTTAGGAAATGTGCTAATTGGAAAAACTGAAGCCTGCTGCCCATGTGAAATGCGGGGGGGGGGGGGGACGGGGACGCGGAATAGTTGCAGAGGAGAGCCTGCCAGTCTTCTTGGGGGGGGGGGGGGCTCTTCTTCTGTGTCCACCTCAGGGCTCTGTGTGAGGGTCCCACATGGTCCCAGAACACAGAGAGTGGCTCTTCTTCTTGGCAAAAATCCCTCTCCTTTAAAAGGATCAAAATGTGCCGGGCGGGGGTGGTGGGGGGAGGGAAGACTAAAACAGAAAATCCCCACACGATTTATTTTTTCAGTGCTTTCATATACAAGCCAAGCAGTGATGTGTACAGAGTATCTTTGGATATAAAAGTGAAACCCTTTTTGCTGTGTGTAAAATATTGAATGATTAAACTTTATATTAAAAAAAAAATCTGAATAAATTATCCAGGAATCTCTCTGACACGGGGGCCGGTCTGTCTTATTCTGTCTGTTAATCACATTTCTGTCCTCGCCATAAGTCTACAGTGTGATATGGTGGCTAAAAAGGCAAATGCAGTTTTGGGCTGTACCAAGAGAAGTCTAGTATCCAGATCACGTGAAGTGATGGTATTGCTTTACTCTGCTCAGAGGTCTTCAGTTTTGGGCACCACATTTTAAGAAGGATCTAGACAAGCTGGAAGGGGTCCAGAGGAGGGCAACGAAGATGGTGAGGGGTCTGGAGACCGAGTCCTATGAAGAAAGGTTGAAGGAGCTGGGCATGTTTAGCCTGGAGAGGAGGCGGCTGAGAGGTGATAGGATCACCATCTTCATGTCCTTGAAGGGCTGTCCTATAGAGGATGGGGTGGAATTGTTTTCTGTGGCCCCAGACGGCAGGACCAGAACCAGTGGGTTGAAATTAAATCAAAAGAGTTTCTAGCTCAACATTAGGAAGAACTTCCTGACCGTTAGAGCGGTTCCTCAGTGGAACAGGCTTCCTCCTCGGGAGGTGGTGGGCTCTCCTTCCTTGGAGGTTTGACAGCAATGAAGAAGAAGAAGATGATATTGGATTTATATCCCGCCCTCCACTCCGAAGTGTCTCAGAGCGGCTCCTTTACCTTCCTCCCCCACAACAGACACCATGTGAGGTGGGTGGGGCTGGAGAGGGCTCTCCCAGCAGCTGCCCTTTCAAGGACAACCTCTGCCAGAGCTATGGCTGACCCAAGGCCATTCCAGCAGCTGCAAGTGGAGGAGCGGGGAATCAAACCCGGTTCTCCCAGATAAGAGTCCGCACACTTAACCACTACACCAAACTGGTTCCTGTGAATTTAGGGGGAGGGGTTTGTGAGTTTCCTGCATTGTGCAGGGGGTTGGACTAGATGACCCTGGAACTCCCTTCCAACTCTGTGATTCTATAGCAAAGCGTAGGCAAGGATCCACAGCCATTTCCAGCAAACAGGCCCTCACCTGGATAGCGCAGGGTCAGCCCTGCCTATTATTTGGGTGGGTTGTTGTGACGCAGAGGCAGGCAATGGGAAAGAACCTTGCAAACATCTCTTGCCTTAAAAACAACTCTAGCTTGCCACGGAGCGGTGCATAACGCTAGAACTAGAACTTCTGGCTGCCAAACAATCATCGGATCTCCTAGCTGTTCTGAGAGCCAATTTGGTGCAGCGGTTAAGTGGGCAGACTTTAATGGGAGAGAACCGGGTTCGATTCCCCACCTGCACCTGCTGAGTGACCCTGAGTCAGCCACAGAGCTGCTCTCAAGTGGCTCTCTCAGCCCCACCTGCCTCACAGGGTGTCCGATTGTGGGGAGGGGAAAGGAAAGAGACTGCTCTGAGTGACGGGTGGGGTATAAATCCAGTCTCCTCCTCCTCTTAGGCCTTGGGTTAGCCATAGCTCTCACAGAGGTTGTCCTTAAAAGGGCAGCTGCTGTGAGAGCCCTCTCAGCCCCACCTACCTCACAGGGTGTCTGTTGTGGGGGGAGAAGATATAGGAGATTGTAAGCCGCTCTGAGTCTCTGATTCAGAGAGAAAGGCGGGTTATAAATCTGCAGTTCTTCTTCTCTTCTACACACACTGCCATAGGATAATTATTATTATTCCAGCAGAAGGGTGTATGAGTGCAGACCTCTTTCCACACAGCTCTCTGGTAGGCTTTTGGGTGTCCAGGGCAACATTCCCTCTAAGCTGCAGTCTTGTGAGCAAAAACTCTACTTTGTGAGCTGCTGGCATCAAAGTTGTGAGCTCCTGCACAAATTAAGTGTGCTCTGGGGTCATCCTTCCTGAGCTGAGACAAAAAGGTGTGAGCTGGAGGCTAAAAATCTGCGAGCTAGCTCACGCTAACTCAGCTGAGAGGGAACACTGGTCCTGGGTGCCATTCAACACCACCAACCTCAGAGGAAAGGCAATAAGAAAAAGGTAAAGGTGGCACCTGGGTTTCTTGCCCACTGTGTGACACAGAGTGTTGGACTGGATGGGCCACTGGCCTGATCCAACATGGCTTCTCTTAGGTTCTTATGTGACACAGAGTGTTGGACTGGATGGGCCACTGGCCTGATCCAACATGGCTTCTCTTATGTTCTTATGTGACACAGAGTGTTGGACTGGATGGGCCATTGGCCTGATCCAACATGGCTTCTCTTATGTTCTTATGTGACACAGAGTGTTGGACTGGATGGGCCACTGGCCTGATCCAACATGGCTTCTCTTATGTTCTTATGTGACACAGAGTGTTGGACTGGATGGGCCATTGGCCTGATCCAACATGGCTTCTCTTATGTTCTTATGTGACACAGAGTGTTGGACTGGATGGGCCACTGGCCTGATCCAACATGGCTTCTCTTATGTTCTTATGTGACACAGAGTGTTGGACTGGATGGGCCACTGGCCTGATCCAACATGGCTTCTCTTATGTTCTTATGTGACACAGAGTGTTGGACTGGATGGGCCACTGGCCTGATCCAACATGGCTTCTCTTATGTTCTTATGTGACACAGAGTGTTGGACTGGATGGGCCATTGGCCTGATCCAACATGGCTTCTCTTATGTTCTTATGTCTGGGGCAGTGATGCTCTGTATTCTTGGGGCTTGGGGGGAAGGGCACAGTGTGAGGGCTTCTAGTGTCCTGGCCCCACTGATGGACCTCCTGATGGCACCTGGGTTTTTTTGGCCCCTGTGTGACACAGATTGTTGGCCTGAATCGGCCATTGGCCTGATCCAACATGGCTTCCCTTATGTCTGGGGCAGCAATGCTCTGTATTCTTGGTGCTTGGGGGGAAGGGCAAAGTGGAAGGGCTTCTAGCCCCACTTGTGAACCTCCTGATGGCACTTGGGTTTGTTTGTTTTTTGGCCACTATGTGACACAGAGTGTTGGACTGGATGGGCCATTGGCCTAATCCAATATGGCTTCTCTTATGTTCATCTGTCTGGGGCAGGCAGTGATGCTCTGTATTCTTGGTGCTTGGGGGGGCACAGTGGGAGGGCTTCTAGTATCCTGGCTCCACTGATGGACCTCCTGATGGTGCCTGCTTTTTGGCCACTGTGTGACACAGAGTGTTGGGCTGGATGGTCACTGACCTGATCCAACATGGCTTCTGTTATGTTCTTATGTTCTCTCCTCTCCTCACCCTTGGCGTGAGTCTCTCTCGGCCTTTCCAGGGACTGTTTCTCTGGGGCTCTTCTGAGCCAGGGCTTTGCCTGATTTATTTATTTAGTGGCTTCATTTATAGTCTGCCTTGACAGCTGAGACTCAAGGCTGATTGGAGTTAGAAGAAAGAACAAGACCAAAAGGCCGTTGTAATCCACACAGCAAACAGTGCAAAAAAACTGTTACAAAATTAGAGAACAATGAAATAAAAGCAGGATAATACATTTAATAAACAATGCAGTATTTTTTGAGAACTGCCTAATGTTTCTTCACGAGCATTAAACCAGACCTCTACTCCCTTCATAAGAAGTGCGCTTCTGAACAATTCTATTTTAGTGCCACCCAATTCTCTTTATTAAAAGGTATTAACCGGCACCCTGAATTGAACCTGGAAATAATTTGGTAACCACTGAAGCAATTACAGCATGGGTGTTGCATGCATTCTGGGCCTAGCAGCCAACAGTAATGCAACCTGTGGCATTTTGTATCAGCCAGTATGGTGTAGTGGTTAAATGTAGACTGAAATCTGGAAGAACTAGGTTTGATTCCCCACTTCTCCACCTGCACCCTCTGGGTTACCTTGGGACAGTCACAGTTCTTGAAAGAGCTGCTCTCTCAAGCGTAGGTCTCAAAACAGCTCTCTCAGCTCCACCAACCTCACAGGCCAATGCCCCCTCCAGTCCAACACTCTGTGTCACACAGTGGCCAAAAAAACAGCAGCCCTCCCACTGTTGCCTCCCAAGCTCCAAGAATACAGACCATCACTGATGCAGACATAAGAACATAAGAGAAGCCATGTTGGATCAGGCCAATGGCCCATCCAGTCCAACACTCTTGTGCCACACAGTGGCCAAAAAACCCAGGTGCCATCAGGAGGTCCACCAGTGGGGCCAGGACACTAGAAGCCCTCCCACTGTGCCCCCCAAGCACCAAGAATACATAGCATCACTATCCCAGACATAAGAACAGCCATGTTGGATCAGGCCAATGGCCCTTCCAGTCCAATACTCTGCATCACACAGTGGTCAAAAACCCCAGGTGCCATCAGGAGGTCTACCAGTGGGGCCAGAACTCCAGCAGCCAAGAATACAGAACATCACTGCCGCAGACATAGAAGCCCTCCCACTGTGCCCCGCCAAGCACCAAGAATACAGAGCATCACTGCCGCAGACATAAGAACATCAGAGAAGCCATGCTGGATCAGGCCAATGGCCCATCCAGTCGCACAATCTGTGTCACATAAGAACATAAGAGAAGCCATGTTGGATCAGGTCAATGGCCCATCCAGTCCAACACTCTGTGTCACATAAGAACATAAGAGAAGCCCTGCTGGATCAGGCCAATGGCCCATCCAGTCCAACACTCTGTGTCACATAAGAACATAAGAGAAGCCCTGCTGGATCAGGCCAATGGCCCATCCAGTCCAACACTCTGTGTCACATAAGAACAGAAGAGAAGCCCTGCTGGATCAGGCCAGTGGCCCATCCAGTCCAACACTCTGTGTCACATAAGAACATAAGAGAAGCCCTGCGGGATCAGGCCAATGGGCCCTCCAATCCAACACTCTGTGTCACATAAGAACATAAGAGAAGCCATGTTGGATCAGGCCAGTGGCCCATCCAATCCAACACTCTGTGTCACATAAGAACATAAGAGAAGCCCTGCTGGATCAGGCCAGTGGCCCATCCAGTCCAACACTCTGTGTCACATAAGAACATAAGAGAAGCCCTGCTGGATCAGGCCAATGGCCCATCCAGTCCAACACTCTGTGTCACATAAGAACATAAGAGAAGCCCTGCTGGATCAGGCCAGTGGCCCATCCAGTCCAACACTCTGTGTCACATAAGAACACAAGAGAAGCCATGTTGGATCAGGTCAATGGCCCATCCAGTCCAACACTCTGTGTCACATAAGAACATAAGAGAAGCCCTGCTGGATCAGGCCAATGGCCCATCCAGTCCAACATTCTGTGTCACACAGTGGCCAAAAAAAACCAGGCGCCATCAGGAGGTCCATCAGTGGGGCCAGGACACTAGAAGCCCTCCCACTGTGCCCCCCCCCCCAAAGCACCAAGAATACAGAGCATCACTGCCCCAGACATAAGAACGTAAGAGCAGCCATATTGGATCAAGCCAATGGCCCCTCCAGTTCAACACTCTGTGTCACACAGTGGCCAAAAAACTCAGGTGCCATCAGGAAGTCCACCGGCGGGGACAGTAGGGGGGGGGGCAACCCCAGAGCTACCAGAGGGTTCTCTCCAGGCAATGCCCCCTCCCCGATTTGTCCAACCCTAGCTGAAGATTGATTGGGGGGGGCGGAGTTTTGTAGCTGGCAGCTTCCAACTGGGAGGTGTGACAACTGACAATGATCAGGGAAGTCATTAGAATTTTAAAGTGTTGCTTTGGGGAGGGGAGGGCAGGATAATGAGCACCTGCCCAATCCTTGCAGATTTACCTTCCTGGAACCTTTCTCCAGGATGCCCAAGCTGTCCACCATCACCTACAAACTGGTCTGGTGCAAAGCGCTCCTCCCGCCCCCCCCCCCCCCGTAAACTTTCGGGCAGCTGCTTTGGACAAGGTGCCCCCCCCCCGTGCATGACCTTTCTGCCCCTCTCCAGGAGCACGAGCCCCCTCACCTGGACTGGAGCGCTTTGGCCGAAGGGCTGGGGGAGGGCGTCTGGCCTAGCGCTTGAGGGTTATCAGAAAACGGGGGGAGCGGGAGGGAAATGTCCGCTGGGCACTCCATTCAACCCTGTGGAGACCAGTTCCCATAGGGTATAATGGAGAATTGATCCGTGGGTATCTGGGGAGACTGTTTTTTGAGGTAGATGCACCACATTTTCAGCATAGCATTCTATGTCTCTCCTCAAAATGCCCCCCAAGTTTCAAAACGATGGAATCAGGGGGTCCCGTTTTAGGAGCCCCCAAAAGAGGCGCCCCTATCCTTCGTTATTTCCAAAGGAGGGAAGGCATTAAAAAAGGCCCCTTTAACGGGATGGCCAAAACTCCCTTCGGAGTCCCATCGTGCTTGCCCCTGGCCCCACCCCCCAAAGCCCCCAGACATTTCTTGCACTGGACTTGGCAACCCTACCTGCTCCTGCCCCCCTCGGCGGCTCCTCTTTGCTCCAGCCAGGGCTGCAGCCTGCGGGGGACAAGAAGTTGTGGGGCACGTGGCCGCCGGGGCCGTCCGAGGAAACCGCCGTCGGTCGTTCCTTGCAGTGCCTGCCGCCCCCCGGCCCTTCTCCTCTGGCCCCACCGCTGCGCGCAGGCGGAGAGCTTGAGAGGCGTTTGCAGCGCCGCCCCGACGAGGCCCCCTCTGCCCCTCGGGCGGGACAAACCTGTCGGGAAGCTGCGAGCCGTTGCAAGCATCCCCTCCTTCGCAGCTGCATTAAAATAGGGGGGGGGGGAGAGTCTCTGGAGCGGGTGCCTTGTACGCCTCCCCGGAGAGGCAAGGGCTCTACCCTGCGCAGCAGCAAGAAGAACCGCGTCAAGGGCGCGAGGCTGCAGGCAGCAGCCACCCGTCTAGCCAAGCCAGCAAGAAAGACAGAAGGCCTTCGACGGCACGCGGCGGCGAGAGGGGGAGGGGGGGCCGCCCCAACCAAGGGGAAAGGGGGGCAGGGTGGGAAGGGAAGCGCCCTCCTCCTCCTCCTCGCGGAGCCTTGCCCAAAAGATGCCGTCGAAGGAGGAGGCCCAGCAGCAAGACCTCCAGGGGGAAGCAGCAGCAGAACCCCACCCCCCTGCCTTGGTTTGGTGTAGTGGTTAAGTGCGTGGACTGTTATCTGGGAGAACGGGGTTTGATTCCCCACTCCTCCACTTGCACCTGCTGGCATGGCCTTGGGTCAGCCATAGCTCTGGCAGAGGTTGTCCTTGAAAGGGCAGCTGCTGGGAGAGCCCTCTCAGCCCCACCCACCTCACAGGGTGTCTGTTGTGGGGGAAGAAGATAGAGGAGATTGTAAGCCGCTCTGAGTCTCTGATTCAGGGAGAAGAGCGGGATATAAATCTGCAATTCTTCTTCTTCTTCTCCCCCCACCTGACCCCATTCACCCAACCGCGGGGGGGGGGGGCAGCACGCCCACACCCCCGGAGGGGCCTTCGGAGGGAGATACAGGAGATTGTAAGCCGCTCTGAGTCTCTGCTTCAGGGAGAAGGGCGGGATATAAATCTGCAATTCTTCTTCTCCCCCTCCCCACCCCGCCCCACTCGCCCAACCGCGGAGGGGCAGCACGCCCACACCCCCAGGGGGCAACCCTGGCCTTGGGCTGCGCGAGAAGGGGCAAGCGCCGCTTCTTGCCGTCCACTCGCCCCCCCCCCCCCACTCTCTGGGTCCAGCCCCACCGGGGAGGGGGCAGCGGCCAGGGGGGGTCCTCCTCCCTGCTCCGCCTCCTGCTGCGGCTTGCCCGGCCCGCCCCGTCCTCCTCCTCGTCTCCCAGTGGCGGCCGGCGGGCGGGCAGGCAGGCAGGCGAGGCCGGGGCTGGCGGGGCCATGGCGGACTCGCTGCTCAACCACTCGTGGCCCTCCTTCTCCCGCCGCTGGATGAAGAGGTGGACCTTCAAGCGAGGTGAGCCCGGGAGAGAGCAGAGGGCGCCCTCGAGGCCCGGCAGGGGAGGGGAGGAGGCCCCGGGGGTCCCAGCCCCCCTCCCCCGTCTCCCTCCCGCAGGCCTCGCCTTTTATGGGCTGCTGCTTCCTGCGCCCTGCAGGGGGGGCCTCTCCTGCCGGCCGGGGCCACTCTCTGTCCTGACGAGGACCCTGCTGCTGGGGGGGAGGGGGGGTCCCCTCCTGCCGACTCCTCTTGCAGCCAGTGGGGCGACCCGGCTGAAGTACTGCGGGGGGGGGGGGGTGTTTCCCCCGCCAGGCCCCCTCCTCTGCCGGGAGGTTTGGGGCGGGAGCAGCTTCCAGCAGCGCTTGGGGGCCTCCTCTCTCTCACCCCCCCCCCCCATAGGGAAGGCAAGGAGCTCCGGAGCGGGGCCAGAGCCAGGATTTTACAAGTCAGAGGGGAAGTTTTGGAAAAGTCCGGGGGGGGGGGGCGCCCTGTCCCATCCACTGCGCGGTGGGGGGGGGGGGGGGGCTTGCCGCTTCTCAGGAGCTTTCTGGGGTGGGGGCAGAAGCTGGAGGCTCTGAAAGTGGCCAGGTGGAGGCAGCCAACTTTGGAGTCGAGAAGGGGCTGGGCCTTGCGTGCGAGCAGGGGGGGGCTTTCCTTCCACCTGCCTCTCCCCCCCACTCCAGCGCTTTGCAGTCAGCAGCTCCATCCGCCCCCCCCCCCTCCCGGGCCCATTCCACACGGCTTCTTTTGCTTCTCCCTCTCCCTCTTCTCCACTTGCTGCTTTTGCTATTGCAGTGCACTGTGCTCTGGTCAGCTCTCCCAGCCCCACTTTGGAGGCTCAGCCATGGCAAAAAAAAGGGGGGGGGCAAGCAGGCTGCCTCGTGGAGGACCCCCTGGAAGTAAGGGGGCAGTGGGAGGAACCGGCAGAACCCCCTGGATCCGCAGTCTGGACGATGGCTGCGTCCGTCTCCAGAGAGGGACACACCCAAGGCCAAAGATTAGGTAGCAGAGATATACATTTTATAAAGAACACGGACAAAACACAAATATATATGTTTTTGAAAAACTTAAAACATGGTTAAAACGTTAGCACTCGTTGGTCTTCAAGATGCTTTCTTTGTATTTCTCCCATGGGGTCCGGGGAACCGAGCAAAGGAAGCTCTGGCTCTTTCCTTCCTTCCCCAGGGGACTGGAGGGGGAGGAGCCTCAGCCAATAGAAGGAAGAGAGGCTTGGCTCAGTAGCTCTGCTGTGCAATTGAGAGAGCCTGGCAAAGCCAGCTGTTCCTCTCCCCTTCCTCCCCGAGGGAGGAGCCTCAGCCAGTGTAGCTCCTGTGCAATTAAGCAAGTCTTGCAGATCAAGTTGTTATGCGGAAGGAAGCGAGAAGGAAGCAGATGACAGCCAGTTGCTTGGGGGCCTGATAGGAGCCCTCCGGGGGCCTGACGTGGCCCCTGTACTGCATGTTTGACACCCCTGCTTCAATAGAAAATGGGTTGCTATTTGCCAAGTGGTGTCCTTTCGTTCCGTCCCATGAAAAGCTTCAGCTCCCCATTTCCACACACTAAAACTCCGTTAAAGGGACAGTTTCTCTCCAGGTTGTTAGCTGCCCTACAACTGTGTGGGTGGAGGACACGGGAAATCCAAACTTTCCCGCACATCCAGGCTTTGCTATTATTTTCTCCAAAACTTTGAAGTGAAGCCCGTTGGGGAGGGATCAGAGAAAGGCTGGGGAAGCCCCAAGAGGTGTGTGAATGCCCCACGATGCCAAAGGCAGGGGAGGAAAGCCATAAATTCTGCATAACGTCTGCAGGGGCTGTCAGTGAGGCAGCCAGAGGGGCTGTTCCTTCAAGGAAGCCTGCCACCCGCGTCCACCACGGCTGAGGTCTTGGCCACCCGGCAGAGCCGTGAAATAGCAATGGCTGCCAGGAAGGCACAAAGTCAGTCAACGTGCCAGCTGCCTGGGTCTCCAAGAAAGCAGTGATGTGAGGGCCCTGGCCCGGATTGGGCCCGGCTGCCAACCCAGTGACCTCCTCAGATCTCAGAAGCTCTGCAGGGACAACTCTGGCAAGTCCTTGAATGGAAGACCTCCTGGGAATACCAGCAGTCGGGGGGGGGGGCAGGGCAGGCTTTATCCAGCCACCTCCCTGAATATCCAGCAGGGGTCAGTCTCCAGAGGTCACCGTGACTTCCAGGTGCACACTCCTGGACATTTTTAAAAATCCCACAAAGAAAGAAGACAAGTTGTGTGGGTTGTCTGATCGGAGGAGTCTCCATTTTGGCAACATACCCCAGCCCTAGAGCGCTAGACCCAGGGAATCTCCACCACTGGCTCTGTTCTTGGTGGGGTCGCAAGAGGAGTCCATCTCTCTGACTCTCTCTCTTTGTCACTCTTCTCTGTCTGCCTATCTCTCTCTCTCTGTCTCTCTCTCTGTCTGCCTCTCTCTGTCTCTGTCTGTCTGTCTCTCTCTGTCTGCCTGTCTCTGTCTCTCTCTCTCTCTCTCTCTCTCTCTGCCTCTCTCTCTCTGTCTCTTTGTCTTTCTCTCTCTCTGTCTGTCTGCCTGTCTTTCTCTGTCTGCCTCTCTCTCTTTGTCTCTCTCTCTGCCTCTCTCTGTCTCTTTGTCTTTCTCTCTGTCTCTCTCTCTCTCTGTCTGCCTGTCTGTCTCTCTCTCTGCCTCTCTCTCTGTCTCTCTGTCTGTCTGCCTGTCTGTCTCTGTCTGTCTCTTTCTGTATGCCTCTCTGTCTCTTTGTCTCTCTCTGTCTTTGTCTTTCTCTCTCTCTCTCTCTCTTTCTGTCTGTCTCTCTCTCTCTGTCTCTTTGTCTTTCTCTCTCTCTGTCTCTCTCTCTGTTTGCCTGTCTGTCTCTGTATGCTTCTCTGTCTCTTTGTCTCTCTCTCTGCTTCTCTCTCTGTCTTTCTCTCTCTCTGTCTCTCCGTGTGCCGTGCTACCAATTACTCAGCAGCTCAGAGCCTCAGCCTCTCCTTCTCTCCAGCCCCCTCCCCGCTGCTTTCTGCCCCTGGTCTGCTTGTGCTGCCTAGAACTGGCTTGACTCAGACTGGAGTGTGGTGTGTGTGTGTGTGGGGGGGGGGGGTGGCGGCTCTGTTCTCCTCCCGAAGGGCAGCCTGTGCATTGCCTAAAATGGTCTCTCGCCCCAGGGCTCTGTCTGTCTCCGTGGCAGCTTCTCTGGCTCCCAGGGGCTGAGCCCCCCTGTGCCTGAGGAGGGGGGAGGCAGGGCAGGAGGGGGGCAGCTCTGCCTCAGCCCTGGGCCTCTGTGAGGGATGCCAGCAGCAGCGCAGGAAGGAGGCCTCTGCCAGACCTGTCCTTGGAGCCCCCCTCCCTCTCACTGCCCCTCTTTGGGCCAAGCCACACAGGACAACGCCAGGTGTGTTGCAGGGAAGGATTATGGTTGCCAACCTCTAGGTGGTCCCTGGAGAACCTGGCTGATTGGGGGGAGGGATGCCACCCTCCAGGTGGGACCTGGGGATTCCCTGGAATCACATGCTGGAGAGATCCCTCCCCCCTGGAGAAAATGGATGCCCTAGAGCCAACCCCCGAGCCATGGACCAGTAGTGGCCCGTGGCCTGTTAGCAACTGGGCCGTGAGTTCTATAATTATTTCATTATATATTACAATGTAGCAGTAATAACAACAAGAGGAAGAAGACGACGATATTGGATTTATATCCTGCCCTCCACTCTGAATTTTAGAGTCTCAGAACGGCCTACAATCCCCTTTCCCTTCCTCCCCGACAACAGACACCCTGTGAGGTGGGTAGGGCTGAGAGAGCACTCCCAGCAGCTGCCTTTTCAAGGACAGAGTCTCAGAGCGGTTCACAATCTCCTTTTCCTTCCTCCAGCACAACAGACACCCTGTGAGGTGGGTGGGGCTGAGAGGGCTTTCACAGCAGCTGCCCTTTCAAGGACAGAGTCTCAGAGCGGTTCACAATCTCCTTTCCCTTCCTCCCTCACAACAGACACCCTGTGAGGTGGGTGGGGCTGAGAGGGCTTTCACAGCAGCTGCCATTTCAAGGACAGAGTCTCAGAGCAGTTCACAATCTCCTTCCCCTTCCTTCCACACAACAGACACCCTGTGAGGTGGGTGGGGCTGAGAGAGCTCTCCCAGAAGCTGCTTTCAAGGACAGAGTCTCAGAATGGCCTACAATCTCCTTTCCCTTCCTCCCCCACAACAGACACCCTGTGAGGTGGGTGGGACTGAGAGAGCTCTCACAGCAGCTGCCCTTTCAAGGACAGAGTCTCACAGTGGCCTACAATCTTCTTTCTCTTCCTCTCCCACAACAGACACCCTGTGAGGTGGGTGGGGCTGAGAGAGCTCTCCCAGCAGCTGCCCTTTCAAGGACAGAGTCTCAGAGCGGCCTACAATCTTCTTTCCCTTCCTCTCCCACAACAGACACCATATGAAGTGGGTGGGGCTGAGAGAGCTCTCCCTGAATTGCCCTTTCAAGGACAACTCCAACGAGAACTCTGCCTGACACAAGGCCATTCCAGCAGCTGCAAGTGGAGGAGTGGGGAATCAAACCCGGTTCTCCCAGATAAGAGTCTGCACACTCCACCAGGACATCATACTAATAGAAATAAAGTGCATAATTGTATCATCCCGAAACCATTGCCCCTCCCCCCCCCCCGTCCCTGGAAAAACTGTCTCCCACAAAACTGATCCCTGGTGCCAAAAAGGTTGGGGACCGCTGCTCTAGAAGGGGGGCTCTATAGAAATTATACTCCACCCCCCAAATCTGGAGCTGTCCAAGCTGCTCTGGCAATACTGACAGGGATGCCACCCTCCAGGTGAGACCTGGGGATCCCCCAGAATTGCAGCTTATCTGCAGACTACAGAGGCCTTATACCCCATGGGGGCCCCTCCCTTTCCAAACTGCATCCCCAAATCTCCAGACGTTTCCCAGCCTGGATCTGGCAGGTTGAGAGCCCCCCCATCCCATGCAGGTGTCCAGGTGGGAGTTCCCCCCCCCCCCCAGTTTCTGGGCCACAAATGCCCAGCCAGAACAGTGGGGAAACCGGCTTAAGCAGCGCCGTGAGGAAGGAGAAGGTTGCCCTCCCTTTTGGGGGCTGCGCCCATTACACACAGACATGCAGCCCTTCACATAAGGCTGCTGGAAAGGAAGCAAGTGGGCTTCCTACTGGTTTGGCTCCTAGGCTCAGTAACTTAGATAGGCTTTGCAAGAGTTGAGCTATGAGAATCATCTTGCAAGACCTGAGCAGCTTCTTAACAGGTGAGGATGTAAAGTGATGATGGCATCACTTGGGTGTTTTTTGTTTGGCTCCCGTTGCAAGCTGAGGCTCTCGGTGGGTGGGTTGGGGCCTTCTTGGGTGTGCCTGCTTTTTCTGACTGGGCCTTCTAATGGAACTCTTATTTCTCTCCCCCCCCCCCAGGGTCAGAGTGCAAGCCGGGTGCACGAGGATTCACCAGCAGCACTGGCACCGTTCCTGCCCCCAGCTGTGGCAGCCCAGACGCTCGGTCTCCATCTCTGATTGCTGAGGATGAAGTTTTCTTTGGCAGCATGGCAGAGGAGAGGGTAGGTGAGCCACGGGGAAGCGGCCTGGTGGGGGTTGGCCTACAGGTCAATCGGAACCCTGTCAGGTGGGGAGGCTCACCTGACAGAGAGTTTGCCCCTGGGCAGAAAGATGAACAGGGAGGAGAGCGGGAGGGAGGGAATCTTTGGCCAGAGAAGCACGCCTTCCAGCGGCTGCCCAGACAAAGGTTTGCCACCTCGGGTTAGGCCGGGTTCCCCAAACTTTTCCAGCCTCTGAGCCCTTTCGCAATTCTGACACAGTGTGATGGCCGCAGCCCCCAAAATGGCCACAGTAGTTGGCAAAGCCCATCAGAAAATGGCTGCCATGTAGCTTTCCCTCAGTCCCTTGTGCCGCACAGCCAGTCACATCTCCAGTGGCCAATCAGAAGCCTTGGTGGGTGAAAGCCACCTTCTCCAAGCCAGCTGACGGGGCAGTGGGGGCTTTGAGAGCCATACAACGGCTGATTACAGACTGGCACTTTGGGCTGACTCAGAGACGCCTCTGAAGTTGGCCCAAAAAATCTGTTCAGACGGCAACATCTGCCGGCCGTCCTCCTGTCGTCCTCACCCTGTCCTCCAGGCGCCTGAGACCGGCTCAAAAAGCCACCACTTTCAAAGCAAATTTTTGAGCCAGCCGTTGGTTGCCTCCCCGCTGTCTGGAGGGGGAAGGGCGCAAGTGAGGCGACTTGGCGGTGTGGAACTGCCCAGCCCCCCCAAGCTGTTCCCGGGTTTTTTAAAAAGAAACCAGTCAGAGTGCTTGAGCACTCATGCGCATCAGCACTTGCCCCCAGGGGGACGGGAAAGGAATCTGGCATTTCGGTCACCTTCCCGTTTGGAGGCGCCCAGCTGCCTCTCGGACGGGATGTGGGCGGCATGCAGGTGAGTGTGTGGAGGCTCCCGGACACCTCCCAGCTGCCCCAGAATGCCCGTCTGTTCTCAGCCAATATGTGTGAAAGAGCCACAGTTTGGCCACCCCTGAGCTACATCTTATCACTACGAAAGTCACATTGTTAATGGAGATTCAGCTCCTTCTCCCTGACCTCTGGCTACCTAGACGAAGGAAGTCACCTGACTAACGGACCAATAGCATAAACAAACAAACCATCCTTTCGCCGGCTCTGTCTTCATCGCCAGACAGCCAACGTCCGCTTCCTAGGCCAGGCAGAAAATAGAGGACAGGTAAACATTTTCACCCTGTAATGACTGGAACTTAGATCATTGCAAAGACACGCGGGGCAGGAACAGAATTCCAACAGCTTTCTCTTTGAACACCTTGAATTTGGCTGAAAAGGTGACATGGCTCAGAGGAGTTTTTGATTTGAGGGAGTTCCCTGTGCGTAGCCAGGGCCGGCGCATGGGAGAACACACTCCTCACCTGCCACTCTCCTGCTTCAAATGGAGCCAGGAAGAGGCCACCTCCTGCTGTCTTGTGGAGAAAGGAGGAGGCGGCCTCTTTCCAGGTCCATGGGCTGAGTGAGGGGTGGGGTGGGCTGAGCTGCACGTTCTCAAAGAAAGAAGACCTGGGCGGGGGTCAGCCTGGGCACCAGAACCCTTAGCACCGGGCCTGCATGTAGCATCAGTCTTGACCATGCACGTGAAAAGATGCCCCATCCTGGCTGGCCCACCTTGGCAAGGCCTCTCCCATTCCAGACAGCAGGCTTGGATGTAGCTGCCTCTGGAGCGACACTCCCATTGAGGCTAGATGTGGAAGAAGAAGAAGACTGCAGATTTATACCCCGCCTTTCTCTCTGAAACAGAGACACAGAGCAGCTCACAATCTCCTATATCTTCTCCCCCCACAACAGACACCCTGTGAGGCAGGTGGGGCTGAGAGAGCTCTCCCAGAAGCTGCCCTTTCAAAGACAAAGTCTCGGAGCGGCCTACAATCTCCTTTCCCTTCCTCCCCTACAACAGACACCCTGTGAGGCGGGTGGGTCTGAGAGAGCTCTCCCAGAAGCTGCCCGTTCAAGGACAGAGTCTCAGAGCGGCCTACTATCTCCTTTCCCTTCCTCCCCCACAACAGACACCCTGTGAGGTAGGTGGGGCTGAGAGAGCTCTCCCAGAAGCTGCCCTTTCAAGGACAGAGGCTCAGAGCGGCCTACTATCTCCTTTCCCTTCCTCCCCCACAACAGACACCCTGTGAGGTAGGTGGGGCTGAGAGAGCTCTCCCAGAAGCTGCCCTTTCAAGGACAGAGGCTCAGAGCGGCCTACTATCTCCTTTCCCTTCCTCCCCCACAACAGACACCCTGTGAGGTGGGTGGGGCTGGAGAGAGCTCTCACAGCAGCTGCCCTTTCAAGGACAACCTCTTCCAGAGCTCTGGCTGACCCAACGCCATTCCAGCAGCTGCAAGTGGCGGAGTGGGGAATCAAACCTGGTTCTCCCAGAAGTGTCTGCACTCTTAACCACTACACCAATCTGGACACGCACCCCTGCTGGTCACAAGATCTGCCATGTTGTCTTGGCCCAAGGAGGAGGACCCACGTCCAGCCCCCCTTCCCCCCTCCCTAGCCCCTCCCACGGGGTTCCTCCGCTCAGGCGTAAGTGTGTGTCCGGAGGCGCCTTTCAGACCAAGGGCATTGGATTCTGGGTATAAGCTTTGGTGGGCATCCATCCCTGCAGTCTGTGACCCCTGCTGGCTTTCTCGGCAGGAGGACGCATCTTCTCCGGAAGCAGAGCCTGGCCTCGCCGATCTCCACAGCAGCACAGAGGAGCTGCTCTCCCTGGACTCTGCCCTCCAGGGCTCCGAGTATTACAAGGATCTCGGGCTTCCTGGGCCCACGGAGGCTGGGGGTGTGGCTGCAGCTCCTGGCTTTTGGCCACTGACGGAAAGTCCCGGGGGCTGGGCGGAGATGCCGCCCCATGTTCCCCGCTCCCCTTCCAGCTTGGGAAAGTCTCGCCACTACCTGGACGAGGACTGCGCTTGCTCCTGCAGCTCTGGGCTCCGGAGGGGTTTCGTCCGCGTGCAACCAGAGACACGAGAGGGGAAGGAATCTTTCCTGACGCTGGCCGGATCTCCGCCCGCCCCACGAAGGCACAGCTCGGAGAGTCCCGTGTCCCCAGCAGAGGCCCAGGGCAGGTGAGTCTGGAGGAGGGGGGAGGAGCAGGAAATGGTTCTCTTTCAGGGAAGCTGGCCCAGGACCACAGCTGGAGTTGGCTCGCCCTGTCAAGCGGCCAGAACTGCCACGCCATGACCCAGTTGTGTCCTGCACGTGCATGCAGCTCTAGACTCTCTGGTACCCTTGTGCTTGTTCAGTCGCACAGTCGAGCCTGACTCTTTGCAGCCCCATGGGCCAAGTCACGCCAGGCCCTCCTGTCTTCCACCCTCCTCCGAAGTCTGCTCAAATTCGTGTTTGTCACATCAGTAATGCTGTCCAGCCATCTCCTCTTTTGCCGTCCCCTTCTTCTTTGGCCTTTTGTCTTTCCCAGCATCAGGGTCTTCTCCAGTGAGGGCTCCCTTCTCATTGGGTGGCCAAAGGATTTGAAGAAGAAGAAGAATTGCAGATTTATATCCCGCCCTTCTCTCTGTATCAGAGACTCAGAGCGGCTTACAATCTCCTGTATCTTCTCCCCCCACAACAGACACCCTGTGAGGTGGGTGGGGCTGAGAGGGCTCTCACAGCAGCGGCCCTTTCAAGGACAACCTCTGCCAGAGCTATGGCTGACCCAAGGCCATTCCAGCAGCTGCAAGTCGAGGAGTGGGGAATCAAACCTGGTTCTCCCAGGTAAGAGTCCACGCACTTAACCACTACACCAAACTGGCTTTGTGACCCCCTGGACCAAGTCAAGCCAGGCCCCCCCGTCTTCCACCCTCCTCCAAAGTCTACTCAAATTCACATTAGTTACATCAGCAATGCTGTCCAGCCATCTCCTCTTTGGCTGTCCCCTTCTTCGTTGGCCTTCTGTCTTTCCCAGCATCAGGATCTTCTCCAGGGAGTGCTCCCTTCTCATTTGGGGGCCAAAGGATTTGAGCTTTGCGACCCCATGGACAAAGTCACGCCAGGCCCTCCTGTCTTCCACCATCCTCCGAAGTCTGCTCAAATTGTTACACCAGTAACGCTGTCTAGCCATCTTTCCCAGCATCAGGATCTTCTTCTCATTGGCTCCCTTTTCATTGGGTGGCCAAAGGTCCTCCTCTCCCTCTATTTTCCATCCCTCCCTCCCTCCTTTCTTGCAGCTCTCAGACATCTGATACTCATATCTTGTGGCTTTCAAACAGCTAACATGTATCCTATGTGGCTCTTACATGAAGCAAGTTTGGCCACCCCTGATGTAGATAGTACTAATGCAGCAACCTAAAATAATCAGGTGGTGAGATTAGACCATTCCTTCCTGTTCCAGGCTATGGCCCCCTCATGGGCAGGAGAGAGAAGGGACAGAGCAGCCAGAGAAGAGGAGAAGGTGCCAAATCTCAAAAGCATCCGTTCTTCTGCGCTCGGCCTTCCTTATGGTTCAGCTCTCACAGCCATACATTACCATCGCTTTGACGATACGGACTTATGTTGGCAGGGTGATGCCTCTACTTTTTAGTATCCTGCCTAGGTTTGCCATAGCTGGTCTGAAGTGGTAGAACAAAGCAGGAGTCCAGTAACACCTTTAAGACCAACAAACTTATGCAGAACATATCTCCTCTTTTGCCGTCCCCTTCTTCTTTTGCCTTTGATCTTTCCCAGCATCAGGATCTTCTCCAGGGAGTGCTCCCTTCTCATTTGACGGCCAAAGTATTTGAGCTTCAGCTTCAGCATCTGACCTTCCAGGGAACACTCTGGGTTGATTTCCCTTCGGACTGACTGATTGGATCTTCTTTCAGTCCAAGGGACTCTCAAGCCTTCTCCAGCACCACAGCTCGAAAGCATCTCTTCTTCTGCGCTCGGCCTTCCTTATGGTCTAGCTCTCACAGCCATACATTACTACTGGGAATACCACAGCTTTGACGATACGGACTTTTGTTGGCAGGGTGATGTCTCTACTTTTTAGTATCCTGCCTAGGTTTGCCATAGCTGGTCTGAAGTGGTAGAACAAAGCAGGAGTCCAGTAGCACCTTTAAAAACAACAAACTTTTGTGCAGAACAGATCTCATCTTTTGCTGTCCCCTTCTTCTTGGGCCTTCTGTCTTTCCCAGCATCAGGGTCTTCTCCAGGGAGTGCTCCCTTCTCATTGGGTGGCCAAAGGATTGGCGCTTCAGCTTCAGCATCTGACCTTACAGGGAACAGTCCGGGTTGATTTCCCTTAGGACTGACTGATTGGATCTTCTCCAAGGGATTCTCAAGAGTCTTCTCCAGCAACAGAGACACAGAGCAGCTCACAATCTCCTATATCTTCTCCCACCACAACAGACTCCCTGTGACGCAGGTGGGGCTGAGACAGCTCTCCCAGAAGCTGCCCTTTCAAGGACAGAGTCTCAGAGCGCCCTACAATCTCCTTTCCCTTCCTCCCCCACAACAGACACCCTATGAGGTAGTTGGGGCTGAGAGGGCTCTCCCAGAAGCTGCCCTTTCAAGGACAGAGTCTCAGAGCGGCCTACAATCTCCTTTCCCTTCCTCCCCCACAACAGACACCCTGTGAGGTGGGTGGGGCTGAGAGAGCTCTCCCAGAAGCTGCCCTTTCAAGGACAGAGTCTCAGAGCGGCCTACTATCTCCTTTCCCTTCCTCCCCAACAACAGACACCCTGTGAGGCGGGTAGGGCTGAGAGAGCTCTCCCAGAAGCTGCCCTTTCAAGGACAGAGTCTCAGAGCGGCCTACAATCTCCTTTCCCTTCCTCCCCTACAACATGAATAAACAATTTTATTAGTAACATATGGTAGCAAAACTATATCTACAACTTATAAAAACTTTAAAAAAAAGAACAAATCTTTCTACCCCATATCTTACTTTTCCCCCACCCCTCCCCCCGTTACTTGACCCCCGCGGCCTACAATCTCCTTTCCCTTCCTCCCCTACAACAGGCACCCTGTGAGGCGGGTGGGGCTGAGAGGGCTCTCCCAGAAGCTGCCCTTTCAAGGACAGAGTCTCAGAGCGGCCTACAATCTTCTTTCCCTTCCTTCCCCACAAAAGACACCCTGTGAGGTGGGTGGGGCTGAGAGGGCTCTCCCAGAAGCTGCCCTTTCAAGGACAGAGTCTCAGAGCGGCCTACAATCTCCTTTCCCTTCCTTCCCCACAACAGACACCCTGTGAGGTGGGTGGGGCTGAGAGGGCTCTCCCAGAAGCTGCCCTTTCAAGGACAGAGTCTCAGAGCGGCCTACAATCTTCTTTCCCTTCCTTCCCCACAACAGACACCCTGTGAGGTAGTTGGGGCTGAGAGGGCTCTCCCAGAAGCTGCCCTTTCAAGGACAGAGTCTCAGAGCGGCCTACAATCTCTTTTCCCTTCCTCCCCAACAAAAGACACCCTGTGAGGTGGGTTGGGCTGAGAGGGCTCTCCCAGAAGCTGCCCTTTCAAGGACAACCTCTGCCAGAGCTATGGCTGACCGAAGGCCATTCCAGCAGCTGCAAGTGGAGGAGTGGGGAATCAAACCCAGTTCTCCCAGATAAGAGTCTGCGCACTTCACCACTACACCAAACTGGCTCTCTAGCTCTGGCCCTGGGCACTACACCCCACTGAAGCCCTTCCTTCCCAGATCGCACCCTCCCCAGACTCTGCCCCCAAATCTCCAGGGATTTCCGAGCTCACACTTGGGAACCCTTCCATGTTAGTTGCTTGTGTCCCTGGATGTTTAGGCAGCGTGCCGCTGTTGTTGCTCTGCCCTGCTGTGACCTTCTTCCTCAGGGTAGGCTGCGTGCATGGCCGAGATCTCATCCCTCTAGGAAGCCCCGGTTGAGCCCAGCTGGGCATGCCAAAACAGGCCTGTGCGGCCATCTTGGGGCGCTGCTTTCCCCTGGGGAGCCTCCTTTCCTGAGGAGGCTTCTGGCAAGCTCTCTGGAGCCATGAGATGCCTTTCAGAGGACAGGGAGGCAGGGTGAGTCCCGAGTGGGGAGTGCGAGTGTTGACAGGATTTATAGGGGGGTGTTTTGCGGAGGCCTGGCAGGAGCACAGCCGCTGGGCTCTCACAAGAGTGTCTGGCTCCAGCAGCTCGGGACAAGCAATATTGATTTTGCTGCTGGGCCAAGAGAGGGACTATTTTTAACTTTGCCCTCCTTATAAGGTGCCCGGGGGGACTCTCTCGCTCGCTCGGCCTATGGGATTGTGGCAGGTTTTCTTCTCCAAATGGGGCAGTCTCACAGCTCCCCTTGAAGCCCTGCGGTGACTCTGGAGCAGAGGTGGCCAAGAGGTGGCCAAATTGTGGCTCAGGAGCCACACGTGGCTCTTTTGCACATATTATGTGACTCACGAAGCCCCCACTGCCCCGTCGGCCACCTTGGAGAAGGCTTTTGTCTCTTGAAATCACTTCTCCTAGCCAAGCCAGCCAGCAGCTTGGAAAATGCATTTAAAATAAAAGTTGCTTTCTTTTTACCTCTCCCTCCCTCCCCCTCTCCCCAAATCTATCTTCCTTCCTTCCTTCCTTCCTTCCTTCCTTCCTTCCTTCCTTCCTTCCTTCCTTCCTTCCTTCCTTCCTTCCTTCCTTCCTTCCTTCCTTCCTTCCTTCCTTCCTTCCTTCCTAGAATCATAGTGTTGGAAGGGACCTCCAGGGTCATCTAGTCAACCCCCTGCACAATTCAGGAAAGGAAAGGTCCCCTGTGCAAGCACCAGTCATTTCCAACTCTGGGGTAACGTTGCTTTCACAATGTTTCCACGGCAGACTTTTTACGGGGTGGTTGGCCATTGCCTTCCCCAGTCTTTTACACTTTCCCCCCAGCAAGCTGGGTACTCATTTGACTGACATCGGAAGGATGGATGGCTGAGTCAACCTTGGGCCAGCTACCTGAATCCAGCTTCCGCCAGAATCGAACTCAAGTCGTGAGCAGAGAGTTCAGACCGCAGTACTGCAGTACTGCTGCTTTACCACTCTGCACCACGGCGCCACAATGCAGGAAACCCACAAACACCTCCCCCTAAATTCACAGGATCTTCATTGCTGTCAGATGGCCATCTAGCCTCTGTTTCAAAACCTCCAAGGAAGGAGAGCCCACCACCTCCCAGGGAGGAAGCCTGTTCCGCTGAGGAACTGCTCTGACGGTCAGGAAGTTCTTCCTAATGTTAAGCTGGAAACTCTTTTGATTTAATTTCAACCCCTTGGTTCTGATCCGACCTTCCTGGACCACAGAAAACAATTCAACACCATCCTCTATATGACAGCCCTTCCTTCCTTCTGGCTCTCAAACATCTGATGTTTATTCTGTGTGGCTCTTTAGGTAAGCAAGTTTGGCTGTGCTCTGGACCTTCCCCGAGTCACTCCTGATTTCCTTGGGAGTTGACCTGTAAGCTTTGGAATCGGTTTGGTCGGGGGTCTTCTGCACTTCTCCCTCCCACCCCCCCAAAAACGTATTTTTACATTTGTGGAGTCAGTTCAGTTCCTTCTGCAGGCGGCTTCAGTAATGAGGCTTTTCAAAAGCAGGAACTATTCCTCAGTGGTGCCACAGCATCCCCTTTATCTTAAAAAAAAAAAAGATAACCTTCACTATTTATTTATTTAGTTGATTTTTATTCTGTCCTTTCCCACGAATGGGCTCAGGGCGGAATACAACATATCAGCAGCAACAATAATAAATCGCAATGATTTCTTGTTAATGTATCCATGCATCGCTGTAGCGTTTAAGCAGGTTCTCTGAATCCCCAGGTTTTTTTCATTGAAAAAGAAAAGCAAGTCTCTCTCTCCTTCCCTTGCGGAGATGGACTTCCACAAAGGAAGGGCTAGAGCAGGGGTGTCAAATAGGCGGCCCGCGGGCCACACCCAGCCCCTCCAGGGCTGAAATCCGGTCTCCGAGCAACTTTGCTCCCCTGCTTCCATTTCCAGGACTGCTGCTGCAGCCGCAAGGCAGCTTTCTTTCCCCCACCTCCTTCAGTGACTCTTTGCTTCCTGCCTCTTATCTTCCTTCCCCCCCCCCCAAGAAAGAGAGAGAGAGCTTCTTCCTTTTGCAGGGCTGCTCCTCCTACAGTTTGGTGTAGTGGTTAAGTATGTGGACTCTTATCTGGGTTTGATTCCCCACTCCTCCACTTGCAGCTGCTGGAATGGCTTTGGGTCAGCCATAGCTCTCCTAGTTGTCCTGGGAGAGCCCTCTCAGCCCCACCCGCCTCACAGGCAGTGTTCCCTTTAAGCTGAGTTAACATGAGTTAGCTCGCAGATTTTTATCCTCCAGCTCACACATTTTTGTCTTGGCTCAGGAAGGATGGCCCCAGAGCACAATAATTTATGCAGGAGCTCTCAACTTTAATGCCAGTAGTTCACGAAGCAGAATTTGGCTCACAGGACTCCGCAGCTTAGAGGGAAAATTGCTCACAGGGTGTCTGACAAGCGCATCGTACCCTGATTAAATTATTTTGGTTTATTTTGAAAAGTTGGGTTTGGAGAGCCAGTTTGGTGTAGTGGTTAAGTGTGCGGACTCTTATCTGGGAGAACCGGGTTTGAGTCCCCCCTCCTCCACTTGCACCTGCTGGAATGGCCTTAGGTCAGCCATAGCTCTGGCAGAGGTTGTCCTTGAAAGGGCAGCTGCTGTGAGAGCCCTCTCCAGCCCCACCCACCTCACAGGGTGTCTGTTGTGGGGGGGGGGAAGATAAAGGAGATTGTGAGCCGCTCTGAGACTCTTCGGAGTGGAGGGCGGGATATAAATCCAATATCTTCTTCTTCTTAAAAAAAAATATTGGATTTCTCTGCTCTTATCTGGATTTATTTTCTTCTAAAAAGACCCTGATTGGGAATTTGAACCCTTGGACTGGTCCTTATCTCTTGGAGAGCAGAGTGATTTCAGATAACAAATCATAATAGCAAGCATTGATGATGAGACAGGAAACCTAGTTCTCAATTCAGTCCAGGAGGATGCACTGTCTTGAGCTTCATTGTCAACTGCAATTCAGTCGTCTCTCTTTCTAATCTCCCTTTGAAAGCACTTTGTACTCTTAGGTCAGCCCGCTATAATCAGCCGTGAGTTCAAGAAACGCATCGTTCCTTTGGCTTTGAAAAGGTACCGTTCGGAGCTGCCAAATTCTCTGCTTGGTGCTGAGAGCACAGTGACCCGGCAGGGCTTTCCCGAAGGCCTTGCCGCGGATTTGGTTTGATTGTCGTTTGCTCTGATCCACCCCCAGGCTTACCTTGGATCCTTCGGAGGCAGAAAGGGAGGAGGAGGCGAGGAGTCCCGCTTGGACAGGCCCCTCAGTGATGTGCGAGGAGTGGGAGGCCTCGGGCCTGGGCTGCCCACTGGAGCTGGGCGACATGGCGGTGAGTTGGGGCTGAGCTGACCTGCTTTATGGAGGGGCGAAATGGGGACTTCCTTCACTCCACTCGGCAGGGCAGCCTCCCCCCTTCGGACTGCTGTGGGCAAAGGGGTCCCAACAGAGGAGGGGGCTCATGGCTTGGGTGCAGCGCTCCCCAACATGAGGAGCTCCACCGCAGAAGGCCCTGGGGCATTGGGGGAGCTTCTGCCCCCAGGACATGAGGGGGAGAGTGGCCAGCAGCGGGGGGAGGGGGAAGTGGTGCAGTGGCACCAGTCAAGAGAAAGGAAGGGGGTGGCATGGGGCTTCTGTCTGACCAGGGCAGAGGTCTGCTAGCTTGAACCCCTGGCCTAAAAGATTGGTTAGGAGGAAAAGGAAAGGAAAGGTCCCCTGTGCAAGCACCAGTCGTTTCCGACTCTGGGGTGACGTTGCTTTCACAACGTTTTCACGGCAGACGTTTTACTGGGTGGTTTGCCATTGCCTTCCCCAGTCTTTTACACTTTCCCTCCAGCAAGCCGGGGACTCATTTGAGCGACCTCGAAAGGATGGGCTGAGTTGACCTTGGGCCGGCTACCTGAGCCAGCTTTCACTGGTAGGAGGACTGTAGGCCAAATGGGGAAGCCCCTTCACCTCTTCCTCTGTGGAGATTTCCCTCCTGGAAGAAGAGAGACTGGTTTTTCATGCCTCTTTGCCTGGACCCTTTTTACTCGGAGATGCTGGGATTGAACCTGGGACCTTCTGCTTACTAAGCAGAGGCTCCACCACTGAGCCACCGTCCCTTCCTTAAAACCAGGTTCAAATGAACATATATGAGCATATGAAGCTGCCTTCTACTGAATCAGACCCCCCCGGGTCCCTCAAAGTCAGTATTAGCTACTCAGATTGCAGCGGCTCTCAAGGGTGTCAAGCGGAGGTTTTTCATGCCTACTTGCCTGGACCCTTTTAAGTTGGAGATGCCGAGGATTGAACCTGGGATCTTCTGCTTACCAAGCAGATGCTCTTCCACTGAGCCACCCTCCCGAAAACTGGAGCTGGGTGTAGGGAAGCAGTGTTGAGAAGGCCCCAGAGAGGAGCACACTGACAGCCTGCTCCCCCTCCTCTCTCCTTTCAGGATTTTGGCAGCAGTGGGAAGCGACTGAGGACCACGTCTGCCCCGTCTCCCCATTGCAGCACCCCCTCTCCACAAATCCACCAAGTCCCAGAGGTCTCGCTGTCAATCGCTCTAGGTTGGTAACCCTTCCAGGGGCTTTGGGCCCTTCTGCAGGCACCGAGGCAGCCCTGCGGCTTCCAGCTGGAGCCTGAGGCGCTTTCCTCAGAGGCTCATAGGCAAAAGGGGGCTGAGCTCTGCGTGATGGAGCTGAGATACGGGTCTGGAGCTGGAGAAGGCCTGACCCAGAGGCTTCACTAGGGTGGGTTGCACCCTGGGGTGTAACTGATTCAAGTCACCCCCCCCCCCATTGGGCATCACCCCTTTTGGAGGGCTGCGTCACCCCCTCTGCACACAACCCCGCCCACTTCACATGGCCCCTCCCTCATCCACCCTCTGGTCACATGACCAGCCCCCGTAATCCAAGATACCAGTTTTGCAGCATTTAAGTTTCCCCCACTCACCCACACGCTTTTAGCTGAGCCGGCGGCAGCGCGGCCCCGGTTTCAGAATCCCGGCCAGCCCACACACAGCAGCAGCGTTCTAGTCCCAGGGCCAGCCCCTTCCTGTTGGGGGGGGGGTCATGGGTCAGTGCCTGGGGCCAATGAGAATGCTCTGGGGGAGGGCCGATGGCCCCCTTGGCCCCGCCCTAGTGACGCCGCTGGCCTGACCATTGATGGGGCTGTACAAACCCTGCCCTGAGTGACCGAGGTGGGCCTTATCTTCTCAGCTCTCAGAAGCCCAGTGGGTTCTGTCCTAGTTAGCATCTGGGTGTGGGGCCACCAAGGGGGTGCTGGGTTAGGACATGACCTCTGAGTGTCTCTCGCTTTGAAAACCCCATGAGGGATAGTGCCAGATTAAACTCTGTGGAGGCCCTTCAGCAGTCAAAATCTCAGGGTCCCTCTCGCAAATTATCTCAGCATTGGAGATGATTATCTCAGCTGCAGGGGAGAGGCAGAGAGAGGCAAACTTGGCGACAACACCAGAAGCAGCCACACCAGGCAAGTCGAGCAAAGAGCGGCTCAGTGGCTGGCTGGGCATGCAGGCTGAAAGGGCTGCAAGCAGAGGGAAAACCGGGGGGGGGGAGGCGGGGCGGCCTGGGACCCCTAAAAGCAGGGGGGCGGGCATAGGCCAATGCCTACTTGGCCTAATTGTTAATCTGGCCCTGTGAGGGGGTCACCGTAGGTCAGTTTCAACTTCCTACCACCATGAAAAAGCAAATTCTACCATGCAGGTTTTCACAGCACGGTGATGAGAGAAGGTGCCCACAGTAGAATTCTCTCTTTGGAGTACTTCTAAAAGCACCTGCTTAGGGCCTGGCAATTAGAGAGCCAGTTTGGTGTAGTGGTTAAGTGTACGGACTCTTATCTGGGAGAACCGGGTTTGATTCCCCACTCCTCCACTTGCACCTGCTAGCATGGCTTTGGGTCAGCCATAGCTCTGGCAGAACTTGTCCTTGAAAGGGCAGCTGCTGTGAGAGCCCTCTCCAGCCCCACCCACCTCACAGGGTGTCTGTTGTGGGGGAGGAAGGGAAAGGAGATTGTGAGCCGCTCTGAGACTCTGTCCTTGAAAGGGCAGCTGCTGTGAGAGCTCTCTCAGCCCCACCCACCTCACAGGGTGTCTGTTGTGGCGGAGGAAGGGAAAGGAGATTGTGAGCCACTCTGAGACTCTTCGGAGTGGAGGGCGGGATATAAATCCAATATCTTCATCTACCTCACAGGGTGTCTGTTGTGGGGGAGGAAGGTAAAGGAGATTGTGAGCCGGTCTGAGACTCTTTGGAGTGAAGGGCGGGATATAAATCCAATATCTTCATCTTCATCTTTCCCCCAGCAGTGTTACATTTGTGGATATTGTATTGGGGAAGAGGGAAGATCCCTCCCATATAAAGAGCTGGAATTTGGGGGGTGGGGTGGGAATTGAAACGCATGGAGCACTGATCAAACCAAATTGTACTTTCTGAACATGAATGTTTTCGTTGTGATTTCCTACTGGCCGGTGCAGATGTGGCATTTAGAAGTGCCTTTGTGGCCACTGTTTGATACAACCAACTGCAGAGGATGACAAATGAATGTGCCCCTTCCCAACCTCCCACCCCCCCGAATACCTGCGGTCTGTTCCTTGGGAAATGGAATTGTCATCTTGTGGGGCCAGAAGCAGAAGTGCCTCTAGATAAATGCCAGCAAATATGCCCTGGGGGTGGGATTCTGGCAGGAGCTCCTTTGCATATTAGGCCACACCGCACTGATGTAGCCAATCCTCCAAGAGCTTACAAAAAGAGCCCTGTAAGCTCTTGGAGGATTGGCTACATCAGGGGTGTGTGGCCTAATATGCAAAGGAGCTCCTGCTAGAATTCCGCCCCTGCAAAGGTGGCACCCTGAGCCTCCGTGCCCTCAGGTACCAAATTAGCGCTTAATTTTTAACAGGTGCAGGGAGGGGAATGAAAGTAGAAACATTCCGCATTGCAAGGCACAAAGACAGCTTAATTATATAGGCTCTGCCTATATTTGGCTTCTGTTGTATGGGAACAGAAGCTAGTTTCAGAGAGAGAGAGAGAGAGAGAAAGAAAGAAAGAAAGAAAGAAAGAAAGAAAGAAAGAAAGATAGATATTGGATTTATATCCCGCCCTCCACTCTCTCCCAGAAGCTGCCCTTTCAAGGACAGAGTCTCAGAGTGGCCTACAATTTCCTTTCCCTTCCTCCCCCACAACAGACACCCTGTGCGGTGGGTGGGGCTCAGAGAGCTCTCCCAGCAGCTACCCTTCCAAGGACAGGAGTCTCAGAGTGGCCTACAATCTTCTTTCCCTTTCTCCCCCACAACAGACACCCTGTGAGGTGGGTGGGGCTGAGAGAGCTCTCCCAGAAGCTGCCCTTTCAAGGACAGAGTCTCAGAGCGGCCTACAATTTCCTTTCCCTTCCTCCCCCACAACAGACACCCTGTGCGGTGGGTGGGGCTCAGAGAGCTCTCCCAGCAGCTACCCTTCCAAGGACAGGGTCTAAGAGCGGCCTACAATCTCCTTTCCCTTCCTCCCCCACAACAGACACCCTGTGAGGTGGGTGGGGCTGAGAGCTCTCCCAGAAGCTGCCCTTTCAAGGACAGAGTCTCAGAGCGGCCTACAATCTCCTTTCCCTTCCTCCCCCACAGGAGATACCCGTTTGAGGTGGGTGGGGCTGAAAGGGATCTTCCAGCAGCTGCCCTTTCAAGGACAGAGTCTCAGAGTGGCCTACAATCTCCTTTCCTTTCCTCCCCCACAACAGACACCCTGTGAGGTGGGTGGGGCTGAGAGGGCTCTCACAGCAGCTGCCCTTTCAAGGACAACCTCTGCGAGAGCTATGGCTAACCCAAGGCCATTCCAGCAGGTGCAAGTGGAGGAGTGGGGAATCAAACCCGGTTCTCCCAGATAAGAGTCCGCACACTTAACCACTACACCAAACTGGCTTTCCAGGTGTCATCAGGAGGTCCATCAGTAGTGCCAGGGCACTAGAAGCCTTCACCCTGTTGTCCCCCCAAGCAGCAGGAATACAGAGCATCGATGCCCCAGACATAAGAACATAAGATAAGAATGAGAAAAGACTGATTGAGAGAAAGAGAGAGAGAGAGAGAGGTAGGAAGACAGGGAGAAGACAGGCTGACGGACAGAAAGAGAGTGCAAGTGCACTTACACCCAGAACATAAATATTTATGGGACTCAGGGCAGGGGGCCACCACCCACCTGGCACCAGTTCCTCCCCACCACACAAACACACTGCGTGGAGCAGGCCACCTCTTGAGTAGGCTGTAATTGCTGTAATCTGCAAAGGGACAACAGCTGTGAAAGACCCCCTGGGGGTCTCCAGATTGCTACTGACTGAGCAGGACTTCCAGTGTCCACGAGAGGCCACTAAGGCACATAGGTGAGAGGGGACTCTGGCTTCACCCTTCCCTCCCCTCTCCGCCCCTCCCCAGTGTGCTGTTTGTTCTTCTGGCTTTCAGGGGTGCCACCGCCTGCACTGGAGAAAATTGAGAAGGAGCACATGGCCCTGGAGCAAGCGTAGGTACTGGGGCAACTGGGGGAGGGATGTGGGGGGATGGGGCTGGCGCCAGCAGTAGCTAGGCTGGCAAGAAGTTCTGCCTGGTGGCTTCCATCGCCCCGCAGCCGATCTTACTTGGGAGAGGAGGAGGAGGAGCAGAGTGTCAGAGGAGGCCCCCCCCTGGTGTTAGATCAGTGGCCGCTCTGTGCCCGAAGAATTATTTCTGCTATTGTTGTTAATAGTGCGGAATGCTGTGTGGGTAGATTTTTTTATAGTACGTGTGAACATCAGAGAAACCATGTTGGATCAGGCCAATGGCTCATCCAGGCCAACGCTCTGTATCACACAGGGGCCATCAGAAGGTCCAGCAGCAGGGCCAGAACTCCAGAAGCCTTCCCACTGTTGCCTCTCAGGCACCAAGAATACAGAGCATCCCAGCTCCAGACATAAGAACATCAGAGAAGCCATGTTGGATCAGGCCAATGGCTCATCCAGTTCAATGCTCTGTGTCACACAGGGGCCATCAGGAGGTCCACCAGCAGGGCAGAACTCCAGAAGCCTTCCCACTGTTGCCTCCCAGGCACCAAGAATACAGAGCATCCCAGCTCCAGACATAAGAACATAAGAGAAGCCATGTTGGATCAGGCCAATGGCTCATCCAGTTCAATGCTCTGTGTCACACAGGGGCCATCAGGAGGTCCACCAGCAGGGCAGAACTCCAGAAGCCTTCCCACTGTTGCCTCCCAGGCACCAAGAATACAGAGCATCCCAGCTCCAGACATAAGAACTTAAGAGAAGCCCTGTTGGATCAGGCCAGTGGCCCATCCAGTCCAACACTTTGTGTCACATAAGAACATAAGAGAAGCCCTGTTGGATCAGGCCAGTGGCCCATCCAGTCCAACACTCTGTGTCACATAAGAACATAAGAGAAGCCCTTTTGGATCAGGCCAGTGGCCCATCCAGTCCAACACTCTGTGTCACACAGTGGCCAAAAAACCCCAGAGGACATCAGGAGGTCCATCAGTGGGGCCAGGACACTAGAAGCCCTCCCACTGTTGCCCCCCCCCCCCCGCTCCAATCACCAAGAATACAGAGCATCACTGCCCCAGACATTAGAACATAAGATAAGCCCTGTTGGATCAGGCCAGTGGCCCCTCCAGTCCAACACTCTGTGTCACATAAGAACATAAGAGAAGCCCTGTTGGATCAGGCCAGTGGCCCCTCCAGTCCAACACTCTGTGTCACAGAAGAACATAAGAGAAGCCCTGTTGGATCAGGCTAGTGGCCCATCCAGTCCAACACTCTGTGTCACATAAGAACATAGGAGAAGCCATGTTGGATCAGGCCAGTGGCCCATCCAGTCCAACACTCTGTGTCACAGAAGAACATAAGAGAAGCCCTGTTGGATCATCCAGTCCAACACTCTGTGACACAGAAGAACATAAGAGAAGCCCTGTTGGATCAGGCCAGTGGCCCCTCCAGTCCAACACTGTGTCACATAAGAACATAAGAGAAGCCCTGTTGGATCAGGCCAATGGCCCCTCCAGGCCATCAGGAGGTCCATCAGTGGGGCCAGTACACCAGAAGCCCTCCCACTGTGCCCCCCCCCCCCCAAGCACCATGAATACAGAGCATCACTTGCCCCAGACAGAATGTTCCACCGAGAGCTGGTAGGCAGTGATGGGTCCCTGCTCCCTGTGTTCATCCAGTACCCTCTTGAGGCCATCTGGGCTTGTAGCCGCTACCTGGTGTGGGCGTGTCTGGGAAGGGATGTTGGGCTGCATCCAGGTTTTCTGTGGAGGCCAGGGGCGGGGCTTGGCAGGAAAGCTGGTGGGGGAAATCTTCTATCTAGCGGTCTTTGTTCCTGCCTCCTGCTCCTCCTGTTCCAAAGATGTCTGCCTCATTCCTTCTCCCAATAGGCTGATGGTTCAGCAAGTGCTGGCAGAACTAAAGCAACACCACAGGTGAGTGTTTTTTGCGGGGGAGGGAGGTTCCTCCTGTCACTGTAGGGCTGGGGGGTGGCACTGCAGATCCCGCCATCCTGCAATCTGCCCGGCTTAGTGCTGCCAAGTCCAATTCAAGAAATATCTGGGGACTTTGGGGGTGGAGCCAGGAGACATTGGGGGTGGAGCCCTGAGACTTTGGGGTGGAGCCAGGGCCCAGGAGCAAGGGTGTGACAAGCACCATTGAACCCCAAAGGGAGGCCTGGCCATCACACCTTTTAAATAACTTCCTTCCATTGGAAATAGGGTTGCCCAGTCCAATTCAAGAAATATCTGGGGACTTTGGGGGTGGAGCCAGGAGACTTTGGGGGTGGAACCAGGAGACATTAGGGTGGAGCCAGGAGCAAGGGCGTAACAAGCATAATTGAACTCCAAGGGAGTTCTGGCCATCACATTTAAAGGGACAGCACACTTTTTAAAATGCCTTCCTTCCATAGGAAATAATAAAGGATAGGGGCACCTTCTTTTGGGGCTCATAGAATTGGACCCCAATCTTTTTGAAACTTGGCGGGTAGTTTGGGGAGAGGCACTAGATGCTATACTGAAAATTGGGTGCCTCTACCTCAAAAAACAGATCCCCCAGAGCCCCTGATACCCGCGGATCAATTCCCCATCATTCCCTATGGGAATCATTCATGGAGGTGCATGATGGCTGTGGGGATGGGGCCAGGTGACTGGGGGAGGGGGGAAGCCTGTAAAACCTGGGGATCCCCCGCTGGGACCTGGGGACTGGGAAGCCTAGCTCGGCTCTCTGGACCTAGGGGGACTCAGAGAGGAGAGGAGGGTGGGTCCTGACGCTGGAAGGGGAGCGGGCAGGGACACTTGGGGTTCCTCATGCTGAATCAGCCCATCGATCCACCAGCGGCTCTCCAGAAGTCCTTCATCTCACCTCCTGCCTGGCGCTTTTAACTGGAGATGTTGCCGAGGATTGAACTGGGGACTTTCTGCATGCTGAGCAGAGGCTCTGCCACTGAGCCACCAGTTAAAGGGCACTAGTGACACAAACTTGGCCAGGCTGCATACAGACGGAGGAGCAGCTGAAAACAACAGAACAAGCTTTGAGTCCAGTCAGGCACCTTTAGGAGCAACAACATTTAGTTCTGCGCAGGCCTCAGATTCAGCAGGAGCTCACAGGAGCGCAGCCCCTGAACCTTTCTGAGGGTTCCCCCTCTTCCACCCCACGTACCTTGTCCATTGAATAGTAGGTGCAGCTGCAGAACAATCCCTGGATGAGGAAAGCGGGCAGCCAGCCTGTCACCAGGGGTTTTGCCACGCCCCCAGCAGCCCACATTAACCCCTGGAGAAGCCACACCACCTTTTCTCCACTTCTTATGTGATTTTGGGTGGCTTGCTGGCCTTTTGACTGGGGGGGGGGGGGCGGCCAAAGAGAGCCCCAGGTGAGCAAGACCTGCTTGGGCTGGCTGGATCTCTAGCCATCCCAAGCAGGCCTCACTCACCCAGGGCTCTCCTTTCTTGCATCAGGTTGCTTTTGGCTGGGGGGAAGGCATATGCTAATGAGTTATGCTAATGAGCCCCACCAGGCCTTGAATTCAGCAGGAGCTCACAGGAGCGCAGCCCCTGACCCTTTCTGAGGTGACGTCGCTTTCACAGCGTTTTCACGGCAGACTTTTTATGGGGTGGTTTGCCATTGCCTTCCCCAGTCATCTACGCTTTCCCCCCAGCAAGCTGGGTACTTCGGGATCCTTGGCCCCCTTGTGATTCCCTTGACGCCCTGGTTGATGCCTGGCAAGACCGGCTATCTGGGGCAATCAACGAGATCGCACCCCGACGTCCTCTGCGCCCTCGTTCAAGGCTGGCTCCTTGGTATACCCTGGAGCTACGCCGGCTGAAACAAGGACTCCGACGACTAGAGAGGCAGTGGCGGCGCACTCGTGGCGAAGCGGCGAGAACATCCTACAGAACGCTTATGAGGTCGTATGAGATGGCAGTCAAGACCGCGAAGAAGAAGTACTTTGCGGCCAAGATTGCGTCTGCAAATTCGCGCCCGGCACAATTATTCAAAATAATTGGACACTTAACTACTCTGCCCCAAGGCAGACCAAACGTAAGAGAATTAGAAATAGGCTGTGAGGCTTTTGCGAAATTTTTTGCAGACAAAATCACGTCGCTCCGCCAGGACCTGCCCATCACCTTAGATACAGTACATGAGCCCGAGGCCCCTTGCCTGTCTTCTGATTTAACTCTGGATCATTTCGACCCGCTCAGCCTGGAGGAAGTTGACGGAATCCTCTCCTCTGCGCGCCCTACAACTTGCGATCTGGACCCATGCCCCTCCTGGCTAATTAAATCTTGCCTGAGGGAGCTTGAATGTCCTTTACGGGACATCATAAATAGATCCCTCTCAGAGGGGCGTTTTCCATCATCCCTGAAAGAGGCTTTGGTCCGACCCCTCCTGAAAAAAACTACAGCAGATCCGGCCGAATTGGCAAACTACCGACCGGTCTCTAATTTACCGTTTTTAGGTAAAATAATTGAGAGGGCAGTGGCGTCGCAGTTGCAGAGCTTTCTGGATGACGCTTCCATCCTAGACCCTTGCCAGTCCGGCTTTCGCCCGGGCTATGGGACGGAGACAGTACTGGTCGCCCTGGTAGACGATCTCCAACGGCATCTGGATCGGGGCGGTGTGGCGGTGCTGATGTTGTTAGACCTGTCGGCCGCGTTCGACACGGTCGACCATCGGCTACTGACCCGCCGCCTCGCCGATATAGGGGTGAGGGGGTCTGCCTTACAATGGCTCTCCTCCTTCCTCGAGGATCGGGGACAAAGGGTGGCAATTGGTGGCGAGCGGTCCCGGAGGCGCACACTGGACTGTGGAGTGCCTCAGGGGGCAGTTCTCTCACCAATATTATTCAATATCTACATGCGCCCTCTTGCCCAGATTGCCAGGAGATACGGACTTGGGTGCCATCAATATGCAGATGACACCCAACTCTATCTGCTAATGGACGGCCGGCCTGACTGCGTCCCTGAGAATCTAGACCGGGCCCTGCAGGATATGGCAATGTGGTTGAGGAGGAGCGGGCTGAAATTGAACCCAGCGAAGACAGAAGTCCTTTGTCTGGGTCGGGGCGCCTGGGAAGGGGAAACACCTCTTCCGGTCTTCGACGGGGCGCCGCTGAAAGCGGCGCACCGGGTTAGGAGTCTGGGAGTTTTACTGGAGCCTTCATTATCAATGGAGGCCCAGATTGCAGCCACTGCCAAGTCAGCCTTCTTCCACCTGAGGCGGGCAAGGCAGTTGGCTCCCTTCCTAGAGCGCCAAGATCTGGCAACGGTACTTCACGCAACGGTCACCTCGAGACTGGATTACTGTAATGCCCTCTACATGGGGCTGCCTCTGTACCGAACCCGGAAGCTGCAGCTGGTGCAGAACGCAGCGGCCAGGCTACTGTTGGGGCTCCCTAAATGGGAGCACATACAGCCTGGGCTGCGCGAGCTGCACTGGCTGCCAGTTATATACCGGGTTCGTTACAAAGTGCTGGTCATTACCTTTAAAGCCCTATATGGTCGAGGACCTGTCTACCTCAGGGACCGTCTCTCCCTATATGAACCCCAGAGAGCACTGAGGTCAGCTGGAAAAAACTTGCTGACTATCCCCGGACCAAGAGAGGTGAAGTTGCAATGCACCCGCAATCGGGCCTTCTCCTCTGTGGCCCCGAGCTTATGGAACCAACTTCCAGAGGAAATGCGGGCCCTGCGGGATCTTGAACAATTCCGCAGGGCCTGCAAGACTTTCCTCTTCCGACTGGCTTTCGATGATGTAGAAAATTAAGTACTAATGATACCGCCATCATAATAAAGAACAAATAGCAATAGCATTAGCACTTTTATAACTGTAATTAATTTTAAATCTATTAGAATTTTAATGTTGAATGTAACCTTGTTTTTATACAATGGAATGTTACTGTTACTGTTAGCCGCCCTGAGCCTGCCCCGGCGGGGAGGGCGGGATATAAATAAAATTATCTAATCTAATCTAATCTAATCTACTCATTTGACCGACCTCAGAAGGATGGGAGGCTGAGTCCACCTGGAGCCAGCTACCTCAACCGAGCTTCCGCTGGGATCAAACTCAGGTCGTCAGCAGAGGGCGCCGACTGCAATACTGCAGCTTTCCCACTCTGCGCCACGGGGCTCTTACAGTAGGTGCAGCTGCATAACAATCCCTGGATTAGGAGAGCAGGTAGCCAGCCAGCCACCAGGGATTTTGCCACACCCCCAGCAGCCCTCCTTAACCCCTGGAGAAGCCCACACCACCCTTTCTCCACTTATAATAATAATAATAATACATTTATTCTTATATCCCGCCCTCCCCCGCCGAAGGCGGGCTCAGGGCGGCTCACAGGCATGGAATTCCATGATTCAATAAAACAATACAATACAACAACAATTTTAAATAATCAATTACATCATAAATAAGGTAGTTAAAATAGATAAAATAGGTGCTAAATTACTATGGGTCATAATATCCACAAGATATCCACACACTTCTTATGTGATTTTGGGCGGCAGGTGGCTTGCTGGCCTTTTGACTGTGGGGGCCGGCCCAGGAGAGCCCCAGGTGAGCGAGGCCTCCTTGGTCCAAACAGGCCTCGCTCACCCGGGGCTCTCCTTTCTTGCATCGGGTTGCTTTTGGCTGGGTGGCGGCATATGCTAATGAGTTATACTGATAACCCTGCCACCTATTTTTCTACAAAATGACCCCTGGTTCTGGGGATCAGCTTTCATGGGCATGCATATGTGTGCACACAAAAAAGCTTAACCCCAGAATTAAACTTTGCTGGTCCTCAAGGTGCCTGACTAGACTCTAACTATGTTCTGTTGCTTCAGACCAACGCTGCAACCCGCCTGGAGTTGTAAATGAGGCTGCAGGTTATTCTTGGCCCTTAAGTGTCTGTAGTCTGCCGGGCAGAGCAGAAGGTTGAGAATCTGGGTTCTGATTGGCCCTGGCAGGGACATACGCACAGAGACCATTGTGGCTGGATTGCAACAAATGCAAGGGGTTCCCTAAACGCAACGCACGACCCAGCAAGTAAAAGAACACCAAACTTCATAGTATTCCCATGAAGCGAAGCGCGAGACAGAAATTGTTGCTCCGAACGGTGAGAAAAATGAGCCCGCTTCCAACTCGTTTCAGACAAAGCAGCTGAAAGCCGTAGATAAACAAAGTCGTAAAGTCGATAAAAGAAACGTCTAAACAAAATATAATACATAAACGTGAAAGCAATAAAACCCAGAGACAATAAAAAGAGGTCATAAAGAGCAAAGAGAGCTCCAGCAGCCTCTCTTCCTGACCGTCTCCCACCTGCCTCCTCCAGCAGAAGGAAGCGGAGCCTTTCCAGACGCCCTGGCTGTGTCCCTGCGTCCCTTTGGCACTGCTTTCCCGGGAAGAAAAGCAGACGCTGCTGAATGAAGAAAACACATCACTATGTACCCTTCCTTCCACTGGAGCTCCTTCTGGGATGGGAGCTCCCAAAGAGAAACAACCCAAGATATGTAATCCCAGAAGGACAACCAAGGAGAAAAGGAAATCTCTCTCTATAAGCACTGGTTATTCAATTATATTCATCCTTGGTTGTAAGAGGAAGAAGAAGAAGACTGCAGATTTATACCCCACCCTTCTCTCTGAATCAGATACTCAGAGCGGCCTACAATCTCCTTTATCTTCTTCCCCCACAAAAGACACCCTGTGAGGCAGGTGGAGCTGAGAGAGTTCTCCCAGAAGCTGCCCTTTCAAGGACAGTCTCAGAGGGGCCTACAATCTCCTTTCCCTTCCTCCCCCACAAACCTCCTTTCCCTTCTTTCCTGTGTGGCAGGTGGGGCTGAGAGCTCTCCCAGAGGCTGCCCTTTCAAGGAACAGAGTCTCAGAGTGGCCTACAACTTCCTTCCCCTTCCTCCCCCACACCCTGTGAGGCAGGTGGGGCTAAGAGAGCTCTCCCAGAAGCTGCCCTTTCAAGGACAGAGTCTCCGAGAGGCCTACACTCAGCTTTCCCTTCGTCCCTCACAACAGACACCCTGTGAGGCGGGTGGGGCTAAGAGACCTCTCCCAGAAGCTGCGCTTTCAAGGGCACAGGCTCAGAGTGGCCTATAACCTCCTTTCCCTTCCTCCCCCACAACAGACACCCTGTGAAGTGGGCGGGGCTGAGAGAGCTCTGACAGAAGCTGCCCTTTCAAGGACAGAGTCTCACAGCAGTTTACAATCTCCTTTCCCTTCCTCCCCCACCACAGACACCCTGTGAAGCAGGTGGGGCTGAGAGAGCTCTCCCAGAAGCTGCTCTTTCAAGGACAACTCCTACGAGAGCTCTGGCTGACCCAAGGCCATTCCAGCAGATGCATGCGGAGGAGTGGGGAATCAAATCCAGTTCTCCCAGATAAGAGTCTGCACACTTAACCACTACACCAACATTGGTTCTCCTTCCATTTCATAAATGAGTCTTTTTTATTTCTCAAGTTCTTAGAAAGCTGCTTATGGAGCCGCCTTGGCTTCTTTAGGCTCCTCCTGTTTTTCTCTTTTGATAGGAATCATCTGTGGTTGTGGCTTTAATATTTCCCTTTTAAGAAACTCCCATCCCTCTTGAACTCCCTGCTCCTTAAGTATTTCTGGCCATGTGTGAGGTTTGCCAAGTAACACTCAGATAGATTTCATTGAATCGTTACAAGTACAGAATCTCTTCTTTAGAGAGGCATTGCTAGGAATAAAGACACAGGATACAAGCACCCGTATGTGGCTGGGCTCTTCGGCTGGGAGAGCCAGTTTGGTGTAGTGGTTAAGTGGTTAAGTGTTTGGACTCTTATCTGGGAGAACCGGGTTTGATTCCCCACTCCTCCACTTGCACCTGCTAGAATGGCCTTGGGTCAGCCATAGCTCTGGCAGAGGTTGTCCTTGAAAGGGCAGCTGCTGTGAGAGCCCTCTCCAGCCCCACCCACCTCACAGGGTGTCTGTTGTGGGGGAGGAAGGGAAAGGAGATTGTGAGCCGCTCTGAGACTCTTCGGAGTGGAGGGCGGGATATAAATCCAATATCTTCTTCTTCTTCACCCCCAGATAGTCCAAAAGTGTGGGCATTCTCCCCTCCCAGATTCCCCTAACATAAACACTCGAAGAGACAGATCCAGGCGGGCAGCAAAAGAACAAAGCAGGAGTCAAGTATCGCCTTTTAAGACCAACAAAGTTTTATTCTGAATGCAAGTGGAAGTCTGCCTGTGGGGTGTTCTTCACTGACTGGGGCAGCTCTTCCCATTCTTAGGAGAAGGGACTAATTTCTCCTGCTTCTCCAAGGGCCAGCATTCATTATCCTTGTCTTTCACTCTCTTCCCAGTCCATCCCACGGCTGCCACCACGCGAAGGCTCTCCGCAGTCTGAGGATGCTCGTTGTGTCCCTGCTGACCTCAGCTCAGAGAGCCTGAGAACACTGTGGGTTAGGAAGTTCCTGGAGATTGGGGGTGGAGCCTGGGGTTTGGCGAGGAGAGGGAGCTCAGCTGGATGTGCCATGGCACTGACCCTCCAAAGCAGCCATTTTCTCCGGAGGAACTGATCTCTAAAGTCTGGATATTTGTTGTAAATCTGGGAGTTCTCTGGGCTCCACCTTGAGTGGTTGGCAACCGTATGCGGCTGGGCTCTTCGGCTGGGCAAGGATGCTTTTCGCCCCTCCCAGCTGGGCCTATCAGAAGTCAGACACCAGGTGGTATTTCAGAACAGGCTTGCCCAGGGGTCGTTTTGTAAAAAAATAGGTGGTGGAGTGTCAAGTCGGCTGATTCAATAACGAGACCTTCTTGATAAAAGTTTCTAGTTTATTGATATCATTGTTCTCAACTACTCCGAGAGATTGGAAGACTAAGGAACATACAGCAAAGTGTAATCATATAAGGTATACTTCAAAGGGATTCTTTTGGGAGGGGGTACTATGCAGGGCACATTCACACATTGATGTTACAATTTCGTTCTCAGGCCTGTTGGCCGTGGGCGAGAAACCTCCCCCGGTGCCCAGCCTGAGAAGGCACCACAATCTCTTTCGCATATTCCCATTTCAAAGCAAAACTACATAACAAAGGAAGGGAGGGGGGAGAGGAAAGTTCGAGCTAGCAGCATTGGCATACAGTGTGGCTTTTACCCAGAATGCTTCCCCCTGAACCAAAGATGGAATACAGACTTGACCAGAGTTGAAGCAGACTTGACAGTGGAGCTCATTAGTATAACTCATTAGCATATGCTGCTTCCCCCCCCCCCCCAGCCAAAAGCAACCTGATGTAAGAAAGGAGAGCCCCGGGCAAGCGAGGCCTGCTTGGGCTGGCTAGAGATCTAGCTAGCCCAATCAGGGCTTGCTCTCCTGGATCACCCACCTCCCAGTCAAAAGGCCAGCAAGCCACCCGCCACCCAAAATCACATCAGAAGTGAAGAAAGGGTGTCGTGGGCTTCTCCAGGGGTTCATGAGGGCTGCTGGGGGCGTGGCAAAGCCCCTGGTGGCTGGCTGGCCGCCTGCTCTCCTAATCCAGGGATTGTTATGCAGCTGCACCTCCTATTCCATGGACAAGGTAGGTAGGTAGGTGGGAAGGAAGAGGGGGAACCTTCAGAAAGGTTCAGGAGCTGCACTCCTGTGAGCTGCTGAATCAGAGGCCTGACCTTGCCAACCTCCCTGCTTTGGTGGGTGATCTCTCTGGCATGATGTGTTGCTAACTCTCCTCCCCATCAGGCTCCACGCCCTCCCCAAAACTCCAGGAATGTCCCAACTCAGAGGTCGCTACTTCCAAACCACCAGACTGGAGGGTTAGGGGACCAGAGCGGGCCACTCCGCTGGCCTGGGCAGGCTGCTCGATGCTGCCGCTCTGCTTGGCTGCTGCTCCCTTTGGCAGGGGCCTAAGGAGTCCCTGGGCCATTTTGGTTGCCCATCCAGGCGGGGGCACCACGCAGAGTCAGCAGTCCTCTCGCTTTGTCTCCATCCCAGAGCGAAGCAGCAGTCCCAGGCACGGGGGGCCAGCAGCAGCGAGGCCCAGCAGAAGAGCCCCCGGGCTTCCTTGGAGTCCCTGTTGAACAGGTAAGGGAGCGTCCGCTGAGGTGGGGAGGAAGAGCCGTGCGGCTGCAGGGCTGCATCCACGTGTGGGGATGGTGGGGCTTGGAGGCTCCAGGGCAGGGGTCTCGAGCCTGGTGCCTCTGGGCTTCCTCGTGGCACGCGCCGACATCCTTCCTGGTGCCCTCCCCCAAGTGTCCAGTGAGGCTTCTGCCTAAAGTTGCCAGTCCCCAGGTGGGGGCAGGGGATCCCCCAGTTTGGAGGCCCTCCCCCCACTTCAGGGTCATCAGAAAGCAGGGGGAGGGGAGGGGAATGGCTGCTGGGCGCTCCATTATTCTCTATAGAGACCAATTCCCATAGGGCAGTGGTGGCCAATGGTAGCTCTCCAGAAGTTTTTTTTGCCTACAACTCCCATCAGCCCCAGCCAGCATGGCCAATGGCTGGGGCTGATGGGATTTTTAGGCAAAAAAACATCTGGAGAGCTACCGTTGGTCACCCCTGCCATAGGGGATAGTGGAGAATGGATCTGCGGGTATCTGGGGCTCTGGGGGGGGCTGTTTTTTGAGATAGAGGCACCAGATTTTCAGCATAGCATCCACTGCGTCTCTCCAAAATACCCCCCCCCCCCAAGTTTCAAAAAGATTGGACCAGGGGGTCCAATTCTGTGAGCCCCAAAAGAAAGTCCCCCTATCCTTCATTATTTCCAATGGAGGGAAGGCCTTTAAAAGGTGTGCAGTCCCTTTAAATGTGATGGCCAGAACTCCCCTTGGAGTTCAATTATGCTTGCCACACCCTTGGGGGGGGGAGGTCTGGGGGAGGGGGACCGCAGCTGGGATGTAATGCCAGAGAGCCGTTTGCTTCAGGGGAACTGATCTCTGGAGTCTGGAGAGCAACGGTAACACTGGGAGATCTCCAGGCCCCACCTGGAGGTTGGAACCCTTGACAGAAGGTCCCTTGAGGCAGCCATAGGGAAGCTGTGCCCACCATGCCATGTCAGGATCCCAGAGGTGCCCCCCACAGCACAAGAAGGTTGAGGATCCCTGTCCTGGTGGCCGAGGACACCCAGACTGGAAGAGCTGTGGCTCTAGCGTGACTTCAGGGGTCTCCAGCAGGCGGGAGAGTCAAGGGGCTTGTTTTTTTTGGGGGGGGGGGCTGCTTGAAAGGGGGTGCAAGTGCTGCTGTCAGTGACCTAGGGTTGCCAACTCCAGGTGGTGCAGGCAAACAAAGACTGTGATAACGTGCGCTGACGTATTTAATAAAACTTTTATCAAGAATACTTTAATCAAGAACCTTACAAATCTTTTGTCGCATTATGAAGAAGTACAACCAGGCCTCGAATTCAGCAGGAGCTCACAGGAGCGCAGCTCCAGAACCTTTCTGAGGGTTCCCCCTCTTCCTCCCCACCTACCTTGTCCATTGAATAGGAGGTGCAGCTGCGTAACAATCCCTGGATTAGAGCGGGCAGCCAGCCAGCCAGCCACCAGGGGCTTTGCCACACCCCCAGCAGCCCTCATTAACCTCTGGGGAAGCCCACACCACCCTTTCTCATGTTATTTTGGGCAGTGGGTGGCTTGCTGGCCTTTTAACTTGGAGGGGGGGCAGCCCCGGAGAGCCCCAGGTGAGCGAGGCCTGCTTGGGCTGGCTGGATCTCTAGCTAGCCTAAGCAGGCCTTGCTCACCTGGGGCTCTCCTTTCTTAGGTTGAGTTGCTTTTGGCTGGTGGGGGGGGCAGCATACACTAATGAATTATGCTAATGAGCTCCACCACCTATTTTTCTACAAAATGACCCTTGAGTACAACCTTAAAATATTACGAAGAAAAGTATATCCTAGTGAGCACCCGGATTAGGCCTGCCAACCCCCCAGTCCAGGTGAGGATTCCCCTGCCTGGGAGGTTCTCAACCTGCCGGCCCAATGTGGGAACCTTCCCCTATGTCACCGGCGCGATTACATCATCTGAAAGTGACACCAGCACGCTGGCGACATTGCACGGTGGTCACTCTAGGCATTTCCAGGAAAACTCTATGGTTTTCCCAGATGCTCTAGCCATTAGTAAGGGAAAACTCTATGGTACCACAAAGCACCAAGGGGCAGGCAGATCCACTGATAGGGCCTCAGCTGTAATACTGATGTGGTTCCAGGTCTGATTTGATAATTACCAACATTAAAAACCATATGGTACCATAGAGTTTTCCCCTCCCAAATGGCTAGAGCGTCTGGGGAAAACCATAGAGTTGCCCAGAAATGCCTAGAGTGGCTATGCATAATGTCGCCAGAGCAATGACATCACTTCTGGGTGACGTCATTGCTTCGCGCGCGGGGAGAACGCAGGGGACTTGGCAACCCTGACCCGGATACAGGCTCATTTCATCAAAGTCTTCCTCAGGAGTATTCCTATATATTTCAAAGTTATTAGCTTCTTGTACAATTCAGTGTATGTGTTGGGAGCAAGCCAGTCCTTAACTTCTTCTCTAAACAGATGCAGAAACTGGGCCTATCTGTAGTGGTTTGAAAGGACGCATGTAGAGACAATTTTGTACACCACCCCCTTTAAAGAGTTTTTAATGTTGGTAATTATCAAATCGGACCTGGAACCACATCAGCATTACAGCTGAGGCCCTATCCGTGGATCTGCCTGCCCCTGGTGCTTTGTGACCGCCCCCCACCCCAGCCTGTTCTCCTTTCTGGAGAGCTATTGGGTAGTGGTTAAGTGTGCGGACTCTTATCTGGGAGAACCGGGTTTGATTCCCCACTCCTCCACTTGCAGCTGCTGGAATGGCCTTGGGTCAGCCATAGCTCTCTTATCTGGGAGAACCGGGTTTGATTCCCCACTCCTCCACTTGGAGCTGCTGGAAGGGCCTTGGGTCAGCCATAGCTCTCTTATCTGGGAGAACCGGGTTTGATTCCCCACTCCTCCACTTGCAGCTGCTGGAATGGCCTTGGGTCAGCCAGAGCTCTCTTATCTGGGAGAACCGGGTTTGATTCCCCACTCCTCCACTTGGAGCTGCTGGAATGGCCTTGGGTCAGCCAGAGCTCTCTTATCTGGGAGAACCGGGTTTGATTCCCCATTCCTCCACTTGGAGCTGCTGGAATGGCCTTGGGTCAGCCAGAGCTCTCTTATCTGGGAGAACCGGGTTTGATTCCCCACTCCTCCACTTGGAGCTGCTGGAATGGCCTTGGGTCAGCCAGAGCTCTCTTATCTGGGAGAACCGGGTTTGATTCCCCACTCCTCCACTTGGAGCTGCTGGAATGGCCTTGGGTCAGCCAGAGCTCTCTTATCTGGGAGAACCGGGTTTGATTCCCCACTCCTCCACTTGGAGCTGCTGGAAGGGCCTTGGGTCAGCCATAGCTCTCTTATCTGGGAGAACCGGGTTTGATTCCCCACTCCTCCACTTGGAGCTGCTGGAAGGGCCTTGGGTCAGCCATAGCTCTCTTATCTGGGAGAACCGGGTTTGATTCCCCACTCCTCCACTTGCAGCTGCTGGAATGGCCTTGGGTCAGCCAGAGCTCTCTTATCTGGGAGAACCGGGTTTGATTCCCCACTCCTCCACTTGGAGCTGCTGGAATGGCCTTGGGTCAGCCAGAGCTCTCTTATCTGGGAGAACCGGGTTTGATTCCCCACTCCTCCACTTGGAGCTGCTGGAAGGGCCTTGGGTCAGCCATAGCTCTCTTATCTGGGAGAACCGGGTTTGATTCCCCACTCCTCCACTTGCAGCTGCTGGAATGGCCTTGGGTCAGCCAGAGCTCTCTTATCTGGGAGAACCGGGTTTGATTCCCCACTCCTCCACTTGGAGCTGCTGGAATGGCCTTGGGTCAGCCAGAGCTCTCTTATCTGGGAGAACCGGGTTTGGTTCCCCATTCCTCCACTTGGAGCTGCTGGAATGGCCTTGGGTCAGCCAGAGCTCTCTTATCTGGGAGAACCGGGTTTGATTCCCCACTCCTCCACTTGGAGCTGCTGGAAGGGCCTTGGGTCAGCCATAGCTCTCTTATCTGGGAGAACCGGGTTTGATTCCCCACTCCTCCACTTGCAGCTGCTGGAATGGCCTTGGGTCAGCCAGAGCTCTCTTATCTGGGAGAACCGGGTTTGATTCCCCACTCCTCCACTTGGAGCTGCTGGAATGGCCTTGGGTCAGCCAGAGCTCTCTTATCTGGGAGAACCGGGTTTGATTCCCCATTCCTCCACTTGGAGCTGCTGGAATGGCCTTGGGTCAGCCAGAGCTCTCTTATCTGGGAGAACCGGGTTTGATTCCCCACTCCTCCACTTGGAGCTGCTGGAATGGCCTTGGGTCAGCCAGAGCTCTCTTATCTGGGAGAACCGGGTTTGATTCCCCACTCCTCCACTTGGAGCTGCTGGAATGGCCTTGGGTCAGCCAGAGCTCTCTTATCTGGGAGAACCGGGTTTGATTCCCCACTCCTCCACTTGGAGCTGCTGGAATGGCCTTGGGTCAGCCAGAGCTCTCTTATCTGGGAGAACCGGGTTTGATTCCCCACTCCTCCACTTGGAGCTGCTGGAATGGCCTTGGGTCAGCCAGAGCTCTCTTATCTGGGAGAACCGGGTTTGATTCCCCACTCCTCCACTTGTACCTACTGGAATGGTCTTGGGTCAGCCAGAGCTCTGAAAGGTTGTCCTTGAAAGAGCCAGTTTGGTGTAGTGGTTAAGTGTGCGGACTCTTATCTGGGAGAACCGGGGTTGATTCCCCACTCCTCCACTTGTACCTACTGGAATGGCCTTGGGCCAGCCATAGCTCTGGCAGAGGTTGTCCTTGAAAGAGCCAGTTTGGTGTAGTGGTGAAGTATGCAGACTTTTATCTGGGAGAACCGGGTTTGATTCCCCACTCCTCCACTAGCAGCTGCTGTAATGCCCTTGGGTCAGCCATAGCTCTCTTATCTGGGAGAACTGGGTTTGATCTGTCACTACTCCACTTCCACCTGCTGGCATGGCCTTGGGTCAGCCACAGCTCTGGCAGAGGTTGTCCTTGAAAGGGCAGCTGCTGTGAGAGCCCTCTCAGCCCCACCCACTTCACAGGGTGTCTGCTATGGGGGATAAAGATAAAGGAGATTGTGAGCTGCTCTGAGATTTGGAGTGGAGGGCGGGATATAAATCCAATATCTTCTTCATCTCCTTCTTAAGAGCAGTGGAACTGACCTGGAGAGCTGGGTTTGATTCCCCACTCCTCCACTTGCACCTGATAGCATGGCCTTGGGTCAGCCATAGCTCTGGCAGAGGTTGTCCTTGAAAGGGCAGCTGCTTTGAGAGCCCTCTCCAGCCCCACCCACCTCACAGGGTGTCTGTTGTGGGGGAGGAAGGGAAAGGAGATTGTGAGCCGCTCTGAGACCCTTCGGAGTGGAGGGCGGGATATAAATCCAATATCTTCATCTACCTCACAGGGTGTCTGTTGTGGGGGAGGAAGGGAAAGGAGATTGTGAGCCGCTCTGAGACTCTTCGGAGTGGCAGGCGGGATATAAATCCAATATCTTCATCTACCTCACAGGGTGTCTGTTGTGGGGGAGGAAGGGAAAGGAGATTGTGAGCCGCTCTGAGACTCTTTGGAGTGGAGGGCAGGATATAAATCCAATATCTTCATCTACCTCACAGGTTGTCTGTCGTGGGGGAGGAAGGGAAAGGAGATTGTGAGCCGCTCTGAGAATCTTTGGAGTGGAGGGCGGGATATAAATCCATTATCTTCATCTACCTCACAGGGTGTCTGTAGTGGGGGAGGAGGGGAAAGGAGATTGTGAGCTGCTCTGAGACTCTTTGGAGTGGAGGGCGGGATATAAATCCAATATCTTCTTCTCCTTTCTATTATGATTCTACCAAACCCTGGTCAGGGGCCAGGGATACTGTAGGCTGATCCTGCACTGAGCAGGGGGTTGGACTAGATGGCCCTGATGGCCCCTTCCCGCTCTGGGATTCTAGGAGAAGGCCTTTTGAAATTTACGAGAAGCAACCTCATGGAGGTGTGCATGCATGCATACCTCCCCCTGGGAGGGCACTGAAGCCTCTGCTTCCCCCATCAAAAAAAGAGCTGTTACCCCAGGCAGCCATGTTGGAGGTGAGGCTGCAAGTGGGGTAAACCCCCCCCGCTGTCTGTGGTGCTCCTGTGCATGGCCAGGCGGATCTGTGGGGGAGGGAGTGCTGCCCCATTTCGGCAGGGGGGGAGGTGGGTTTGTGTTCTCTTTCCTCCCCCCACCTGGGTGCCCTTCTCTCTCTTTGCAGGCCTGAGGAGGTGGCAGGGAAGAGCGAGAAAGGCGAGGGGTCGGCCCGAGTGAAGCGACGCCTCAGTTCCTTGCGCAGCCGCGTCACTGGCTCTTGGCAGAAGGAGAAGGTGAGGCGGATGGGCCCAAGATGGGTGGTGGGGTTGCCAACGCCAGGGTGGGAAATCCTGGAGATTTGGGAGGGGGGGCTTTGGCAGGATACAGTTCTGTACAGCCCCCCTTCTAGTTCTCAGCCAGAGGCAGAAGCGTCATGGTGCCGGAGGGGTGTGCAGCCAGCGTGTCACAGGGCTGGGACTGGCCAGTGGCTACTGACCCTCAGGCAGTGGTTTCCCCGGAAAAGGGAACGCATATGTATGTGCGCATTCGCTCTGGTGTAGTGGTTAAGTGTGCCAACTCTTATCTGGGAGAACCAGGTTTGATTCTGCACTCCTCCACTTGCACCTGCTGGAATGGTCTTGGGTCAGCCATAGCTCTCGCAGGAGTTGTCCTTGAAAGGGCAGCTGCTGTGAGAGTCCTCTCAGCCCCACCACCTCACACGGTGTCTGTTGCGGGGGAGGAAGGGAAAGGAGATTGTAGGCCACTCTGAGACTCTGTCCTTGAAAGGGCAGCTTCTTGGAGACCCCTCTCAGCCCCACCCGCCTCACAGGGTGTCTGTTGTGGGAGAGGAAGGGAAAGGAGATTATAGGCCACTGAGATTCTGTCCTTGAAAGGGCAGCTTCTGGGAGAGCCCTTTCAGCCCCACCCGCCTCACAAGGTGTCTTTTGTGGCGGAGGAAGGGAAAGGAGATTGTAGGCCGCTTAGACTCTGTCCTTGAAAGGGCAGCTTCTGGGAGAGCTCTCTCAGCCCCACCCACCTCACAGGGTGTCTGTTGTGGGGGGAGAAGATATAGGAGATTGTAATCCGCTTTGAGTCTCTGATACAGAGAGAAGGGCGGGGTATAAATAAATCTGCAGTCTTCTTCTCCTCCTCTCTAGTGCTGTCTTGCCAGGCAGGGCCCTGATCCTGTGGAACTTTTTCTCTTCCCTTTCAGGGTAAGGACTCAGGCTGGGAGCAGGCGTCCCAGGAGCAGAGGCAGGCCATGCATGGGCGTGATGGGCACAGGCGGGGGTGGGCGGCGGCTTCCACTAGTGGCACCCGCTTCAGCTCCCCCTGGGGCCAGATCCTGGCAAGCACAAAGCAGCTGCGGTGTTTGAGGGAGTCGCTCACCCTCCCCCTCCCTTCCCAAAGCTCCCTCCTACCCCCCCTCTGCTGGCTCGGCCTGCCTCAGTGTTGATTCCCTCCTCCTGGCTGCCTTGGGCTTCCAGGGAGTTGCCAACTTCCACCTGGGGGACATCTGGAGATTGGGGGGGGGGCGAGGCCTGGGGAACCTCCAGTTTTCCGTTTCCTTCAAGGGAACCGACCACTGTTGTCTGGAGACCAGTTAGAATCCAGGGAGATCTCCATGCTGCACCTGGAGGTTGGCAACCCTGGCTTGCATGCCCCACCCTTTGCCTCTTCAGAAAGGGGCCGCATGGCTCCTCTTGGCACTGCCTGATGCACCAGTGGCAGGAATCCAGCAGGTGAGACTTCCAGATATTTTAGATGTAGGCAAAAGCACACTGTCCAAATGTAAACCATAATCCACATACTTTTAAAATTAGAACCAACCATAATGACAAAAGAAACACACACACACCTTTGCAGATTTTCAGGCACAAGAGGAAGCAGGTGGGGGAAGGAGACAGCACAAGCAAACAAAGTTTTGGGATGTGATTCTCTTGCCAGCATCCTATACTCAATGCAGTTGGGCAAGTAGAAGGAGCTGGGCACGTTTAGCTTGGAGAGGAGGCGGCTGAGAGGTGACAGGATCACCATCTTCAAGTACTTGAAGGGCTGTCATCTAGAGGATGGGGTGGAATTGTTTTCTGTGGCCCCAGAAGGTAGGACCAGAACCAATGGATTGAAATTAAATCAGAAGAGTTTCTGGCTCAACATTAGGAAGAACTTCCTGACTGTTAGAGCAGTTCCTCAGTGGAATAGGCTTCCTTGGGAGGTGGTGGCCTCTCCTTCGTCGGAGGTTTTTCAGCAGAGGCTAGATGGCCATCTGACAGCAATGAAGATCCTGTGGATTTAGGGGGAGGAATTTGTGAGTTCCCTGCATTGTGCAGGGGGTTGGACTAGATGACCCTGGAGGTCCCTTCGCACTCTATGATTCTAAGTAGACAAACAGTGGAGGTTCTGGGTTGCCAGCTTTAGGTTGGGAAATTCCTGGAGATTGAGGGAGGATTATGGGAGGGTGGGATTTGGGGAAGGAGACAGGCATCAAGAGTGTGGTTGCAGATGGGGCCTGGGGATTTCCCAGACTTACAACTGGGGATGGATGTAGACCTGAGCCTCACCCTTCCCTGAATGCTCCCCCAGCTTCTGCTCAGCTTGGATGTTCACCCCCTCCCCGACTTGGGCACCCCTTCCAGGCACTGGGCACCACTACCAGGGAGACCCCAAACTAGTTCAGTTTGGGCAGGCTTTGATCAGGGGTTCGGTTCAGGGCCACCCAATTCACAAACCTTTCCCAGCCTACTTACAACTCATCTCCAGACTGGAGGTTCACCTCTGACGAGTTTGGTCGCACTTCTGCAGGAGCTGCTTCACACTGGTCATGGTCAATTCAGAGGGCTTGCATATCTGACACAGTTATATTTTCACAATCCAGTTTACGCTTTGCAGACTCTTCCTGGAGCTGCGACTTTGTCATTTTCAGGATGTCCCGCATCTTGATAGGCTCCACCCTAACTAAACTAAACTTTCCCTACTCCAGTCGACACGAGAAACTAAAATAACTTTTCTGTCACTGCCTGGTGGGCACACCAGCTTAAAATGCCTGTTCAGACCCTTGGCTTGGTCTTCTATCCCCTCTGTCTGTCCTATCCTACCGCTGCCACCAAGATGTGGCAGACCAATCCTGCGTCTGCCAGCTGGCCCTGCACAGCCGTTCCTGGTATACCAACCTGAAAGAGCTGTTCCACTTTGCTGCCTCAGGGTATTCACTGCCACCTCTGTCCCTGTCTGGGCTCTGGCTAGGCGGGACAGTCTCTTCACCTCCCTTTGGACTCGCTAGGAACCTGCTTCAGGGCTTCCCATGGAACTTTGGGGCTCCCCTGCAGAGTTGGCAACCAGCTATTCTATCACTTCTCTCCACCCTAGGGATTCCCCAATCCACTTCTAGCATTCCAAGGGGTTGGGGGAACTATATGGCACAGAGGGAATCCGCTTTAAGCAGACAAAATATTTATTTGCAGTAATTAACTATGTACAGGCATTTTAAAATAGCGACCAGAAGAAACAAATCATAATAGGGGAAAAAACGTTCCTCTCCCTGTTCTAATACCTTCTTGAGTCTTTCTGAACTCCAGCTTTAACTGTCTGTTTTCCCTAGGCTTCCTAATCCCCAGGATCCCCAGGTTTTACAGGCTGCCCCCAGCATGCCCCCTCAACCGCCATGCAGCTCTAGGTCTTGGGCAGGTTGAGAAACCTGCAAACAGGTCTGGTTCAAAATGTGTGTCTGTGCCTTTAAAGTTGAGCTGGAAGTACTTCATGGGTAGGGTTGCCAATCCCCAGGTGGGGGCAGGGGATCCCCCGGTTTGGAGGCCCTCCCCCCACTTCAGGGTCGTCAGAAAGTGGGTGGAGGGGAGGGAAATGTCTGCTGGGAACTCTGTTATTCCCTATGGAGATTTATTCCCATAGAAAATAATGGAGAATTGATCCATGGGTATCTGTGGCTCTGGGGGGGGGGGCTGTTTTTTGAGGTAGATGCACTAAATTTTCAGTACAGCATCTAGTGCCTCTCCCCAAAATATCCTCCAAGTTTCAAAACGATTGGACCAGGGGGTCCAATTCTATGAGCCCCAAAAGAAGGTGCCCCTATCCTTCATTATTTCCTATAGAAGGAAGGCATTGAAAAGGTGTGCCGTCCCTTTAAATGTGATGGCCAGACCTCCCTTTGGAGTTCAATTATGCTCGTCACAGCCTTGACCTTAGCTCCGCTCCTAATGTCTCCTGGCTCCACCCCCAAAGTCCCCAGATATTTCTTAAATTGGACTTGGCAACCCTATTCATGGGAAGGGTCAGCAGTGCTTGTTTTGCTTTCGTTTCAGAGCAACTGTGTGTGTGTGTGAGAGAGAGAGAGAGGGAGCAGCACCAGACCCAGTAAGTGTGTGTGTGAGAGAGAGAGGGTTGCCAATCTCCAGGTTTGGAGGCCCTCCCCCTCTTGCTTTTGGGTCATCAGAAAGTGGCCGGGGGGGGGGGGAAATGTCTACTGGGCAATTATTCCCTTTGGAGAACGATTCCCATAGGGAATAATGGGGACTTGAGCCGTGGGTATTGGGGGTTCTGGGGGGGTTGTTTTTGAGGTAGAAGGACCAAATTTTCAGTATAGCATCTAGTGCCTCTCCCCAAAATACTCCCCAAGTTTCAAAACGATTGGACAAGGGGGTCCAATTCTATGAGCCCCAAACGAAGGTGCCCCTATCCTTCCTATGGAAAGAAGGCATTTAAAAGGGTGTGCTGTCCTTTTAAATGTGATGGCCAGAACTCCCTTGGAATTCAATTATGCTTGTCACAGCCTTGCTCCTGGCTCCACCCCCAAAGTCTCCTGGCTTCACCCCCAAAGTCCCCAGGTATTTCTTGAACTGGTCTTGGCAACCCTATTTCCAATGGAGGGGAGTCATTTAAAAGGTGTGATGGCCACAACTCCCTTTGGAGTTCAATGGTGCTTGTCACAACCTTGGTCCTGGCTTCACCCCCAAAGTCTCCAGGCTCCACCCCCAAAGTCCCCAGATATTTCTTGAATTGGACTTGGCAAACTTTAATTTTCCCACCTTAAATCTCCAATATAAAATCCACTTCCTGGCCCAGGAACTGGTTTACCTCTCTTGCAGCCTTCTGTCTCTCTAGGAGGCTCCCCCCAGAATTGCTGGTTCCAGACAGGAAGAGAGGGCAGGGGGGAGGAGGAAAAGACTATGCCCAAAGCCTGCCTGGAGTCCTCCAGCCAACTCCCAGTGAAAGATCAGTTAAAAATGGCGTTTCTCCACAGATATTAAATTGGGAGGGGTTGCAAATATAGCAGAAGACAGAAACAGGATACAAGATGGTCTTGACAGGCTGGAAAACTGGGCTAAAACCAATAACATGAATTTTAACAGGGATAAATGTAAAGTTCTGCGTGGAGGTAGGAAAAATCCCATGCATAGTTATATGATGGGAGAGACTTGTCTTGGTTAGTAGTCTGTGCAAAAAGGATCTCGGGGTCTTAGTGGACCATATGCTGAACATGAGTCAACAATGTAATGTAGTAGCTAAAAAGGCAAATTCAGTTTTAGGCTGTATCAACAGAAGTACACTGCCCAGATCATGCAAAGTGATGGTTTTGCTTTACTCTGCTCTGGTTAGACTTCACCTAGAGTCTTGTGTTCAGTTTTGGGCACCACAACTGAAGAAGAATGTAGACAAGCTGGAACATGTCCAGAGGAGGCAATGAAGATGAAGAGCAGTCTGGAGACCAAGTCCTTGAGGAAAGGTTGAAGGAGCTGGGGATGTTTAGGTTTTACTAAACATTGTTAGCCAGTACATCACAGTGTTTCGGTTCTGTGAATTAGGGAGACCATGAGAAGGAGGGCAGGAAGGGTCGCATCAGTGCGTCGTTCTTGTGGGCCTTTCTTACCTGCCCAGGGAAATGCTGATTACTACCCTGAGGTCAGGAAACAATTTTTCTCCAGGTGAGTTTGGTCAGGGATCCTGGAGGTTTCCCCATCTTCTGGGCATGGAGCTGGAGTTTTGCAGAGCCATCTATGGCTATGGATGTGATCTATGATTTGATGTTGAATTTGAGTTGACCCATTGCAAAAATTATGAGGATCCATGCTTTGGAACTATGTTTTTGCATTTCCGTGGCGTTGCAAAGCTATTAAGGTGTGAGCTTTTTAATGCTGTATATAGACTAAGGCAATATGATGGTGGTTTTATTTTGTTTCAGTCTAAAAATCACATGAATTAATAAGGATCTGTTTCTAATCACCCAGATCCAAGATTTACCCTGTCCCTAACTCTTGTAATCTTCGAGCATTTGTTTTTCACTCTGAGCAACCAGAAACTTTCTTAAGTGGAAGGTGTTTTGACTTTTTTAAAAAAGTGTTTTCAATTAAAATAAATCAAAATAAAACTTTGAATTGTAATTAGTAGCAACAATATTTTAAATGGCTTCAGATAAGTCTTGTATGGAAATGACGCGTCTAAAAAGCACCTTTTGCTTGCAAAAAAAGTTAAAACCTGCTTCTCCACATGGTTGCTAGGGCAGTCAGCGCCTCCGCTACCTTGGCAACGCCAGGCCGCGAGAGCTCGGATTCTCGCGAGAGAAGAGGCGCCCTGTCGCGCGGGAGAGGGAAAGACTCCGGAGTCTCGCGAGTGCCGCATGCGGGCGGGGCTTCGTGTCCCCGGGGGAGATGTCGCGGGATTTCTTCCCTTGAGGGAGCCGTTCTCGCGAGACGTGGGCCCTAGGGGGCGGGGCTGGGGGCCGTCCCTGTGAGGTGGACGGTCCGGGCCAGGTTCGGCCGGTCTTCGCGGGGCGGGGAAAGGCGGCGGCGTGCAGGCCTGGCCGAGGGGCCTGAGAGCGGCCGGGCGACCCCAGGGACGCGGAGGTCAGTAGCAGCGGGCCCCCGAGAGCCCCCTCACCGGCGGGAGAGTGGGCGGGGTCTCGTCGCTAACCTTCCCCTCCGGTGGTATATGCGCATGCGCGCCGCTTCCTTGTCGTCTGGCGCTAGTCCTCATGGTGGTTCCAAGGGGGGCCGCGGCGGCGGCGGCGCTGTTTTCTTCTCACCGGTATTGATGACCAGGAGCAATACTCCCTCTAAGCTGCAGAGTGTTGTGAGCAAAATTCTACTTTGTGAGCTGCTGGCATGAAAGTTGGGAGCTCCTGCATAAATTATTGTGCTCTGGGGTCCTTCCTGAGCTAAGACAAAAATGTGTGAGCTGGAGGCTAAAAAACTGATCCAGCTCATGCTAACTCAGCTTAGAGGGAACACTGGTCATAAGCAATATGCCCTCTAAGCTGCAGAGTCTTGTGAGCAAAATTCTACGTTGTGAGCCACTGGCATTAAAGTTGTGAGCTGCTGCATAAAATATTGTGCTCTGGGGCCATTTTTTCCTGAGCTAAGACAAAACTGTGTGAGCTGGAGGCTAAAAAACTGTGAGCCAGCTCATGCTAACTCAGAGGGAACACTGGTCACAAGCAATACTCCCTCTAAGCTGTGGAGTCTTGTGAACAAAAATTCTGCTTTGTGAGTGACTGGCATTAAAGTTGTGAGCTCCTGCGTAAATATTGTGCTCTGGGGTCCTCCTTCCTGAGCTCTAAGACAAAAATGTGTGAGCTGGAGGCTAAAAATCTGTGAGCTAGCTCACACTAACTCACCTGAGAGGGAACCCTGGTCTGGAGGGTTGTGTGCTGCGGCAGGAGCGTGTCTGCAAATCCCTTTCCCAGCTGCTGGGAGGAAAGTGGGGTGTCAGTCAATGCAGCCTCTGAGGGGCCGAGGCAGTCAGGTCCCTCGAAGGCCCGCAGAGTGCAAATCTGGGCAGGAGCCTTTGAGGCATCTGAAGACAGCCGATTCCCAGAAGTAGAGCTGGTTGGGCTCAGGGGCTCTATTGCTTCAGACTAGGGGTAGTGAAACTGTGGCTCGGGAGCCACATGTGGCACTTTCACACATATTGTGTGACTCTGAAAGCCCCTACCCTCCCATTAACCAACTTGGAGAAGACATTTGTCTCTTTAAATCACTCCAAGCCACCTAGCGGCTTGGAAAACTCATTTAAAGTTAAAGTTGATTTCTTTCTGCCTCTCCCTCTTGCATTTATTTGCTTGCCCGCCTTTCTGTTATGGAGCTCTCAAACGTCTGATGTTCACGTCTTGCAGCTCTCAGACATCTAATGTTTATTCTATATGGCACTTACATTAAACAAGTATGACCGCCCTGCTTCAGACCAACACCAGAATCGATAACATGGATTGTGCTGATTCCCTTAGTGATGTGGTTGTTAAGTACCAGAGGGGGGAGAGGAATACTGTTTGTTTGCTAATCTCGCACCCCACCTTTCTCACCCTTTTCGACTGAAAGCAGCTCCAGTCTTTTCCATTTTATCTTCACATCAACCCCGTGAGGTAGGTTATGCCAAGTCTGGCCCAAGTTCACTCAGCAGGCTTCCGGGGGAGGGCCCCAGGTCACTAGTCGCTTTGCTACTGTGGTCGTTGAGGTCTAAAAGTCCAGTGAAATATTTGCAGTTCTGCAGCAGGCAGAATTGAGGTGTGAAGAATTGGCTTTCCCTGGGAAGGGCTGCACTCCCTGGATGGGGCCAGTTTGTGGTTTAGGGGCTGAGTAAGGTTCTTGTTCAGGTCTCAGCCACGGCACGTAGCACCTTTTATCAGCATTGGCGGATGTATCAGCTATAGCTTTTCCCCCTCTAAGTGTGACCTGGCACACTGAGTGATCCCTCAGGGGCCAGCCCTGTGCTGAACGCAGTGGTGGGTGGGGGGAAATGTGGGGGCAGTGGCGAGCGTGTGGAACAAGGTCTCGGGGAGTCTGGCTTGTATCCCTGCTGTGCCATGGCAGCCAGCTGGCTGCTCCCCCTTGGGCCAGTCCCTCCCTCTTTGCTGATCTGCCCCACAAATGGAGGAGAGGAGAATTATGTCACCTACTTTGTGCTCCCATTGGGGAGGCAGGCAACCTGTAAATAAACTAAAGCCATATAATAAAGAAAGATCAGCTGTTTCCAAGCACACTTGAAAGGCTAATGGTGTAGGCCTGTAGGGCAAGGGAACTTGAAGGACCACTTCCTCCCACCCGTTCTGGCCCACCAGTTAAAATCCTCCTAGCAAGCCGTGGTCTCTCTACCCCTTCCCTGCCTGCAGAGCTGGAGAGGGAATATGGCTTAGTGGAGGAATCTCTGTTTTGCTTACAGAAGGTTCCAGCTTCAGTCCCTGGGATCACCATTTAAGGATCAGGTAGCCACCCCACAAAAAAGTCTGCCGTGAAAACATCGTGATGCGACGTCACCCCAGAGTCAGAAATGACTGGTGGGCACAGGGGACTATCGTTTTAATCGATGACGTGAAAGACCCCTGGCCTGAGGCTCTGGAAAGCTGCTGCCGGTCTGAGTTGATAGTACTGACTTTGGTGGTCTAAGGCAGCAGCGAGACCTAATGGCCTTTGAGCAGTCAGGGAAGGAAAGGTACGGATGTTGATTGTGGAATAAGTCTTTTTGTTCAAGGCTTGGAATGGTGATAGAATCAGAGTGGGGAAGGGGCCATACAGACAATCTAGCCCAGCCCCCTGTTCAGTGCAGGGTCAGCCTAGAGCATCCCTGTCCAGCTGCTAGTTAAAGACTGCCGGTGAGGGAGAGCTCTCCAGCTCCCTTGGTAGCTGATTCCACTGTTGAACAGCTCTTACTGTAAAAAAGGTTTCCCTAATATCCAGCCGGCACCTTCCCACTCTGAATTTAGGCCCATTATTGCAAGTCCTCTCCTCTGCTGTGAACAGGAACAGCTCTCTGCTCTCCTCTAAGTGATAGCCCTTCAGATACTTCAAGATAGCAATCATGCCCCCTCTCGATCTCCTCTTCTCTAGACTGAACATTCCCAGGTCCCTCAGCTTTTCTTTCTAGGACTTGGTCTCCTGGCAGTATCAGTATTGGTAAAGGTTGGCAGGCCATCTGGGCAAGTATGAGAGCCAGTTTGGTCTAGTGGTGAAGTGTGCAGACTCTTATCTGGGAGAACTGGGTTTGATTCCTCACTCCTCCACTTGCAGCTGCTGGAATGGCCTTGGGTCAGCTCTGGCAGAGGTTGTCCTTGAAAGGGCAGCTGCTGGGAGAGCCCTCTCAGCCCCACCCACCTCACAGGGTGTCTGTTGTGGGGGGAGAAGATATAGGAGATTGTAAGCCGCTCTGAGACTCTGATTCAGAGAGAAGGGTGGGGTATAAATCTGCAGTCTTCTTCTCCTATTTGCATGTTAATTTTTGCAGTGTTGTATGATTGCAGTGTTAACTTTTGCAGAGAGCCAGTTTGGTGTAGTGGTTAAGTTTGCAGACTCTTATCTGGGAGAACCGGGTTTGATTCCCCACTCCTCCACTTGCACCTGCTGGAATGGCCTTGGGTCAGCCATAGCTGAAAGGGCAGCTGCCGTGAGAGCCCTCTCAGCCCCATCCACCTCACAGGGTGTCTGTTATGGGGGTAGAAGATATAGGAGATAGTAAGCTGCTCTGAGTCTCTGATTCAGAGAGAAGGGCGGGGTATAAATCTGCAGTTCTTCTTCTTCTGATAATGATGTGAGGAAACCCCAGCTGGGTCAGACCAGGAAAGGGCCTTTGAGTCCAGCATCCATTGCCCAGCTCTGGCTACAGTTGCTGGGAAGGGAAGCCCATGGAGAGGGCAAGAGGCCGCAGATCTCCCATCAGGGATGGTGGCTCAGTGGTAGAACATCTGCTTGGTAAGTAGAAGGTCCCAGGTTCAATCCCCGGCATCTCCAGCTAAAAAGAGTCCAGGCAGATAGGCGTGAAAAACCTCAGCTTGAGACCCTGGAGAGCCGCTGCCAGTCTGAGGAGACAAGACTGATTTTGATGGACCTGGGGGGTCTGATTCAATAGAAGGCAGCTTCGTATGTTCATTTGAACCTGGTTTTAAGGGAGGGACGGTGGCTCAGTGCTAGAGCATCTGCTTAGTAAGCAGAAGGTCCCAGGTTCAGTCCCCGGCATCTCCAGCTAAAAAGGGTCCAGGCAAATAGGTGTGAAAAACCTCAGCTGGAGAGCCACTGCCAGTCTGAGTAGACAGTACTGACTTTGATGGACCAAGGGGGGTTTGATTCAGTAGAAGGCAGCTTCATATGTTCATCAGCTGGCAGTGAAAGGAATGTGACTTCTGAATAGGGAGATCTCAGCTGTCAGGACTAATAACTGTTGATAAGCCTCTTTCTACTCAGGAGTTTGTCTGATCTCCTTTTCAAGCTAGTTAGTGCTTGTCACTATGTATTTTCTCTACTTCCTCTGCAATTTTATCAACTTCTTTCACTTTCCCCCCTCCCCAAAAGCCTACTGGCTCTTTGGGGTTTTCTTGTTGCAAAGGCACTTCATCCCCTGGATCAACTCCTTTTAAGAACATAAGAGAAGCCGTGTTGGATCAGGCCAATTGCCCATCCAGTCCAACACTGTGTCACTCAGGCCAATTGCCCATCCAGGCCAATTGCCCATCCAGTCACCATCAGGAGGTCCACCAGTGGGGCCAGGACACTAGAAGCTCTCCCACTGCCCCCGCCCTCCCAGCACCAAGAATAAAGAGCATGCATCACTGCCCCAGAGTTCCAACAATACACTGCGGCTCATAGCTGCAGATGGACCTCTGCTTCATATGCTTATCCAATCCCCTCTTGAAGCTGGCTATGCTTGTAGCCGCTACCACCTCCTGTGGCAGTGAATTCCACGTGTTAATCACCCTTTGGGTTTAGAAGGGACTTCCTTTTTCCCATTCTAACCCGACTGCTCAGCAATTTCATTTTCTGTATCTGTTCTAGCTCCACTGTCTCTTTTTGAGATATCGTAACCAGAAGCATACATTGTGGGGCTGCAAATGTGGGCGCGCTACCGCTGTAATGACACTCTTCCTCTTGTTTTGCTTTGGGACTCTTGCATATAAAGCTGTGCTTGGATAATAGCGTGAGATTGGTTGAGGTGGGTTCCCCCCGGGCCAGATCATGTGACCTGCTTCATGCATCTGGGGAAGGCCATGCGCGGCACATGAAGGCACTGACCCTCCCCTGCTACTTGTCCTGATCAGCGGGTGCACGCAGGCAGGCTTCCTTGAAACACAACAGTTCCACTTCACTGGCATGGCTGAGCCCTGGTGTCAGACTTATTTCTCTATCAAGTTTCTCCAGCAGCTTAAGGTACATATAAGCCCCTCCCCCTTGATGATTTATTTACTTGCTTTTTTATTGTCTCCTTTTTTTTTTCATTGAGACTTGAGGTGGGTTATGGCAGCGGTCCCCAACCTTTTTGGCACCAGGGACCGGTTTTGTGGAAGACAGGTTTTCCACGGAACCGGATTTGATTTCTCACTCCTCCACATGCAGCTGTTGGAATGGCCTTGGGTCAGCCATAGCTCTCGCAGAGCTATCTTTGAAAGGGCTGCTTCTGGGAGAGCTCTCTCAGCCCCACCCACCTCACAGGGTGTCTGTTGTGGGGGGGGGGGAGAAGATATAGGAGATTGTGAGACACTCTGAGATTTTGAGTGCAGGGCAGGATATAAATCCAATGTCTTATTATTAATACATTGTAATATATAATGAAGTAATTATACGGTTGCTAACAGGCCATGGACCAGTACTGGTCCACGGACCGGGGGTTGGAGACCCCTGGGTTATGGGACAATAAAAATGCAATGGTTACCAACATAATGCACAGTAAAACTTGATTATACAGCTAGAGAGCAATGAAATAGAAGACTGCAGAATACATTCAATAACCATGCTGTGGGAAGGAGAAGGAAGAAAGAAGACTGCCTGAAATTTTCAACTCTTTTACTCTCATTCAGAAATGCTCATTCCCAGCTTTGTTGCGCTGCATCCCTGTTCCCTTCTTAAAATGGCCCCCCAAGCAACTTTCTTTCCCCACGTTCTGTGGAGTGACAGAGTGGCATTCCGTTGGGCGGGACTCTCAACGGGAAAACTGGTCCCAACTCAGTACCCAAAGAAGGCTTCCTTGATGTGTTTCACACAGGCAGACTCTAGCACAGAAAACATGATTTGGTGAGAACAGCTGGAGGAAGGGTCCCTGCGGGACTCAGTGGAGGAGGATGTATTCCCCCCCCCAGTGGTTGGGCAGAAAATTTCCCATTGCTTTTTTAAATTTTGGTTTCTAAAGACTTTTCCTCAAATGGCAGTTGCCATGAATGGATGGCAAGCTTGCCATTTCAAAGCAGTAACTCAGGGATAGCCAAGGGTAGCTCTCCAGATGTTTTTTTTGCCTACAACTCCCATCAGCCCCAGCCAGCATGGCCAATGACTGGGGCTGATGGGCGTTGTAGGCAAAAACATCTGGAGAGCTGCTGTTGGCCACCCCTGCAGTAACTGGTATTTTTCAGGCGATTCTCCCAAGGAATTGTGTCAGAATACATGCGCGCTTTTGTTGGGGTTTGCCCATGTTGTTAAAATCTGGCATCTTGTGTGTAGTTTTTTTCTGTCAATAATATTGATAATAAATTGTTTCAAAATGTAGAGTAGCAAGCCAAGACTTGTATCAACAGTTATTGTAACGAAAGGAGGGAAAAAATGTACAAAAGTAACAACAGTTGTTGCTTTTGTACATTTCCCCCCCTCCTTTTGTTACAATATCAATGGAAATGCAGCTGGGTAGAAACTCAGCAGATGCCTAAGAATAGGAGGAAGTGGCCTGCCTGGAGCATAGGAGAGTGGCAGAGGCCGTCTGACTGTTGCGTGGCTGGCACGGAAACTGCAGCTGGCTTGAGCTCCTTTTGGAATTGCATTCTGTAGGGGGTGGGAAGAGGGGTGTCTGCAAGCTGCAGGCATGTCATTCAAATAAGCCACTCAAAGCATAATGACTACTGGGGAAGTGGGCATTTTTGAAATGTTTTCATGCCCTTCTCCTCCTCCTCTCTGTTTTCTTTCCTCTCATCAGATTTTTTAGATCCAAGTGGGCATCTGTGTTTGTCTGAAGTAGGGGCGGCCAAACTGTTGCTCTTTCACACACATTGTGTGGCTCTTGAAGCCCCCACTGTCCCACTGGCTGGCTTGGAGAAGGCATTTATCTCTTTAAATCACTTCTCCAAGCCAAGCCAGCCAGTAGCTTGGAGAATGCATTGGGACCAGTTCCTTTCTTTGCATCTCCCTCTCCTCTCTCCCCTCCCTATCTATTTGCTTTTCTTCCTTCTGGATCTCAAACATCAGATGTTCTTGCATTGTGGCTCTCAAACATTTGACATTCATGGCTTGTGGCTCTTAAACATCTGACATTTATTCTGTGTGGCTCTTACATTAAGCAAGTTTGGCCACCCCGGTCTGAAGCAATAGAACAAAGTAGGAGTCAAGTGACATCTTTAAGACCATCAGTTTTATTCAGAAAGTAAGCTTAAAAAACTTCGTTGGTTTTAAAGGTGTAACTTGACTCCTACTTTGTTCCGGATTTTTTTAAAGGACCAGATGTGAAAACAGCAGATGGATTTTGCAGACTGTAAGCAAATGGAAGTCACCTGCTTGCGGAGTGCTTGGTTGAAAAGATTCACCCTTTGTGGTTGGAGTTTGCCCAGGCCTTGTACCGTCTGCGTGGTGATTGGCCACTCATCTCCTAATCTTTCTTGGTGGCCCCTCTTCCACTGCGGGGACACTGCCTGGATGTTTTGGTTCCCAAAGGGAAACCAGCAAGATGGTCCAAGTGCACGTATGCTGGGGAAAGGGAGCTGAAACACACACTCTCCATTCACAAAATAGTTGTGCTACTGAATGCTGATGGATACAAATTAGTAGAGGCGTTCCATGAATAAAAATAAAATAAATAAGAACTTAAGGAAGCCAGGAAATTTTGGCACTTCAAGTCAGTTTGGTGTAGTGGCTAAGAGTGCAAACTCTTATCTGGGAGAACTGGGTTCGATTCCCCACTCCTCCACTTGCCCCTGCTGGAATGGCCTTGGGTTAGCCATAGCTCTGGCAGAGGCTGTCCTAGAAAGGGCAGCTGCTGTGAGAGCCCTCTCAGCCCCACTCACCTCACAGGGTGTCTGTTGTGGGGGAAGGAGGGAAAGGGGATTGTAGGCCGCTCTGAGACTCTGTCCTTGAAAGGGCAGCTGCTGTGAGAGCCCTCTCAGCCCCACCCACCTCACAAGGTGTCTGTTGTGGGGGAGGAAGGGAAGGGGGATTGTAGGCCGCTTTGAGACTCTGTCCTTGAAAGGGCAGCTTCTGGGAGAGCTCTCTCAGCCCCACTCACCTCACAGGGTGTCTGTTGTGGGGGAGGAAGGGAAGGGGGATTGTAGGCCGCTCTGAGACTCTGTCCTTGAAAGGGCAGCTTCTGGGAGAGCTCTCTCAGCCCCACCCACCTCACAGGGTGTCTGTTGTGGGAGAAGAAGTTAAAGGAGATTGTGAGCCGCTCTGAGACTCTGAGTGGAGGGCGGAAAATAAATCCAATGTCTTTGTCATTGTCTTCTTCAATATATATGACAAGGCAGTCCCTTGAGAAAGGATAATACATCTGAACCAAAATTGGACCGGTTCTGTTTTTTTGTCGGACTCATCATAAATCATTATGAATCCCGAACAGTAGCTACGTTGTGCACGGGATGGTTTTGTAACTGCATTAGTGTATTTAATTTATTCAGTGTGTTTTGGTGAATGCAGTTTGTATTACACATTGTTACTGTTTTGTAAGCGGAGAGAGTGTGTTTCTTCCTAAGTTCCCGTACCTCCGTGGTCCCGGACATTTGTGACGTGGGGGAAAGGGAGCTGGTGAGCAGCCTTGCCATTAAGGGGCTGCGGAAAGGGGTGCAGCCGCTGCTGAGGAAGCAGCGTGGGGAATCGCTGTTGGCAGTGCCTGGCGGGAAAGAGGCCAAGCAAAACAGGCAGAGACTTTGCAAGGCCAGGGCAGGTGATGGGCAGCGGCTGCCAAGATAAGGCGGCAGCCAGGGATGGCAGTGAAGCAGAGGTGGGCGTTGCCAGGGACAGTGGCAGAGGCTTCCGCTTTTCCTTTGCGGCATGGTGGTTCCGCTGGGTACATTGCCATGCTGGGCTTCCAGATTCTGGCTGTTGTTGTCTTTCGCCCCGTCTTTCTTCAGAGCAGGTGCCCTGCGTGTTTGTAGTGGGCCAGTGCTGTGTTGCATCGTGATGTGCAAGAAATGTGGTGGGTGGAGGGGGCTGAGATGTACGATATCCAGGAATCTGGGAGCCTTGGAAAAGAACGTGTGCTTGAGGACAGGATGGAAATCTGCAGCAGAATGGAGATTTATACGGGACTTCTTTTCTTGTCAAGCCGAAATGTATTGTACTCATCTGCTAGAACATAAAATGCATCATTTATATAGCTTAGCACAGGGGTGGCCAAAGTGTGGCTCGGGAGCTCTTTCATACATATTATGTGGCTCTTGAAGCCTCCACCGCCCCATCAGCTGGCTTGGAGAAGGCATTTGTCTCTTTAAATCACTTCTAACAATCAAGTTTGCTGATGGCTTGGAGAAGGCATTTAAAATTGCTTACCATCATCTATCTATCTATCTATCTATCTGTCTGTCTGTCTGTCTGTCTGTCTGTCTGTCTGTCTGTCTGTCTGTCTATCTATCTATCTATCATCTTTTCCTTCCTTCCTTGTGACTCTCAAACATCTGACGTTCATGTCTTGTGGCTCTCAAACATCTGACATTTATTCTATGTGGCTCTTACATTTATGTGGCTTAGCATATAGAATTGTACTAGTCGGCATGTGTATGAAATTTAGGCAATTCATTGCCTCTGGTTTTTTTACAAGCAAAACTGCAATTTTTTAGAGCCAATTTGGTGTAGTGGTTAAGTGTGCGGACTCTTATCTGGCAGAACCGGGTTTGATTCCCCACTCCTCCACTAGCACCTGCTGGAAGGGTCTTGGGTCAGCCATAGCTCTCTTATCTGGGAGAACTGGGTTTGATTCCCCACTCCTCCACTTGCACCTGCTGGAATGAACTTGGGTCAGCCATAGCTATCACAGGAGTTGTCCTTGAAAGGGAGGTAAAGGAGACTGTGACTGTTCTGAGACTCTGAGATTTAGATTATATAGGGCAGGATATAAATTCAATATCTTCTTCAAATGTCCAAACTGCTGTGGTGCTTGAATCTGGCTTTGGGCAAAGTGGGAGTGAGGGTAAAATGCTGAGAATGAGAGGGGCATTGTGTTGGAAACAAAAGGAGGCTTCTTATTTGAAATATTTTCATACAGTGACAAAAGAAATAGCAGCTTATTTGGATATTGATTTCTAACACTAAAAACATTGAAGTCTTCTTTTGTGTGTTAGCCTTATTCTCATGGTAGAAAAATAATTTTTAGTCAAAAAAATTGGTTCATTTAACCAATGAACATAAACTTGAAAATACGTTGATTATCGTTGATGCCGTAGATGATATTCCATAGAAATCTTCATATGTCGTGTTTGCAGTGACTGAAACCTTCTCTTTAAAAAGAAATTCATTCCAGAATAGAACAAAGCAAGAGTCAAGTGACACCTTTAAGACCAACAAAGTTTTATTTGGAATGTAAGCTTTCGTGTGTTCTAAGCTTACATTCTGAATAAAAATTGGTTGGTCTTAAAGGTGCAATTTGACTCTTACTTTGTTCTACTGCTTCAGACCAACACGGCTGCCCACCTGGGTCTTTTCCAGAATAGAATATTTGATAGGGATTTTTTTTTTTCTGCGATCCCCTGCATTTCCATTTTTTTTTCCATTGGGAAAACTAAAAAAAGTTTGGGGGGTGGGGGGGGGGGCGGAATGGATGATCCACAGCAAACTTTTGGGAGCCAAGTCACCTCCCGCTTGGAGTTGACTTTTTCCAGCCACTTTTGTGGATTCGTACAGCAGGGCTGGATTTTCTTGCCGAGCTGAACAGTGCATGTGAATGCAAGAGGAGAAGTGCAGAGGGGGATGCCGTCTCCCTCTGCTGGGTTCCATGGATCCATTCCACTGGCCGTGGTACTTTCCTCCTTGCACTGGGCAGAGCACCAAGGCTGATGGGAGCCACGTGTGGAGTTCAGCCTTCCGCCTTCCAAGTGCTTCGGGCTCTTCCTTTGTATTTCTCCCAGCAACTGTGTGAGGTAAACCCAGCTGTCTTACCTCATAAAAGGCAGAGTGGGGGGGGGGGTGTCATTGTGTTTCTGGAACATATGAACATATGAAGCTGCCTTCTACTGAATCAGACCTTTGGTCCATCAAAGTCAGTATTGTCTTCTCAGACTGGCAGCGGCTCTCCAGGGTCTCAAGCAGAGGTTTTTCACACCTATTTGCCTGGACGCTTTTTTGGAGATGCCGGGGGTTGAACCTGGGACCTTCTGCTTCCCAAGCAGATGCTCTACCACTGAGCCACCGTCCCTCCACCACTTTCTGCCTACAAGCCGCTCACCAGGTTGACTGCTGCTCTAGACTGCTGCTGAAATGCTCTTCTCGTAGACAGCTTGCGTGCCAGGGACAGGAGTTCTAGCCTCACCTTGCCCGTCTCCCTAACTTGGTAGTTTTCTCAGTGCATGAACGTTTCTCTAGTTTTTCTCTTTTGGACATGTTCAGCCCCCAGCCTGGAGAGGGACCTTCTGGAAACAGGCTTGCTGTTTGTAGCTGCGATGGGCCAATTCATAGAATCGTAAGAGTTGGAAGGGACCTCCAGGGTCATCTAGTCCAACCCCCTGCACAATGCAGGAAATTCACAAGTACCTTCCCCACACATACCTCCAGTGACCCCTGCTCCACGTCCAGGAGATGGCAAAAATAAAATTTTTTTAAAAAGCTCTCCAGGATCCCTGACCACTGAGGAACTGCTCTGTTAGGAAGTTCTTCCTAATGTTTACTGGGAAACACTTTTGATTTAATTTCAACCTGTTGGTTCTGGTGACCTTCCGGGGCAACAGAGAACAACTCTGCATCATCCTCTATGTCAGGGGTGGCCAACGGCAGCTCTCCAGATTTTTTTTTTTGCCTACAACTCCCATCAGCCCCAGCCAGCATGGCCAATGGCTGGGGCTGATGGGAGTTGTAGGCAAAAAAAAATATATGGGGAGCTACCATTGGCCACCCCTGCCCTTGAAGTCCTTGAAGACGGTCATCATATCGCCTCTCAGTTGTCTCCTCTCTAGGCTAAACATATCCAGCTCCTTCAGCCTTTCCGCATAGGACTTTCTCACTGGCCTTGGGAAAGCAGCAGACCTTTTTTTTTTTTTTGCATTTGGCAAGGCTGCCACGTGCTTCTCAAAAGTGTGCACGGAAGGGAGGTGGAGTTGCCCCCCCCACACACACACACACTCCTGGAGGCTGTGAATACCTGTTGCGATGAGGTCATGTCTGTACCGGGAGTTCCTGGTCTCTCATTGCGTCATTGTGTGTCTTAGTTTGGGAGATGGTTTCAAAGAGGAAGGTGCCTTTTTTTTCCTCTAGAGAAAAAGCTCATGTAGTTCCGTGTTGGTTGCTGTGACTGGCAGCAGCTCTCGTGGGGATTCGCCGACACCTGTGATCTGAGATCCTTTGATGGGGGATGCTGAGGCTCGCAGTGAGAACCTTCTGGACTCAAAGGTGGTGCTGCTCTTGCTGAGCTCCAGCGGCTCCTCAGGTTTTGGTCAGGAAGATCTTGCAAGACTGGTAGCATGCCAGCAGGGAGGGGATGGGTGCTGAGTTCTCCTTCTGCAAATAACCCGGAGCAGGCTGGATCAAGGTGCGGCGTTTCTGTTAGAGGTGTGGCACGAGCCTTTTAGCTGGTGCATTTCCAGGGGTGGACAGCAGGTATGAATGGTATAAGTTAGAATCATAGAGTTGGAATGGACCTCCAGGGACATCTAGTTCAATCCCATGCACAATGCAGGAAATTCACAACCCCCCCCCTGAAAAAAACCCTCAGTGACTCCTGCTCCACACCCAAAAGATGGGGGGGGGGAACCCTCCAAGATCCCTGGATATGTAAGAAAGGGCCATGAGAACTAAGCATTGCTCAAGTCCTTTTGCCCTCTTTTTCACCATCTGCCAAAGTTCATAGAATCAGCATTGCTGTCAGATGGCCATTTTATTTATTTATTTATATTTATTTATATTTACATTTATATCCCGCCCTCCCCGCCTAGGCGGCTCAGGGCGGCTAACAACATTTCACATATTTAACAAAAGATAAAACTTTAAAATTTAACAATTAAAGAAATTAAACATAAAAACCAGTTAATTAAGTTAAAATAATTAAAATACATGATTCATTACATAGAATAAATCTGGCAGCAATAGACTTGTTTGGCGCTGGTTCTGCCAGTTTAGATGGTTCCATAGTCGTATAGTAGATGGCGGCTCCTTATTCTTAGCAACTCAGCAGATATCAGCATAGGCTTGCCATCTAGCCTCTGTTTAAAAACCTCCAAGGAAGGAGAGCCCACCACTGAGGAACGGCTGTCAGGAAATTCTTCCGAATGTTTAGTCAAAAACTCTTTTGATTTAATTTCAGCCTGTTGGTTCTGGTCTGACCTTCCAGGGCAACAGAAAACAACTCCACACAGCCCTTCAAGCGCTAGAAGATGGTGATCGTATCATCACCTCTCAGTCATCTCCTCTCCAGGCTAAACGTATGCAGTTCCTTCAGCCTTTCCTCATAGGCCTGGGTCTCCAGACTTCTCACCATCTTCATTGCCCTCCTCTGGACACGTTCTAGCTTGTCTAGATCCTTCTTAAACTGTGGGGCCCAAAACTGAACTGAAATCCTCCAGTCTAGAACAAAGTCGGAGTCCAGTAGCACCTTTAAGACCAACAAAGTTTTATTCAAAGCATAATCTTTCATGTGCATACGGAAGCTTACATGGTGAATAAAATGTTGTTGATCTCAAAGGTGCTACTTGTCTCGCAGCTTTGTTCTCTTGCTTCAGGCAAACATGACTGTCCACCTGGATCTCAAATACTCTAGGTAGGATCTAACCAGAACAGAGTAAAGTGATACTATCACTTTGCATGATCTGGACACTAGACTTCTGTTGATTCGAATTTGCCTTTTTAGCCACTGCATTACACTGTTGACTCATGTTCAGCATATGGTCCGCTAAGACCCCTAGATCCTTTTTGCACATATTACTGCCAAGACAAGTTTTCTCCATCCTATTATGATGCATTGGATTTTTCCTACCTAAATGCAGAACTTTACATTTATCCCCTATTTATGGGAGAGCCAGTTTGGTGTAGTGGTTAAGTGTGTGGACTCTTATCTGGGAGAACCGGGTTTGATACCCCACTCCTCCACTTGCAGCTGCTGGAAGGGGCTTGGGTCAGCCATAGCTTTGGCAGAGGTTGTCCTTGAAAGGGCAGCTGCTCTGAGAGCCCTCTCCAGCCTCACCCACCTCACAGGGTGTCTGTTGTGGGGGAGGAAGGGAAAGGAGATTGTAGACCGCTTTGAGACTCTGTCCTTGAATGGTCAGCTGCTGTGAGAGCCCTCTCAGCCCCACCCACCTCACAGGGTGTCTGTTGTGGGGGCGGAAGGGATTGTAGACCGCTCTGAGACTCTGTCTTTGAAAGGGCAGCTTCTGGGAGAGCTCTGTCAGCCCCGCCTGCTTCACAGAGTGTCTGTTGTGGGGGAGAAAGGGAAAGGAGATTGTAAATTGCTCTGAGACTCTGTCCTTGAAAGGGCAGCTTCTGGGAGAGCCCTCTCAGTCCCACCCACCTCACAGGGTGTCTGTTGTGAGGGAGGAAGGTAAAGGAGATTGTGAGCTCTGAGGCTCTTCGGAGTGGAGGATGGGATATCTTCTTTTTTTTGTTTGGTTTTGCCCAGTTTTCCCATCTGTCAAGATCATCCTTTATTCTGACCCTGTCTTCTCCTGTATTTGCTACCCCTCTCAGTTTAGTGGCATATGCAGATTTAATAAGCATTCCCTCTGTTCCTTCTTCCAAATCATTTATAGAGATATCATACAAAACAGGTCCCAGGATAGATCCTTGAGGCAGTCAAGTTGTTGACGATGGTCTATTCCTTGGTTCACTCATCAGGGATTCATGGCTGTTGGTGGGCTCTCCTCCTCCTTCTGAATCCCCAAAATGAGCACAGTGCTGAATCGCTAGCCAGATGCTCACCCTACTACCTGTCTTTGGGGTGGGGTGGGGGGGGGGTGATGAGCATAGAAGCTCCTCCATGAATCCCCAAAATGTGACCAAAAATCCGAAGGAGATTGAGAAGAGGAAGGACAGCCGTGAAGGAGCTAGAAAAGATTCTTAAAGTGTAAGGATGTGTTGCTGGCGGCCAAGTTCAAGGTCGGTCATACCACAGTGTCCCCTATCACTGTGTAGGGCTGTGAAAGTTGGACAGAGAAAAAAGCTGACGGGAAGAAAGTTGATTAAGAACGTAAGAGAAGCCAAGTTGGATCAGGCCAATGACCCATCCAGTCCAACACTCTGTGTCACACAGTGGCCAAAAAACCCAGGTGCCATCAGGAGGTCCATCAGTGGGGCCAGGACACTAGAACCCTCCCACTGTTGTCCCCCCCGAAGCACCAAGAATACAGAGCATCACTGCCCCAGACCTAAGAACATAAGAGAAACCATGTTGGATCAGGCCAATGGCCCATCCAGTCCAACACTCTGCGTCACACAGTGGCCAAAAAACCGAGGTGCCATCAGGAGGTCCATCAGTGGGGTCAGGACACTAGAAGCCCTCCCACTGTGCCCCCCAAGCACCTAGAAGACAGAGCATCACTGCCCCAGACATAAGAACATAAGAGAAGCAATGTTGGATCAGGCCAGTGGCCCATCCAGTCCAACACTCTGTCACACAGTGGCCAAAAAATCCAAGCGCCGTCAGGAGGTCCATCAGTGGGGTTGGGACACTAGACGCCCTCCCACTGTGCCCCCCAAGCACCAAGACTACAGAGGATCACTGCCCCAGACAGAAGAACATAAGAGAAGCCATGTTGGATCAGGCTAGTGGCCCATCCAGTCCAACACACAGTGGCCAAAAAACCCAGGTGCCATCAGGAGGTCCATCAGTGGGGCCAGGACACCAGAAGCCCTCCCACTGTTGCCTCCACTGAAGCATTAAGAATACAGAGCATCCCAGCCCCAGACAGAGAACTCCACCAATACACTGTGGCTAATAGGCACTGATGGACCTCTGCTCCATACGTGGATCCAATCCCCTCTTGAAGCTGGCTATGCTTGTAGCTGCCATCTCCTGTGGCAGCGAATTCCACGTGTTAATCACCCTTTTGGTGAAGAAATATAGTCTTGAGAGAGAGAGTTTTATGGATACTGTGAACTGCTAAAAAGACAAATCGGGGGGTTCAAATCAAATCTGGATTCTCCCTAGAAGCTAAAATAACTCAAGTGAGGCCATTGCACTTTGTTCTCATAATAAGACTCACTGGAAAACACAATAATGCTTGGAGAGAAGTCAAAGGCAGGAGGAAGAGAGAAAGACACAACATGAGATATGGATTGAACATAAGAACATAAGAGAAGCCATGTTGGATCAGGCCAGTGACCCATCCAGTCCAACACTCTGGGTCACACAGTGGCAAAAAAAACTAGGCGCCATCAGGAGGTCCAGCAGTGGGGCCAGGACACTAGAAGCCTCCCCACTGTGCCCCCCCCAAGCACGAAGAATACAGAGCATCACTGCCCCAGACATAAGAACATAAGAGAAGCCATGTTGGATCAGGCCAATGGCCCATCCACTCCAACACTCTGTGTCACACAGTGGCCAAAAACCCCAGGTGCCATCAGGATGTTCATCAGTGGGGCCAGGACACTAGAAGCCCTTACCCTGTTGCCTCCCCGAAGCACCAAGAATACAGAGCATCACTTGCCCCAGACATAGGAGAAGCCATATTGGATCAGGCCAATGGCCCGTCCAGTCCAACCCTCTGTGTCACACAGTGGCCAAAAAACCCAGGTGCCAACAGGAGGTCCATCAGTGGTGCCAGGACACTAGAAGCCCTCCCACTGTGCCCACCCAAGCACCAAGGCTACAGAGCATCACTGCCCCAGACAGAAGAACATAAGAGAAGCCATGTTGGATCAGGCCAATGGCCCCTCCAACCCAACACTCTGTGTCACACAGTGGCCAGAAACCCCAGGTGTCATCATGAGGTCCATCAGTGGGGCCAGGACCCCAGAAGCCCTCACCCTGTTGCCCCTCCCAAGCACCATTGACTTAATAAAGGAAGCTGCAAGGCGCTTCGTTTTGCAAGACCTGAGCAAGGCTGTTAATGATAGGGTCTTCCGGAGGCCACTGGGCCATAGGATGGCCGTAAGTCAGAAGTGCATGGATGGCACATAACACAGAGTTGCACACCTGCAGCACTTTCTGCGGCAGCCGCCATGTGCCTCTTGCCTGTTTGCACAGAGCTCTGGTGGGTGGGAGACACTTCTGTGAAAATACATATCCTTGCCCCTTTCGGCTGGTTCAGCCTGTTCGCTGCAAGGACACAGCGTGCAGAAGCCTGAGCGTTTGCTTGGCTCTATCTTGTGTGAATTACGTAACCAGGTTAAGTCAGTTTGTCTTGGAAACGGCCTTTAAATCCAGCAGGTTTTCTGCAGGAGACAGCGTCAGCTGGGCCGAGCAGGAAGGGTGACTGCAGTACTGCATAGCTAGCTAGCTTCTCACCCTGCCGCTACCTCTTTTGGGGTGTGTGTTGAGCTTAGACACTTGGCCAGGCAGAAGCACAGAAAGTGCCCCATGAAACACAGAAGGGATTTGGCTAAGACCCACAGTGATGGTGCTGTGTTCTTGGAGGGGTGGGGTGGGGGGAGAAGTCCTGGGCAACCTTGAGAGAGGTTGCTGCTGCTGTTGCTAACATTTGCATTGTGGCAGGAATGGGGAAGGATGCAATAATGATATGGGGTACTTTCCCGAAGTTGTTCTCTGTGACCTCACAACAATCTCTCTCCCAAAGCCTTCGGATTCCTCTGGTGGCCCTCTGGCTGCTGCCTCCTGCTCCTCCTCCCTCAGTCTTCTTGCTTCCAGCTCTTTCTGGGTGAGCCCTGTTTGTCCTCCGTGGTGCTGCAGAGCTGAGCCAAAACCCTCTTTCCCCTCTCTTGCAGAGGACCGAAGGCTGAGATCTGGATCAGAGCCTCCCAACCTTGCACTCTCACTTCTCTACTCCACCAGCAGGGTCGACGTTCTGGGTGGGGGATGCCCCAGAACTGACACGCTTTGGGTGGGGGTGGGGGGGTGCCCCAGCCCCTGAATTGTTCCTACCGCACTACAGGTGGGGTCACCCTCCCAGTCCTTCCGCTGTGCGTGCCAAAGGCCTGAGTTGAAACACAGCTGCTCTCGGCAGGGTCTTCCTCCTCCAGACTGGCTGAGCTTTGTGAGTTTCCTATTGCTGGACAGGAGAGGCCCCTAGGAGGTGGTTGCCCTGGTGTCCTGAGGCTGCCGTCCACTGCATGTGCAAGGGGAGAGCAGGGCCTACTGAGGGTGTGTGTGGGGAGGAACTTTTGAACTTCCTACACAGTGCAGAGTTTGAAAGAGCCACATTCCTCTCTTGACTGATCTCCCCTTCCTCTTTCCAGACGGTGCTGCTGCAGGTGTCCACAGGACTGGCAGAAGCCTGGTAGGTAGGCAAGCCCAAGGTAGGCAAGCCTCCCGTCCCACCCCCGGCCTCCTCCAACTTGCTCCGCTCTCCAAAAGTTTCACACTTCATAAAAAGCTGCCTGCCCCGGCATACTTCTACTTAAGTCAGTTTGGTGTAGTGGTTAAGTGTGCGGACTCTTTATCTGGGAGAACCGGGTTTGATTCCCCACTCCTCCACTTGCACCTGCTGGAACGGCCTTGGGTCAGCCATAGCTCTGGCAGGGGTTGTCCTTGAAAGGGCAGCTGCTGTGAGAGCCCTCTCAGCCCCACCTGCCTCACAGGGTGTTTGTTGGGGGGGAGGAAGGGAGAGGTGATTGTAGGCCGCTCTGAGACTCTGTCCTTGAAAGGGCAGCTTCTGGGAGAGCCCTCTCAGCCCCACCCACCTCACAGGGTGTCTGTTGTGGGGGAGGAAGGTAAAGGAGATTGTAGGCCGCTCTGAGCCTCTGTCCTTGAAAGAGCAGCTGCTGTGAGAGCCCTCTCCAGCCCCGCCCACCTCTCAGGGTGTCTGTTGTGGGGGAGGAAGGGAAAGAAGATTGTAGGCCGCTCTGAGACTCTGTCCTTGAAAGGGCAGCTTCTGGGAGAGCCCTCTCAGCCCCACCCGCCTCACAGGGTGTCTGTTGGGGGGGAGGAAGGGAGAGGAGATTGTAAGCCGCTCTGAGACTCTTTGGAGTGGAGGGCGGAATATAAATCCAATATCTTCTTCTAAGTCGTTTTTGTGCCCAAAATTATGAAGCAGCTCGTTCCTTGTGGGCCACACCTCCCTGTGGTGATGGTGGGCTTTGCCTTTCTTGGGGTTTCTCGAGCGCCCTCTCGTGGCGGTGGGCACGGGAGAAGCAGAGAGCAGTGAGAGGTTTGGGTCAGTTTCCTGGGGCCACCTAGGCCTGGCACCTTCCAAAGCAGAGGCTGGGTTTGCTCTTGGTTTCTGCTGAGGATTTATTTCAGTTCTCTGACTCAGGGGTGGCCAAACTTGCTTCACATAAGAGCCACACAGAATAAGAGCCTCAAGACATGAACGGCAGGTGTTAGAGAGTGAGGAAGGAAGGAAGGAAAATAGTTGGAGGAGGGAGAGAGGTGGAAAGAAAGCAACTTTAACTTCAAATGCCTTCTCCAAGCCAGCCAACAGGGCAGTGGAGGCTTTGAGAGCCACATAATATGTCTAAAAGAGCCACATGTGACTCCCCAGCCGCAGTTTGGCCACCCCTGCTCTGATGTCTCTTCCAGTCAGATGTACACTGAGGAAAAGCGTCTCTGTGTGTGTGTTTCCTTTTCTTGTAGCAAAAGGATTTGCAGCACCAGCCCCCAGGCTCCCCCCAGAGTTGGCATCCGGGCTCCTCTCCAGGTTAGTGTTCGATCAGATGTCTGCATGCGGCTTGGTTGGACTGGGTCACTCTTTCACAGAATTTCGTATTTCCAATAATTGGAAGCGATCCGCAGGGCCATCTGGTTCAAACTCTGCACAGTGTAGGAAGTTCAAAAGTTCCTCCCCCCACATACCCTCAGTAGGCCCTGCTCCATGCCCAGAAGATGGCAAAAAGCCCTCCAGGATCCCTGGCCAGAGAAAAATTGCTTCCTGCCACCCAAGGGGCAATCAGCATTTCCCTGGCCACGTAAGAAAGCGTCACGAGAACGAAGCACTGATGCAACCCTTCCTGCCCTCTTTCTCACGATCTGCCTAAGTTCACAGGATCAGCATTGCTGTCAGGTGGCCATCGAGCCTCTGCTTTAAAACCTCCAAAGAAGGAGACCCTCCCTGTTGGTGAGAGGCAAGTCCAAGATGGCAGATCCCCTTGTTTTCCTCGCCACTTTCTGGAAAGTGAAGTCATCAGTGAGACAAGTCAGGAATTTATTTGACCTTTCGTTTTTAGCAGAGTTGGACTTCCAACAGGCATCCGAGTCATTGGAATCTCCCATGACCGCCGTGTCCCGTCTCTTTGAGGACTTTGTAATCAGTTCTTGGAGTGTGTCGTGCATGTCCTCTGCCTTGCTTGGTGGTCTGTAGCAGACCCCTGCCACAACGTCTCTATTATTCTTTTTATTTTGCGTACTGCTCTTCCCGGCAGTTCAGGGCAGACGTCCTGCTTCTCTCACAACCATCCTGTGAGGTAGGTTAGTGGTGGGCCCAAAGTTCATGGCTGAAACCAGCCCTTCCCTGATCAGGTCAGACACTCTAACCCATGAATATCAAACATGCAGTTCGGGGGCCAAATCAGAGGGCTCCTTTAAGGCCCCCGAGCATCTGGCACTTGTCTGCTTCCTCCTGCCTCTCTCGTGCATCCTTTTGCATCACAGCTTGCCTTGCCAGGCTCTCTCAATCGCACAGCAGAGCTACTGAGCCAAGCCTCTCTTCCTTCTATTGGCTGAGGCTCCCCCCCATCCCCTGGGGAAGGAAGGAAAGAGCCAGAGCTTCCTTTGCCCAGTTCCCTGGTTCCCAAGGGAGAGATACAAAGAAAGCATCTTTAAGACCAATGAGTGCTAACGTTTTAAGCATGTTTTAAGTTTTTAAATATATATTTGTGTTTGTGTCCTTTATAAAGTTTCTACCTCTGCTACGTAATCTTAAATAGGTACACACATGGTGCAGCCCGACATGGCCCGGCCCAACAAGGTCTCATTTATGTCAGATCTGGCCCTCATAATGAAGGAGTTTTGACACCCCTGCTCTAACCACTACACTGCACGGCATCATTTTATGCTCAGTGATACTGAAGGCTGGAGAGAGGCCCCGCTTCCTTCTCTAAGGAATGCTCTAGAAAACTCCCTTCTCTGTGAGTGTGCGCATGTGTCATTTTTTCCCTGCCTCGTCCCAGCTTACTGTGTCACCTGGGGGGGGGAGAAAAAACCCAGTGGCAATCGATATGCTTGTTTTTCATCGATTGCTTGTTTTGCAGCTGTGAAATGGAAAGCGTATCTAGATGGTCTGCTTCGGTTTCGTTCCTGTAGGCGACAAATTTTATAAAAGGCCTTTCAGTTTCCAGCTCTTTTTGTTAGAATTGTTTGGTGGCTTATTTATTTTATTTTATTTTATTTTATTTATTTTGGTTCATTTATATTCCGCCCTATCCCAAGCGGGCTCAGGGCGGATCACATACATATAAAACCAACACATAATGCAATAACTGCAATGTAATAAAACCAGTAAAAGCCGATAAATGCAATTAACGTTGGAATTCACTGCCACGGGAGATGGCGGCGGCTACAAGCATAGCCAGCTTCAAGAGGGGATTGGATAAAAATATGGAGCAGAGGTCCATCAGTGGCTAGAAGAAGAGCCCCGGAAGCAGACAAGAGCCAGTGCGGGGAAAGCTGGGGTGCGGAGCCAAGAGGGGAGGATAGGATAGGATGGTCTTGCTTGCCTGAGGGTGGTTGGTGTTCTTTTCATTGTGGCTCTCTGGCCTGTCCTTGGGGAGCAGGGCGTGGTGGTTTGGTGCCCTGGCTCAGAAGTCGCCTTCTTTCGTGCAGCTCTGGGATTCCAAGCCTGCATTTCCCGGTGGTCTTCCTAACATCCAAGAAACGCCTCCCCTTCCCTGGAAGTCCCATGCTTCAGCACGGAAAGGGCCCTTGGTGTGTGATGAGACAACTGATGAAGCCTTCAGCCGCTCGAGGGCCCGGCTGCTGCATGAGGCTTCCCGTGGAGACTGGGCAGGAGACTGGCTGTGGAGGGCTGGCGCGTCTCAAGAATGCGTCTGGTGCACCAGGGGAGGGACTGTGGCACAGTGACGGAGAGCCTGCTTGGCATGCAGGAGAGCCCAGGTTTGATTCATGGCAGCATCTCCAATGAAAAGGTGAAGTGAAAAGCTTGTTGCTGGGAGCTCCTGCTGGCCTTGACAGACCAGAGGCATGGTTTTCTGGCGGGGTGGAGTTCAGAGACTTACCAAACCAGGAGGTGACGTGTTGGCAGAGCATTCCTTTTGGGGCTGGGGTTTTTGACATTGGCTTGGTGGGGGTGGGGCGCCTTTGTTACCAGAAGGGGTTGAGCCAAATCAGGGGTGGCCAGGCTGTGGTTCAGGAGCCACACGTGGCTCTTTCGCACATATTGTGTGGCTCTCAAAGCCTCCATTGCCCCATTGGCCAGTTTGGAGAAGGTGTTTGTCTCTTTAAAGCACTTCTCAAAGCCTAGCCGGATGGTGGCTTGGAGAATGCATTTAAAGTTGCCTTCGTTCCACCTCTCTTTCCCTCTCCCTCTATTTCCTTCCTTCTTTCCTCCCTCCCTGCCTGCCTGCCTGCTCTCAAACATCTGTTGTTCATGTCTTGTGGTTCTCAAACATCTGACATCTGTGTGGTTCTCACATTAAGCAAGTTTGGCCACCCCGATCCAAATGGTGTCTAATTCTGCATTCATTCTCTCTCTCTGTCTCTGTGCTGGGAAGATGGTGGGGAGTGTTGGCTGGGTGTTAAAGCCACTCGTGTCTCTCTGATGGAGGAGGCTGAGGAGACTAAAAAAGGAAAGTGTGGGGAGGGGAGTGAGAGCAGCCTTTGCTCTCTGACTCTGCAGTAGCCAGTCTGGTCTGGGACGAGAGGTGAGGTGAGTGGCGGCCGGTCGATATCACGCTCAGCAGTGGGCAAGACAGTGCGAATTGAGCTCAGCAGCTGTTTTCCCTGCTCTTGCATCCGGCCCACAGGGAAGGGTTCCAGAGCCACAACCCCCCCCCCCCAAAAAAGGGGCCCAAGAGGCACTGGCTTCGGGGCTGCAAAGCAGCCAGTTCAAGGAGCCCTTCTTTTCCACCCCCCTCTCCATCTCCACCCCCCACTCCACTTTTTTGGGTGAAGGGTTGCAGTTCTCTGAGAGATTTCTGGCTCAGAGGCCCGAGAGCATCCCTGTTTTCAGAGGCGGTTCCTTCTTCTCTGAGCAGCAGCTGCCTCCTGACTGGCTCGCTTGGCACACGTGTTGGCAACTGAGCAGGCTCTTCCGTCAGCCTCCAGGACTCTTGCAGGCACTGGCTTTGGCCAGTTGGAGGGTGGGAGGGGCTGTTGAGTGCTCTTGAGATATACAGCAGTAATCTCCAATAATCTCTTTCTGCCCCACACCTCTCACTCACTCACACAGAAATCTCATAGAAAGGCCAGCTGGCTACAACTGGGGGTGCCAACTTTTCATTGGCAGAGCTCCTATGTCTGCAACAACAGCAGGATGAACAGAAAAGTTTCATCCAGTAAAAATGGAAGGAGAGAAAGAGAAAGAGAGAAAGAAAGACATGGAAAGAAATAACATAAGAGAAGCCATGTTGGATCAGGCCAGTGGACCATCCAGTCCAAAATTCTCTCACACAGTGCCCAAAAAAGCACCAGAATGTCCACCAGTGGGGCCAGGGCACTAGAAACCTTCCCACTATTGCTTCCCACCCACCCCGCACCAAGAATATAGACAGAGCATCACTAGCAGGGAAAGAAAAAAGGGGGAGGGATAAAGAGGGAAAGAAAAAAGCCATTAGATGACCCCAGCCAGCAACAATTCTGCCTAGGGGTCATTTGGTTAAAAAAAAAAAAAGCTACTGGAATGCCCACTCCTCAGCCCTCTCAGCTGAAAAAATATCCGTTTCCCCTTCCTGGGGAGATCTCCCCAAAAGAACATACTGCAAGGCGCATGAAAGCTCATACCTTGAAGAACACTTCATGGGTCTAAAGTGCCAGTGGACTCCAGCTTTTCTCTCAAACACTGTGTGGGGGGAGAAGGAAGGAGAGGCAGCCCAGCTCCTCTCTGCACAACACAGACGTTGGGGGATGGAAGGAAGGAAAACAGAGCTCAGGCTTTGCAGCCTGTGTCAGTCTTCAAGCCTAGCTTTTATCTGCACAACACAGAGATGTTGGGAGATGAAAGGAAGGAAAACGGAGCTCAGGCTTTGCAGCCTGTGTCAGTCTTCAAGCCTAGCTTTTATCTGCACAACTCAGAGACGTTGGGAGATGAAAGGAAGGAAAACGGAGCTCAAGCTTTGCAGCCTGTGTCAGTCTTCGAGCCTAGCTTTTACCTGCATAACACACGAGACGGGGGAAGGAAGGAAGCAAAACGGAGCTCGGGCTTTGCAACCTGTGTTAGTCTTCAAGCCTAGCTTTTCTCTGCACAACAGAGAGATGGGAAAGGAAGAAAGCAGAGCAGAGCTCATGCTTTGCTGGGGACAGGGCTAGCTTTGGCTTTTCTTGTGGCCTGGTATTGAGGCTTCTGTGGCCCGGTACTGGGTTGCAACCCTGCAAACACCACTCTAGATGACAGCCCTTCAAGTCCTTGAAGATGGTGATCCTATCACCTCTCAGCCACCTCCCCTTCAGGCTAAACATCCCCAGCGCCTTCAACCTTTCCTCATAGGACTTGGTCTCCAGACCCCTCACCATCTTCATCGCCTTCCTCTGGACTCGTTCCAGCTTGTCTAAATCCTTCTTAAAATGTGGTGCCCAAAACTGAACACAAGACTCCAGGTGAGGTATTACCAGAGCAGAGTAAAGCGATACCATCACATCACGTGATCCGGACACTATACTTCTGTTGATATAGCCCAAAATTGCATTTGCCTTTTTAGCCACCGCATCACACTGTTGACTCATGTTCAGCGTATGGTCCACTAAGACCCCTAGATCCTTTTCGCACATATTATTGCTAAGACAAGTCTCCCCCATCCTATAGCCATGCATTTGCTTTTTTTCTATCTAAAGGCATCGTATGAGGCAGGCTGAACAAGAGAGAGTGTGGCAGTTCCAGCATCAGCTCACGGGCTTCTTGGTTAAACCGAGGTCTCCCTCCAGAAAATGCAATTTCACTCTGCAAGTTCTGGCATTTCGTTTTGGGGTGGGGGATCCCTCCCCTGCATTTGCTAGACCTCGTGGGGACCTGCTCCAGGGGGACGTGAACATTAGAGGCCCATGGATCAGCAGTTGCGCTTGCTGAACTGTTTCCTCTTGTGGTCGAGGCAGTTGCATGTTTGGGTAGACTATAAATTGTGGTCTTAGGGTGTCTAGTGCATAACGTCAGGTACATGAGATGCAATAGTCCCATTCATTGTATGTTGCACTGGTCAAACCCCATTTGGAGTAGCGTGTCCAGTTTTGGAGGCCTTTTTCTAGGAAGGACATAGAAATTATGGGTATGCATTCAGATGTTTCCAGCCCAAATGTATATCTGCAAAATATCGTATTGGTATTTTCTGGATACATTTGGGTGTCCAGGTGGTATCTGGAACTTTTCAGGATACCAGCAAATGGGTCCCAGATATTCCAGAAATATTCGGGAGCAACTGGGAATATTTGCTCCCAAGACTGCTTTGTCTTTGATTTTCTTGACTTCTTGTCTGGGTTTGGAATGGGCTTGCAAGGTTGGCTTGAATTCTGTGCATTGAAATTAGTTCCGTGGGTCCTGTAAGTTGCAGCAGTATGTCCCGTGCTCAAATAGGGTTGCAGTGGATTCTTGGGTTCAACATTGGCTTGAATTCTCTGGTTTGAGATTGGATTTGATTCCCTGTTTTGACATTTGAACAAAGTCGGAGTCCAGTAGCACTTTAAGACCGTTGTGCAAGCTTTTTACGTTAGTATTTTTAAAAAGGGTGTGTGCAAGATAGACCACACTTGAACATCATGGCCAGAAAAATATGCCTTCTACCCTTCCGTCCTTTTCAGTTTTGTAACTACCAGCCTGCTGAAGAGGTGTGGTGAACTTGAACGCTTCCACAGTGATTTGTGCAATCCACCTGGGGTTTCTTTTTTTTTTTTTGTAATTAACGTTTTATTGGAGTTTTCCAATACAAAAAAACAAGCAAGAATGCAAAGGAACGAGGATGTAAATAACATCGCAGTGCAGTAAATAATATTGACTGCGGCTAAGTAAGAAGTATGTGTTTACAAATGGTAAACTGAAAATAAAAGATAGGAAAACATAGCAAGTACATATGAACATATGAAGCTGCCTTCTACTGAATCAGACCCTGGGTCCATCAAAGACAATGTTGTCTACTCAGACTGGCAGTGGCTCTCCAGGGTCTCAAGCTGAGGTTTTTCACACCTATTTGCCTGGACCCTTTTTAGTTGGAGATGCCGAGGATTGAACCTGGGACCTTCTGCTTCCCAAGCAGATGCTCTACCACTGAGCCACCGTCCCTCCCCGTTAAGTAGATTAACAGCAAGTTATGTAAGATGCCATAATCAGTCAATTACAGAATTTAAAGAATATCATATCCTAGGATAACGTATGCTATGACTATTATAAAGTGAACCTTCTGCAGCAGTAGTATGTGCACCCTGTGCGAGATGTAGACCACGACTAGCACAGAGGATGCAGTCCACCTGGTTGACCCTGATAAAGCACTCTGGGACCAGGATATTTTAAGGACTGCCTTCTCCTGTATGAACTTACCTGTCCACTCTGGTTCTCCCTCTGAGGCTAGATGGGTAGTGACCCAAGAAAGGGCTTTTTCAGTCATGGCACCAAAACTTTGGAACTCCCTCCCCAAGTAGACTCGTCTGTCTCTATCGGTGTCTGGTGAGGACTTTTCTTTCATTTGGCATACCTCTGATATGGGCCAGCCACAGTTCTTGAAAGACCTGCACTCTCAAGAGGACGGACTCTGGGGCAGTGATGCTCTGTCTTCTTGGTGCTTTTGAGGGGAGGGCACAGTGGGAGGGCTTCTAGTGTCCTGGCCTCACTGGTGGACCTCCTGATGTCACCTGGGTTTTTTGGCCACTGTGTGACACAGAGTGTTGGACTGGAGGGGCCATAGGCCTGATCCAACAGGGCTTCTCTTATGTTCTTATGTGATACAGAGTGTTGGACTGGATGGGCCATTGGCCTGATCCAACAGGGCTTCTCTTATGTTCTTATGTGACACAGAGTGTTGGACTGGAGGGGCCATTGGCCTGATCCAACAGGGCTTCTCTTATGTTCTTATGTGACACAGAGTGTTGGACTAGAGAGGCCATTGGCCTGATCCAACAGGGCTTTTCTTCTGTTCTTATGTGACACAGAGTGTTGGACTGGAGGGGCCATAGGCCTGATCCAACAGGGCTTCTCTTATGTTCTTATGTGATACAGAGTGTTGGACTGGATGGGCCATTGGCCTGATCCAACAGGGCTTCTCTTATGTTCTTATGTGACACAGAGTGTTGGACTAGAGGGGCCATTGGCCTGATCCAACAGGGCTTCTCTTCTGTTCTTATGTGACACAGAGTGTTGGACTGGAGGGGCCATAGGCCTGATCCAACAGAGCTTCTCTTATGTTCTTCTGTCTGGGGCAGTGATGCTCTGTATTCTTGGTGCTTTTGAGGGGGGGCACAGTGGGAGGGCTTCTAGTATCCTGGCCTCACTGGTGGACTTCCTGATGTCACCTGGGTTTTTTGGCCCCTGTGTGACACAGAGTGTTGGACTGGATGGGCCATTGGCCTGATCCTGCATGGCTTCTCTTATGTTCTTCTGTCTGGGGCAGTGATGCTCTGTCTTCTTGGCGCTTGGAAGAGGGCCACAGTGGGAGGGCTTCTAGTGTCCTTGCCTCACTGGTGGATCTCCTGATGGCACCTGGGGTTTTTGGCCGCTGTGACGCAGAGTGTTGGGCTGTTCTCTCAGAGCTTTCTCAGCCCCACCTGCCTCACAGGGTGACTGTTGCGGGGAGAGGAAGGGAAGGAAATGTTGTTATTACTTGTTCAAGTATGTTAATGTTTTCGTGTCCTCGGGGACCCTGGTTCGGTGGGAAGGCAGCATGCAAGTGTTTTAAATCAATAAAGATCAGGTATGGCACAGACTTCCATGCCCCAAGAGGCCAGCTGGGATGTTTTTGGCTGGTGTGGTTGAGGGCTGGAACTTGTGTGTGAAGCACAGGCCGTCCAGTGATGGTCCTGTTTCTTTTCCTCGCCCCTTACCTTTTCACTCCTGTGACTGCAGTGTGGCTGGAAACTTGTTATTATTATTATTTATTTATTACTTTACATTTATATCCCGCCCTCTCCGCAAGCGGACTCAGAGCGGCTCACAACATCATAAAAACAATCAATTCAATAAAACCATAATTTACTTATCAATTTAAAACTATTAGCGCTGTCTCGGTCCAATCTAGGCGGTATTGACTTCTGCCTATGCTCGCCAGCATTCTGTGGGATGTCCGGTGGCAGCCCATTTTCAATCAACCACAAAAGCCTGTTTAAACAGTTCGGTCTTACAGGCCCTGCGGAACGCCGACAAATCCCGCAGGGCCCTTATAGCTTCTGGGAGGGTGTTCCAGAGTTCTGGTGCTGCCACCGAGAAAGCCCTAGATCTTGTTATGCATAGCTTGGCTTCTTTTGGGCCAGGGGTAGACAGCAGATTTTTTGTCCCTGATCGCAGTGCTCTCTGGGGAATATATGGGGAAAGGCGGTCCCGTAGATAGGCAGGTCCCTGACCATATAGGGCTTTAAAGGTTAATACCAACACCTTGAAGCGAACTCGGAACACAACAGGCAATCAGTGCAGCTCTCTCAGCACTGGCTGAATGTGCTCCCGTCGTGGTAGCCCCATTAACGGCCGTGCCGCAGCGTTCTGCACTAGTTGTAGTCTCCGGGTTAGCGTCAGGGGTAGCCCCATGTAGAGAGCATTACAGTGATCTATTCTTGAGGTGACCGTAGCATGGATTACCGTCGCTAAGTTGTTGCGCTCCAGGTAAGGGGCCAGCTGCCGCGCTTGCCGAAGATGGAAAAAGGCAGCTCTAGCAGTGGCTGCCACCTGAGCCTCCATTGTAAGGGAGGACTCAAGGAGCACGCCTAAGCTCTTGACCTTGGGGACCGGTATCAGTGGCACCCCATCAAGGGCCGGCAGCTGGATCTCTCTCCCCGGACCGCCCCGACCCAGGTAGAGAACCTCCGTCTTCGTCGGATTCAACTTCAGCCGACTCAGTCTGAGCCAAGAGGCCACGGCTTGTAATGCCAGGTCTAGATTTTCCAGGGTACAGTCAGACTGGCCACCCATCAATAGGTAGAGCTGGGTGTCATCCGCATATTGATGGCAACCCAGTCCATACCTCCTGACAATCTGGGCAAGGGGGCGCATATAGATATTAAATAGCATCGGGGATAGGACCGCTCCCTGCGGCACCCCACAACTAAGAGAGTGCCTCTGGGATGCTTCCTCCCCTATCACCACCCTTTGTCCCCGATCTTGGAGAAAGGAAATCAGCCACTGCAAGGCAGATCCCTGAATCCCCACTTCGGTAAGGCGGCTAGTCAGTAGCTGATGGTCAACCGTATCAAAAGCGGCTGACAGGTCTAATAACAGCAGCACTGCAGAGCCGCCCTGATCCAGATGTCGCATAAGATCGTCCATGAGAGCGACCAGAACTGTCTCCGTCCCGTGACCTGGTCGGAAGCCGGACTGGAATGGATCCAGTGCGGAAGTGTCCTCCAGAAATCCCTGCAGCTGAGTCGCCACCGCCCGCTCTATGACCTTACCCAGAAAGGGAAGGTTTGACACCGGCCGATAGTTTGCCAATGTGGCCGGGTCTGCTGATGGTTTTTTTAAGAGGGGACGGACCACTGCCTCTTTAAGAGGTGTGGGAAAGATCCCTTCAATCAGGGACCTGTTGATAATGTCCTGTAGTGGTTCACGTAGCCATGTTCACTTTGTCCTTGGCAGTGCCCAGCAAATTCCCATTGAATGGGCAGGACCCCATCTTTGAGGATGAGGATTCGTTTGACCAACCCTGTGCCGTTTAAGCCTCAGAAGGAAATTATTCTCAGTGCTCAAGGCCCTGACGGGCATGCTGAAGCCTCCCGGTTCTTCTGGTTCCTCAGGTCTTGGGGTGCGGAGAGAGACCCTGCTTGGCCTGGGATTGTGGAGAGTCACAGCCGTTTCAGAGTTGGGTGGAGGCTCTGTGTCAAGCTGTTCCCATCAGTTCTTATCTTCCGCACGCACGCGCACCTCCCATTTTCTCCAGCGGATTCAGGAAGCATATACCCCCCCTCCCCTCCCGTGTTCCGTCTAAGCTGAGTCAGCATGAGCCAGCTCACAAATTTTTAGCCTCCAACTCACCCATTTTTGTCTCCGCTCAGGAAGGATGAGCCCAGAGCACAACAATTGATGCCCCAGCTCACAACTTTGATGCCAGCAGCTCACAAAGTAGAATTTTTGCTCACAAGGCTCTGCAGCTTAGAAGTGAGCGTTGCAAGTCCCTGTAAGGCAGCTAGCGCATCATGGTTTAACTGCGGATTTGAACCCAAATCCCCCCAGAACTAGTCTGACACTGAGTTGGCACCGATGCTTCGTCTTGAGATTCTGTTTTGGCTCGGGGTGCTACATAACAGCAGCGCAGCTGGAGATCTCTCCTCTGTGTGCTTGTCTCCTTTTTTGGTGTTCCTCTGGAGAGCCAGACTTGCATGGTTACTGGGACTGGGAAAGCCTTCCTTTAAATCTTGCTTCAACTGTGTAGTCTTGCTTTCTCAGCCTTGGAGGCAATGCTACAACTGACCTACCTTACAGTACAGTCGTAAGGACTACGTGATGATCCATGGGGCCGTCTGCAGCAGAGATACACCAGAGGCTGCTTCAGATAGCACTGAATGTAGCAGACGTGCTTTGAATGCTCCCAAAGCTCTGTTTAAATGGGTGTTAACATGTCCCAGTGCCTCCTGTTTCTGGTCCAGCTGAGTCACTTTTCTCTCTGCTGTTTCACACCATTGGTGTGTGGAGCCTGAAGACCAAACATGATCAGGAAGGGGGCAGGGAGTCGTGTTCTGGCCCTTGTGGGGCTGTTGTAGGACCCGTTCTCGGAGAAGTCTTCCAGTTGGAAGCGGGTCCCCTCCCCTTTGCCCTCTCTGGTAGTTCTTGGTATTTTTTTCATTTGCGTTGAAGAGTATAAATAATTGTACTTTTTTCTTTTTTAAAAAAACTAAAGAAGCTATTTGTCATTTTCCAGAGGAGATGGGCACAGTAGGGACCAATTTCCTGCCCTTCAGCCCTGCTGGTTTCGCCGATAAGGCACGCTGAAGTGACAGGTGTGCGTTGTGAGACATTTCTAGAAGGATCCCAAGGTGGTATAAAGGCGGTCTGTCCCTTTGTTCTCTGCAGCAGGCAAGCCGCTTGTGAGCATGGGCACTACGCACTCCAAGAGCGGTGCTGACCCCTCGCACCCCCCGGAGCTGCTCTTTTGTGGCTCTTTCTCCAGCAAGTGGAATGAGAGCATCTTTTTGGAGAACGAGCTCTTGACGGCCAGGATCTTGTCCGTCCTCCGCCTGCGCTCTGAGGACCGAGGGCTGAAAGTGAGGAGTCTACATTTTGCGCCCCGGTTTCTAAGCGCCAACTCTGTGTTTGCCTCCGCAGTCCCTCCTCTCAAAGAGCACCCTCGGACCCCCCTCCTGGGCTCAGATGGCACCCCCGGCCTGCCCTGGAATCTCGGTATGACCATCGTGCCAAGGGGAAGCTTGCCAACTCCACCGAGTGCCACCACTGGGGCTGTCGTGAGGACTGGGTGAGTAGGCAGGCGCTGGCTGGCTGGCTGGCTGCGGGGTGGCGGGGGGGGAGTCCCCCACCTGGAGTGCTGAGCCAGAATACTTGCTGTCTGGGGCTGCTGCACCTTGGAGAGGCAGCCCTGCAGGGGTTTTGTTGGCTCACCTGAGCGTTCCTCTGGAGAGGAGGGGACGTGAGGCAGGCGGCTTCGCTTTTGATCCAGACTTGCCAGTCAGTGCTTTTCTGCAAAGGGCTCATTCCTGATTCTCTGGTTTTAACTCTGATGCGCAGAAGGGGTATTAACTCTGATGCGCAGAAGGGGTATTAACTCTGATGCGCAGAAGGGGTATTCTGGAGAGGCTTCTTTCGTCTGGGGAGCAGTGTTCCCCCTAAGCTGTGGAGTCTTGTGAGCAAAAATTCTACTTTGTGAGCTACTGGCATTAAAGTTGTGAGCTCCTGCATAAATTAAGTGTGCTCTGGGGCCATTTTTCCTGAGGCTAAAAATTGTGAGCTAGCTCACACTAACTCAGCTTAGAGGGAGCACCGCTGAGGAGTTGTGTGTCTCTCTCATCTCTAGCAGAGTCCCCATTGTTCCGCTTGTAAGGCAGTTCAGATACAGACTGGGGGGTTGAAACGAGATCGATCTTCCCAGCCTGTTGCGGAGGATTTGAGTTAGCTGGCCACCGCAGAATGACTTTATCATGCTGGGTGAGAAGAAGGAGACCCTTGTAAGAGGCACGAACCGCCCCCAGCAAATTTGAGCAGTGGGAGGCTTGAAGGGGAGCCTCCATCATTTCCCCTCTGAGAAGCATTTTTGGCTGTAGCGATTGGTACATATTTTGATCATTCGTTCAGATATTTTTCATGGCTTTATTTCTTTGCAGTAAGCTACCAGAGAGCAGGTCTCTTGAAGTAGCGCATAGTTTGAAATCGGCTTTAAAATATGCCTCCCTTCCTTAACAAGCAGGCACAAATGCCAGTCAGCCATTGGGGGGGTCTGTGAAGGTCAATGCCCAGAGGCCGGTGCCTTGGACGGCTCCACCTGCACTCTGCCCCTTCTCCTTGGCCTTGGTCCCCCAGCTGCTGAAGCTTTTCGGCACAGGGAAGAAGGGGCCTGCTCCAGCCCCGCGAGCCTGACTTTCTCTGGGTGAAGATCCACCTCTTTGTGTGGCTTTTTTTCCTGTGCTCTTTTCTCCGGCTCTCTACCAACCGCCAGAACCACGTGCGGCACCTGAAGGGGACGGCCGCTTGGGTGATATGTGGCTTATGGGCTTTATTCTTGTTCTCCTCCTTCTCCCATTTCCGCTTTGCCCTTCCTACAGGCAGCTCGCCAGGTTGTATGTGGATGAAATTAACATTCCCCCCAAACACGCGCACACTAACCTTTTGCTGCATAAACCCTTGACCCAGGATCGCCCCGTGAGTTCTGTGGCTGAAGTCAGGATTCAAGCCCTCTGACTGCTATGCTTGATAGATAAGCAGTCCGTGGCGCAGAGTGCTGAAGCTGCAGTACTGCGGTCCTAAGCTCTGCTCACGACCTGAGTTCGATCCCCGGTGGAAGCTGGGTTTTCAGGTAGCTGGCTCCAGGTTGACTCAGCCTTCCATCTTTCCTAGGTCGGTAAAAGGAGTCCCCAGCTTGCTGGGGGGAAATTGTAGAGGGCTGGGGAAGGCAATGGCACCCCGTGAAAACGTTGTGACGTGACGTCACCCCAGAGTCGGAAATGACTGGTGCTTGCACAGGGGACTACCTTTGCCTTTTTGCTTGATACGTGGGCCCTCCCTCCCTTCCTCCCTGCTGGTCTTCGTGTCTTTGCATTGACTTCCTCACGACCACCTTCCCTCCTGCTGTGATATGCCAGTCTCCTGCACAAGCACCTGCCGCCATGCACCAAAATGTGCAGCTGGGTGGTGGGGCGGAAGCAGGATCTTGCCCCCAGGGGTGTTTGAACTCAGGTGAGACGAAGCCGTGTCCTCCAAGCGTCCCTGTCGATGCTTCTTGTAGGGTAGTAGGAGCAGCTGGGCAACTGGGCGTCAGAAGAGCCCTGAGAGGGTCCAGCAGCCAACCAGCTGCCGTGGAGGGCTAAACAAACAGATTGAGAGGACGAGGCCTTCCCCCACTGCTGCCTCCAGCACCGGCATCCCTAGGTTTGCTGCCTCTAAACACGGAAGGCTCCCTTCACTCACCATGCTGGTGGCCACGGATGGACCTCTCCCTCCATAAACGTAGCTAGTACTCGTGACCGTCTCTCCGGAGCTCCAGCTGTGACCTGCCTCTTTTGTTTTCCTTTGGCTGTTTAGATTAATTGGCGGAGAGATGGATGAGACGGATTCTGGAGTCCTGAAATTTAAACCCCCCTCTGAGGATGTCATCTCCCTTGCTTCCTCAACAACAGAGTCCGTGCTCGTGGAAGGTAAAAGGGTCCTCCGCTCTGGGGGGGGACCTCCTGAGCGACGTTCTTGGTATGTGGGAGGAAAGGGGGTAGCCTGTCTGGGAGGGCATTAGCCTGCTGATCCAAGCGCCCGGGGAAGGCACTTCTCAGAGGAGGGCCCTGGCATGAGGAGCTGAAGCGGGCTTCCACTGCCAGTTGTCCGGAGAGTTGTCAGCCAGGTGGGTGGGCGGCTGCTGCTGCTGCATCCCGTGTCGGAAGAGCTTCCGGAAGGCCGACTCCGGCTCTTGTGGTTTGTAGATGCTTACTTGGCCTCCTTGCGGCACGAGCTGGAGACGGATGCCCGGGAGTTTGAGGCCCCGTCATGGAGCCTGGCGGTCGAGCAGCCATACGCCAGGCAGCAGGAGCGGGAGGGCCTCAAGCGGCAGGACGTCATCTACGGTAAGGCCTGGAGGGGGGGGGGGGACAGTGAGGGCTTGCCTTCTCCTGGGGCACAGGAGAGACTTGCGTTCGACACTGAACACACAGGTTTCAAAACCCGGGAGTCACGTTAGCTTCAATTACACTTCATTGTAAAGAGATTGCCTCATTGCGTAAAGTTTCACGGCATCGCCGTCTACTGACGGAGAGAGGTCTCCGCACCTACACGGACTTTCCATATGTTGGAGTTGTCGTCCTTGGTGGGACCCTCTTTAGTTTTTTTGCATACTGGCTAGTGGTTCCTGTAAAGAGAGCCGGTTTGGAGAGTGGAGAGCCGGTTTGGTGTAGTGGTTAAGTGTGCGGACTCTTATCTGGGAAAACCGGGTTTGATTCCCCACTCCTCCACTTGCAGCTGCTGGAATGGCCTTGGGTCAGCCATAGCTCTGGCAGAGGTTGTCCTTGAAAGGGCAGCTGCTGTGAGAGCCCTCTCCAGCCCCACCCACCTCACAGGGTGTCTGTTGTGGGGGAGGAAGGTAAAGGAGATTGTGAGCCGCTCTGAGACTCTTCGGAGTGGAGGGCGGGATATAAATCCAATATCATCTTCTTCTTCTAAATCGCGTTTGTTGTGAATTGTGAGAACATAGGCTTGGTGCTTAAGAAATTACATAATATGTAGATTGGATACTTATTGAGCTGGTATTTGTGCATCGTGCTACTTTAGCTCTTTTTGTATATATATATATTTTTTAAAAAATTTGAACACGGGTCTCCCCAATTTCTCAGCCTCACTGTGTTCTTCCCGTTCGGTTTCCTTCTCCTGGGGCACGGCTCCTGCTTTGTGAGGGGGGGATGGGGTGGGGGCTGGCATCGAGGCAGCCGTCTCTCCTCGGATGTAGATGGTCGGCAGGAACAGGCTCTAAAACGTGGGTCTTGGGGAGAGTCGGGTTTGAGGGCTGCTGGTTGCCTTCCAGAACTGATGCAGACAGAAATGCACCACGTCCGGACCCTCAAGATCATGCTGAAGGTCTACCTGCATGCCATGCGGGAGGAGCTGCAGCTCAGCCACGCCGTCCTCCAGCGCCTCTTCCCCTCCGTGGGCGAGCTGCTGGACCTGCACTGGGCCTTCCTCTCCCAGCTGAAGCAGCGCCGGAAGGAGGCCCTGGAAGAAGAAGGCAGCGAGCGCAACTACGTCATCCGGAGAATTGGGGATCTCTTGGTGCAGCAGGTCAGGCGGGGCTGGTGGTGGAGGAGGTCTGATGCTGGGGGTAGGTTGCGGGGAGGGGCAGGGCTGTGCAGGAGAGCCGGGAGTTAAGAAAGTCGGGGCTGGGACTTACAGGCTGTCGGGAACCCTGCTGGTCAGTGGCGGAGCTCCCCCCCCCCCCCCCCGGCCTGCAGAAGGGCCCAGGGCCAGTTTCTGGCTTCTAAGGAGAGCCAAGTTGGTGAAGTGGTTAAGTGTGTGGACTCTTATCGGGGAGAACCGGGTTCGATTCCCCACTCCTCCACTTGCACCTGCTGGAATGGCCATGAGTCAACCATCGCTCTCGCAGGAGTTGTCCATGAAAGGGCAGCTTCTGGAAGAGCTCTCTAAGCCCCACCCAACTCACAGGGTGTCTGTTGTGGGGGAGGAAGGGAAAGGAGATTGTAGGCCGCTCTGAGACTTTATCTTTGAAAGGGCAGCTTCTGGGAGAGCTCTCTCAGCCCCACCCACCTCACAGGGTGTCTGTTGTGGGGGTGGAAGGGAAAGGAGATTGTAGGCCGCTCTGAGACTCTGTCTTTGAATGGGCAGCTTCTGGGAGAGCTCTCTCAGCCCCACCCGCCTCACAGGGTGTCTGTTGTGGGGGAGGAAGGAAAAGGAGATTGTAGGCTGCTCTGAGACTCTGTCTTTGAAAGAGCAGCTTCTGGGAGAGCTCTCTCAGCCCCACCCACCTCACAGGGTGTCTGTTGTGGGGGTGGAAGGGAAAGGAGATTGTAGGCCGCTCTGAGACTCTGTCTTTGAAAGGGCAGCTTCTGGGAGAGCTCTCTCAGCCCCACCCACCTCACAGTGTGTCTGTTTTGGGGGGAGAAGATATAGGAGACTGTAAGCCACTCTGAGTCTGATTCAGAGAGAAAGACGGGGTATAAATCTGCAGTCTTCTTCTTCTGATGTAGCCAATCCTCCCAGAGCTTATAAAAAAGAGCTCTGGCAGAGGTTGTCCTTGAAAGGACGGCTGCTGTAAAAAGCTCTCTCAGCCCCACCCACCTCATAGGGTGTCTGTTGTGGCAGGGGGGGGGAAGGTAGAGGCGATTGTGAGCCGCTCTGAGACTCTGAGTATAGGGCGGGATATATATCCAATATCATCATCTTCTTCTTCCTGGAGAAGGATCTCGCATTCTCTGCCTGAGGCACCAGAGAGCCGCTGCTACTTGGAGTAGGCAGAACTGGGGGGGGGGGAGGGACAAGTGCCCCCCCGTGCCTTTTATTTATTTATTTATTTATTTATTTATCTATCTGGGATTTATATCCCGCCCTTCCCACCGAGTGGCTCAGGGCGGCTTACAACATATATAAAACTAACATAAAAGTATAAAATTACACTTTAAATTAACATTTCACAATATATAATTAAAATCAAACATTTGTTATAACTATACATCATTAAAACAGCCAGCAGTCGTGGAGCTACACTCTATTCAGCTTCGGATAAAAATCAGTATACAATATACAGCATTCAGTAGTCGGTATACAGGGCCGTTAGTTGTGGGCCAGCCAGAAGAGGACTGTCTTACAGGCCCTGCGGAATTGGGTGAGATCCCGCAGGGCCCTTACCTCCTCCGGCAGCTGGTTCCACCAAAATGGAGCCATTACAGAGAAGGCCCGGTCTCTTGTGATCTTCAAGCGGGCCTCCTTTGGCCCGGGGACAACCAGAAGATTTTGAGATCCCGATCTCAGTGCTCTCTGGGGAACATGCGGGGAGAGACGGTCCCTCAGGTAGGCAGGTCCTAGACCATATAGGGCTTTAAAGGTAATAACCAGCACCTTGTATCGAACTCAGTAGGATATTGGCAGCCAGTGCAGCGCCCGAAGTCCCGGCTGAATGTGCTCCCACCTTGGGAGCCCCAATAACAACCGGGCGGCGGCGTTCTGCACCAGCTACAATTTCCGGGTTCGACACAGGGGCAGCCCCATGTAGAGGGCATTGCAGTAGTCCAGCCTCGAGGTGACCGTAGCATGGATCACCGTTGCTAGATCGTCGCGTTCCAGGAAGGGAGCCAGCTGTCTAGCCCGCCTAAGATGGAAGAATGCGGACTTGGCAGTGGCTGCTATCTGGGCCTCCATAGTTAAGGAAGGCTCCAGAAGTACCCCCAGGCTCTTGACCCTGTGCGCCGCCATCAGCGGCGCACCGTCAAAAACCGGAAGGGGTATTTCCCCCCCTGGGCCACGACGGCCCAAGCAAAGGACCTCTGTCTTCGCTGGGTTTAGCCTCAGCCCGCTCTGTTTGAGCCACCCAGCCACAGCCTGTAGCGCCCGGTCCAGATTTTGTGGGGCGGAGACCGGCCGGCCGTCCATAAGCAGGGGCAGAGAGAGCTTCAGTGCTGTGGACCTTCCCCTCCCTGCCTGGTTGCTAGTGGGACCAGAGCTGGGGCCCCCAGCCCTTTGGAGCCTGCAGGGGGCACCTTTGGGATTCTGACGCAGGGCGGTGGGTGCAGCCACAAAACAGCCGTGCAGCCCCAGCTTGCCCTCAGCCACACAGCGAAGACCCTTGTGCTGGGGGGGTGGGGGGGGCAGCTGCTGCCAAAGGAATATTTTCAAAAACCTGCACAGCCAGTCAGAAGCCTTGCCCAAAGCAAAAGCCCTCCTCCCTTTCTGAAATCACTCGTTGGGCGTCAGGAAAGGTGTCAGCAGTCCTGGGGGGTGGGGGTGGGGGCTCATGTCTTCCAGGGTCTGATGAGTTTGCCTACTCTCAGAATCCACCTGCAGGTTCGGTGAGAAAGGTGAGCTGCTGTTAAAGAAGTAGCCACCTGCTGCACCTAAGTGGGAAGTGGAAGCTTTCTGGGCCAGACATTCAATACTCCCCCCCCCAGCAGCTATTACAATACCAGCTCATATGATGTCTTTTCCTTCAAAGCCAGGCATTTTTAAACCTTTCCTTGACGGTTTCCCAGGTATGTTCTGGGTCAGCTTTTCAGAAACAGAGTATTTCCAGTTCTCTGTTGAATGCTGAGGGTCTGAGTCTTGCTTTGAGCCAGAGATGTGTCCCGGAGGTGCACACTTGACTGTGGTGTGCCCCAAGGGGCGGTTCTCTCCCCGATGTTATTTAACATCTATATGCGACCTCTTGCCCAGATTGCCCGAAGGTACGGGCTAGGGTGTCATCAGTATGCTGATGACACCCAGCTCTATCTACTGATGGACGGCCAGCCGACCTGCGTCCCGGAAAATCTAGATCGGGCACTATATGCCGTGGCTGAATGGCTCAGACTGAGCGGGCTGAAGCTTAACCCTGCGAAGACAGAGGTCCTTTGCTTGGGTCACCGCGGTCCGGAAAGGGGAATCCCCCTACCAGCCTTTGACGGTGCGCCGCTGATAGCGGCGGACAGGGTCAGGAGCTTGGGGGTGCTGTTGGAGCCTTCCTTAAAGATGGAGGCTCAGATAGCAGCCGCTGCCAAGTCCGCGTTTTTTCATCTTAGGCGGGCAAGGCAGTTGGCCCCCTTTTTGGAGCGCGACGACCTAGCAACAGTGATCCATGCCACGGTCACCTCGAGGTTAGACTACTGTAATGCCCTCTACATGGGGCTGCCCCTGTCCCGAACTCGGAAATTGCAGCTGGTGCAGAATGCCGCGGCCCGGCTGTTATTGGGTCTCCCAAAGTGGGAACACATTCAGCCGGGTCTTCGGACCCTGCACTGGCTTCCAGTAATATACCGAGTCCGGTACAAGGTGCTGGTTATCACCTTTAAAGCCCTATATGGCTTGGGACCTGTCTACCTGAAGGACCGTCTTTCCCCGCACGTTCCCCAGAGAGTACTGAGGTCGGGAACACAAAATCTCCTTACTATCCCTGGGCCGAAGGAAGCCCGTTTGAAATCCACCAGAGAAAGGGCTTTCTCTGTTATGGCCCCTACATGGTGGAATCAGCTGCCGGAAGAAGTGAGGGCCCTGCGGGACCTTGTACAGTTCCGCAGGGCCTGTAAGACGACCCTCTTCCGGCTAGCCTATACCTAGCTTGAGAATTTTAATGTAACTTGCCGGATTTCTTTTATATACAGTTGAAATATTTATTAATATTTATTGATAACCATGGTTTTATCTGTTTTTATCTGTTTTAAATGCTGATCCCTTTATATGTTTAAATACTGTAATTTTGTTGGATCTATCACTGGAAGCCGCCCTGAGCCACTTGTGGGAAGGGCGGGATATAAATCCCAAATAAATAAATAAATAAAAGATGTGCAGCGAAAAGTCTATTCTTGCAGCCAAACCACCGCCCCGGCCCTCCCCCAGCCTGACTGTGCTGTGTGCCTCCCATCTTATGCACTGACGGCAGCCTCTCTCCTGCTTCTGGCTCAGTTTTCAGGGGAGACCGGGGAAAGGATGAGGGAGAAGTACGGCGTCTTCTGCAGCAGCCACAGCGAGGCGGTGAACTACTATAAAGAGCTGATGCAGCAAAGCAAGAAATTCCAAAACTTGATCAAGGTAAAAGAAGCATCTTTTATTTATTTGTTTTTTGTTTATTTCGGTAAATTTATATTCCGCCCTTTCCCAAACGGGCTCAGGGCGCATCACATCCAAGCAAAACCAGTCGAATGTGATAAAAAACCAATTAAATGCAATTAAAAGCAAACAACACAACACAGTACTATATAACAAAGGCGGGCTTACTCAGTATCGTATCTTGGAAAGGGGCAGTGGGGTTGGGGGGGGCTTGGTTCCAGTGGGCTTTCCCCCCAGCAACAGGCAACAGAATTAGGGGAGGGACAGTGGCTCAGTGGTAGAGCATGTGCTTGGTAAGCAGAAGGTCCCAGATTCAATCCCCGGCATCTCCAACTCAAAAGGGTCCAGGCAAGTAAGCATGAAAAACCTCCGCTTGAGACCCTGGAGAGCAGGGGAGGGACGGTGGCTCAGTGGCAGAGCATCTTCTTGGTAAGCATAAGGTCCCAGGTTCAATCCCCGACATCTCCAACTCAAAAGGGTCCAGGCAAGTAGGCATGAAAAACCTCAGCTTGAGATCCTGGAGAGCCGCTGCCAGTCTGAGGAGACAAGACTGACTTTGAGGGACTGAAGGTCTGATTCAGTATAAGGCAGCTTCATACGTCCATACGTCCAATTCCAGACACTGACCGGCAATCCCTGCAGGTCTGAAGCACGGGGGGTCTGAGGCTCCTGGCCCAGAGGGCTCTTGAGAAGGACCTCCCTTTGGATCGATGAGGCTGAGTGAATATCAGGAGACCTTCCAGAATCTCCCCCGCCCACCGTGTGAGGCCCTGAGAGCCACTAGCTAGCTTAGGCGGCTGCGAAAAGGGCCTGTTTTTGTGACTGAGAAATCTCCCTTGATGGCCGTTGGGCAGCTTGTCTCTGCACACCAGAGTAACATCCCCAGTGTGGGGGTTGGGGTGGGGGGGATGACTGTCCGGTGTTCCCCTCTCAGTTCCGAGCCAGGGCTGAAGGAAGGCAGGGCTACCAGTGCTGTTGCTGTGAGTAAGCCTCCCCTTGTGTGTGTGTCTGTGTGTGTCTGCCTTTTGCTCCGTAGAAAATCAGCAATTCTTCCATTGTCAGGAGACTCGGGATCCAAGAGTGCAACCTCCTCGTCACGCAGCGCATCATGAAGTACCCGGTCTTGGTGGAGCGCATCATTCAAAACACGGAAGGTGGGAGGCTGACCCCTGGAGGCTGACCCCTGGCTGCCTCCTCCTTGAGCCCAGCTGAGAGCCTCTTGCCCCAGGGCCTTGCAGAGGGAAGGGGTTAGATTGGACCGCTGGGTTGCGTCTCAGGCTAGTTTCCCCCCTCTTCCTGAAACACAAGAGTTCTTTCCCCTCGGCTCCTCTCTGCAGCAGGCACGAACGAGTACGAGGACCTGACCCAGGCGCTGCAGCTGATCAAGGAGGCCATCATGGCGGTCGACGCCAAAGTGAACGAGTGCGAGAAAGCGCAGCGCCTCCGGGAGCTGGTGACCAAGATGGAGCTCAAGTCTTCAGCGAAGTTCAAGAACGGGCTGGTCTTCCGGAAGGAGGACATGCTGCAGCGGCGCCTCCTGACTGACGGGATGCTGTCCTGGAAGGCTGCCTCGGGGCGCCTGAAAGGTCAGTGGGTGCTGCCTCGGCTGCCTTCCTCCTCCAGGCAGAGGGCTGCAGCAAGAGGGCCGGGCATGGGGTGAGTCAGCCCTCCTCAGGTTGCTGGGGGTGGCTGGCTGGAATGACTCAGCAATCTCTGGCCCGCGGCACACTTTTTAGAAGGGCATTGCACGAACCTTACAGGGGCAATGAACAGTGCCATCAAGCTCTTGGGGGTTTTGTCCTCACAAGACTGGCCTGTCCTTTGCATTCCAAAGAAAAATATTTATTTTATTTTGATTTGATTCGATTCAATTTTTAGCTCGCTCTTCCCGTAGAATAGGCTCAGGGTGGGTTACATCATAAAAACAGTCAACAGTGAAAAGACCAATTTAAAATATATAAAATCTCAAATTACAAAGACTAAGATGTCAGATTCTGCCTCACAGACGTGGCCTCTTGTCCAGGTCCAGCAGATCTTGAAGCGCTGGGATGGAATGAGGTGGTGGGGGGGGAAGGCCGGTAATGAGTGACGCCCACTGCCTCAGCTGAACGCCTGGTGAAAGAGCTCCGTTTTACAGGCCCTGCGGAATCAGATCCCGCAGGGCCCCGGATCTCTCCCAGATAGGCCAAAGAGGAGGATTTTGGGGTCCCTGTTAGTTTCTAGGGGAAACAAAAAGGGCTTTTGGGGAAGGAGCTTTTTTATAATAATAATAACCCTGGAGCACTCCCACAGGTTGGAGCTGCTACTGTGCCCTCAGTGGCTGTTCTTCCCTGCAGGTCGTGTTGGGTTGTCCTGTTGCCAGGGAGAGCAGCATGTCATTTGTGGTCTGGACAGGGGCTAAAGCATCCATGCTCAGCCCCTGAAGCCCCGAGAGCCTGTCCAGACACTCTTTCTCCTTCTGCAGATATCCTGGCTGTGCTGCTGACGGACGTTCTCCTGCTGCTACAAGAGAAGGACCAGAAATATGCGTTTGCATCTGTGGTGCGTATCTGTGGGCGGAGGAGTTTTGCCCAAAGCTCCCCAGGGAAGGTGGGGGTGATATCGCTCCTGGGTGGTGATCCCGAGTGGCTTGGTTTGAATTTTATCTCTGCCATAAACCTACTAACAGTCCTTAGGCCTCTCCCAGCACTGATCTCCTGTATGGGGATGTAAAGAAGCAGTCAGGGTCAGCTTGGGAGGGTGGCGACTAAGAATTTTTCCCCTGTCACCTTCCCTCAGTACCTCAGGCACACACACAGAAATCCAGACAGAAGTATAAAAAAAATGGGCACCAAACGTTTTTAAATTTCAAAAACCACAGAAGAATATTTATTGGTTCACAAAAGGCAAGGAAGAGGGATAAAATAATATTAGTTAGTTGTATTAAAAACAAATCGGTTGGCAGGCAGACAGTTGGCAAAATAATCAGTCACTAAACACTAGAGGTTTGTCAGGGTGAGATACTAATATAATTATAAACAGGCAGGCTTTAAACTATACAAAAAACTCTGGACAGGCAGGCAGTGTCAAGCATAGGAGTTTCAAAAGACTCAAACAATGTTTAGAAACAAAGTATTGGTTTGTTGATAATCCATGTTGCTCATCCAAGGACCATATTGAAAGTGATACAGTATAAAGGATAGCAGCTGGCTTTAAGAGATACATCAAAGGAATACTAAAGATTGCTAGGAATTCTAACACAGGCATATGAAGAACTACATTCACAGGTTCGGTTATCTTTTGTGGTTAGCCACATCCTGGGTCCCAGGCTTAGGCCTGGGAATCTTTCCCGGGAGGCACTATCTCCAAAGCTGGCATTCCTGCATTTGTTACAAGAGGTGTGAACTAGAGAATGGGTTACATGGCTTTGATATGCACCAGCAAAAGGAAAGGATAAACAATACAGTTTTTCTTGGCACTAGGAACGCTTTGCAGAGTTGATGGTCTAGGTCTACGCCTATTCTCAGGCTTCTTTAAATCATAAAAATAATAAAAGTCCACACACTCTTTTCCATTCACACTGAGGACTCCTCTCTTGTGCCAGTTCAGTATTCCCTCACAGACGTACACACCAGCATTCAGGATTCCCACTTTTGAGAGCTAATTTCCAGCCCCTCACTCCTGTCTGACCCACCCAGCTGGATTCCTAGTCTGAATCTTGGGATTCCCTTCTAGCCACCAGAATCCTGTCCTCCTTTTAGAGTGTTTGCCTGTTCTCAGTTTAAACTAGGAGTCTGCCCTGTTGTCCTGACATTACCCCACAGAGAGTTTTGCCTCACAGAAGGTGTCTGGCTGTGGCCCTCTTCTGCCCGGAAACTCTCTCACTGGCAGAAGGTTTTATTTACTTCTGTCTCCCAAGGAACTCAGCCCCACTGGCTGTTCTCAGCTCCTTGTCCAGTTGCTTCATGTAGCAACTCTTCAGTTTCAGTACCCGGTCTCTACTCCACTGTTCAGTACACAAGCTCCGACTCCCAAAACTAAACTCCGAGGCATTTTCTCTTCTGCAAGCCTCTTCAGTTTGCTGCATTTTAGTTACCATGGCTGCATCCCAGCCAATCGTCGCAAGGCTGTTCCCAGCTTCCCGGTTAAGTGCCTGAGTCCATTACAGGGGACAACAGGAAGGAACAGGGGTCTAGGAGCACCTGCAAAACTAACAAAATTTGCAGCTGGGGATGAGCTCTCGTGAGTCACACCTCGCTTCTGAAGAAGCGACGGTACCTGAAGGAGTGACTCGAGAAAGCTCACACCCCGCCACAAATTGTGCTGCTGGGTTCTTTTCTGTTGCTGCAGACAGACTTACTCGACATTTTGCAGGGACAGCAATTGATGCCTGCCTTAAAGGGTTGCTGTGAGAATGGTCTGTTTGACCTTTGCAACCCAGGGGTATTCTGGAGAGGCAAGAGGCTGACCCAGGTGTTTCTCGCCGTTGCAGGATTCCAAGCCACCAGTGATCTCCTTGCAGAAGCTGATCGTTCGGGAAGTGGCCAACGAGGAGAGAGCCATGTTCTTGATCAGCGCCTCCCTGAAAGGACCCGAGATGTATGAAATCCACACCAGCTCCAAGGAGGAGAGGAATTTCTGGATGGCGCAGATCCGCCAGGCAGTGGAGAAGTGCGTGTGACCCCCCAGTCAGTCTGGCTCCTTGCTGGGGCTGGTCCCCTTTCCCCCTCGGTGGGTGGGGCCGCCTGAGCAGAGCCAGGGCAGCCTTGCAGGGCCAGAGCTGATTAACAAAGGGTGATGAACACATGGAATTCACTGCCACAGAAGGTGGCAGCGGCTGCAAGCATAGCCAGCTTTAAGAGGGGACTGGATAAAAATATGGAGCAGAGGTTCATCAGTGGCTCTTAGCCACAGTGTATAGTTGGAACTCTCTGTCTGGGGCAGTGATGCTCTGTATTCTTGGTGCTTGGGGGGGCACAGTGGGAGGGCTTCTAGCGTCCTGGCCCCACTGATGGACCTCTTGATGGCCCCTGGGCTCTTTTTGGCCACTGTGTGACACAGAGTGTTGGACTGGGTGGGCCACTGGCCTGATCCAACATTCATTCATTCATTCATTCAATTTATTCATTTATTCATTCATTCATTTATTCATTCATTCATTCCGTAACTTATATCCCGCCCTTCCCACAAGTGGCTCAGGGCGGCTTACAACAAATAATAAAACAATAAAATCGGAACAAATTAATACATTTAAATTCAAACATTTAAAACCTAAAAACCTTAAAATTTTACATTTTACATTAAAACTGTGCAGTATAATCACAAAAATCTAAGATCTAGAAAGCTACATTTGTCTAGTCAGGCGTAGGCTAACCGGAAGAGGGTCGTCTTACAGGCCCTGCGGAACTGAGTAAGATCCCGCAGGGCCCTCACCTCTTCCGGTAGCTGGTTCCACCACATAGGGGCCGTTGTGGAAAAGGCCCTGTCTCTAGTTGTTTTGAGGCGCACTTCCTTGGGCCTGGGGATGGTGAGAAGATTTTGAGTCCCAGACCTCAGTACTCTCTGGGGAACGTGTGGGGAGAGGTAGGCAGGTCCCAGGCTTCTCTTATGTTCTTATGTGACACAGAGTGTTGGAGTGGAGGGGCCACTGGCCTGATCCAACAGGGCTTCTCTCATGTTCTTATGAGACCCGTGTCTCTTTGATGCCTTGCTCTGTAGCTGTCCAGACGAAGAGGAAAGGATCCTTGCTGACCCGGAGGAGGAGAGGAAGCAAGCCGAAGCCAGGGCAGCAAAGCTGAAAGAGTTTCACGGTAAGGAGGATGTTTGGCTTGGAGCCCCTCAAGACCTACACGGCTTCCCAGCCCTCTTGCAGCCACTTCCAGTGGGACCAGCCCACATGTGGCCCTGTTCCCGGGAAGGTCCTTGAAGCAGAGCCTGCTCTGTGCTCCCTGCCTTCACTGCTCCTCCTCCTTTGCCCCCGCCCCAGATCGCCTGCGGGTGAAAGATGACCTGATCGTGCAGAGCCTGAATGAGAAGCAGCAGATCTACTTGGAGATGGCGGAGATGAACGGCTTCGAGGACGTGCCCCAGGCCTCCCGCCCCTGGCTCGTCTGCAGGACGGAATCCCCCGAGGACCTGCAGGGGGAGGCTCTGGCCAGGCAGGCGGTGTCTGAAGGTCAGGATTCTAAAAGTTGGGGGGCTTTTTAAAAAGTCCAGGGGCGCCCTTTCCCATCCACTGCGGGGGGCTTGCCGCTTCTCAGGAGCTTTCTGGGGTGGGGGCAGAAGCCAGAGGCTCTGAAAGTGGCCAGGTGGAGGCAGCGACCCTGAAACTTTGGAGTCGAGAAGTGACTGGGCCTTGCGTGCAAGCAGGGGGGCTTTCCTTCCACCTGCCTCTCCCCCCACTCCAGCGCTTCGCAGCCAGCAGCTCCATCTGCCCGTCTCCCTCCCCGGCTTCTTATGTTTCTCACTCCTCCGCCCACCTTCTCGCCGCCTGTTGCTTTTGCTACTGCACTGCCCTGTGCCCTGGTCTGTGCCCTCCAAGCTCTGGCTGCAGCTGATCCTTTGGCAGCTCAGCCGTAGCAAAAGAGCAGTGCCCCCACAGTCTTGCTATAGGCTTGCTGAAGGTAGGGATCCAGAGCAAGGGGCCGCAGCTGCTTGGGCTCCCAGCAGCTGGAGAATCTGGGATTCACACAATCCCGGCTTTGACTGTTTCTTGAACAGCAGAAGTTGGGCGAGACCCAGCGTTTGCAGCTCTGCCGGGATGCAGCTTCTGTTGGTCACTGTTTGCGGTGTGTGTGTGTCAGTTCTCCCCTCCCTCCCCTCACCCCCTCAAGAGGCCGCTGAAGCAGGCCTGCCTGTGTCTTCTAGCGGAGAGCATCCAGAGCTGGATCTTCACGCAGCTGGGGAGCGCGGCATCTCATCCCGAGGACAGCTGTGCATCAGGCGCCCTGCGGCGAGCGGAGACTTTTGGGGGCTACGACAGTGCTGCAGCTGGGCTGGCCAAAAGTGAGAGCGGTTCCAAGGACCACAGAGCACAGCAGGCCTTTGTCATTTGTGGGAATGAAGCCTTTTCCAATGTGGCTCCCATGTCCCATCTCCTGAGCTGCTTGGGAGGGCCACTCGGGTGGGGAGTGGGGCTCTCTCTGCCCGGGGGAGCCCACCAGCCTGCTGCGTCCCAGCAGGCTCATGTTTGGCTCTTGTGATCGTGGGGGGGGGGGGGGGTGCGGCATAGGTGGTCTTGTTACCCAAGCAGGAGCATCTCTTGGGCTTCCAGAGACCGGCCTCCCCTCCTGGCTGACTTTTTCCTCCTCCACAATGGTCTGTTAAACCCTGGCCAGGCAAGTCAGCAGCATGCTGAACCGTGGCTTCTTCTTGTAGCCAGTTTGGTGTATTGGTTAAGTGCATGGACTCTTATCTGGGAGAACCGGGTTTGATTCCCCACTCTTCCACTTGCACCTGCTGGAATGGCCTTGGGTCAGCCATGGCTCTTATAGGAGTTGTCCCTGAAAGGGCAGCTGCTGTGAGAGCTCCCTCAGCCCCACCCGCCTCACAGGGTGTCTGTTGTGGGGAGGAAGGGAAAGGAGGTTGTAGGCCGCTCTGAGACTCTGCCCTTGAAAGGGCAGCTTCTGGGAGAGCCCTCTCAGCCCCACCCGCCTCACAGGGTGTCTGTTGTGGGGGAGGAAGGGAAAGGAGGTTGTAGGCCGCTCTGAGACTCTGCCCTTGAAAGGGCAGCTTCTGGGAGAGCCCTCTCAGCCCCACCTACCTCACAGGGTGTCTGTTGTGGGGGAGGAAGGGAAAGGAGATTGTAGGCTGCTCTGAGACTGATTCAGAGAGAAGGGTGGGGTATAAATCTGCAGTTGTTGTCGTCTTCTTCCTACCCCCAGCTGTCAATTGAGCAGTCTGCGGGGGGGGGGGGGAGGACTTCCTCTCTGTGTCGATGAGTCATTTTGCCCCCCCCCTCCACCCTGTCCCTAGGTGGCAGTTTCCAGAAGAAGGTGTGCGGAGGAGACCAGTGGGTGCGTGAGCGCCGAGGCCTTGTGACGAACCCAGACGTGCCGCTCCAGGAGCTGCCTTTGGCCGTCGGTGAAGGGGCATCCTTGGTCAGTGTGTATGTGTGTGTGTGGGGGGGGGGGCGGGTTTCTGTTTGCTGTGCTCTGGGCCCAACTCTTGATGGGGCTCTCCTCTTAGATTGGAATTCAAACACCCAGGCTGTAATGCATCCCTTGGCATCCCTACTGAAACTCTGGTTGGGGCAGAGCAGTGCGGCTTGACTGGTCGCAGGACTGCGTGTCCTGCCCACACTCCACCGGGAGGATCCTGCTGCTTTGGCTTTGCTTGAGTTCTGTTTTTAGATTCCTGGTCCTGTGGCCCACCCCCTGGCTTGGCTCTCTGCCATCCCCCTGGCTTGGCTCTCTGCCATCCCCCTGGAGTCCCCGCAAGAGAGGCGGACTCTATCACAAATAGATGAAATGGAGCCCACCTGCAGGTGTCTGGCTTTGCGGCTCAGCGGGGAGTGAACGCCTGTGGGTGACTGAAGCCGCAGTGGGGGAACCCTTGTCCATCTGGCCCAGGCCTTCTCCCTTCCAGCCCCTGCTTCTTGCCACGAGGACGATGTTGATTCTGGGGCCGGGAGCTCTGGGGCCTTCTGCATGCCCAGCGGGAGCCCTGCCAGTTTGGTGTAGTGGTTAAGTGTGCAGACACTTATCTGGGAGAACCGGGTTTGATTCCCCGCTCTTCCACTTGCACCTGCTGGCATGGCCTTGGGTCAGCCATAGCTCTGGCAGAGGTTGTCCTTGAAAGGGCAGCTTCTGGGAGAGCTCTCTCAGCCCCACCCGCCTCACAGGGTGTCTGTTGTGGGGGAGGAAGGGAAAGGAGATTGTAGGCCGCTCTTATACTCTGTCCTTGAAAGGGCACCTTCTGGGAGAGCTCTCTCAGCCCCACCCGCCTCACAGGGTGTCTGTTGCGGGGGAGGAAGGGAAAGGAGATTGTAGGCTGCTCTGAGACTCTGTCCTTGAAAGGGTGGCTTCCGGGAGAGCTCTCTCAGCTTCACGCATCTCACAGGTTGTCTCTTGTGGGGGGAGAAGATATAGGAGATTGTAAGCCGCTCTGAGTCTCTGATTCAGAGAGAAGGGCGGGATATAAATCTGCAGTCGTCGTCTTCTTCTTCTTCTTCTTCTTCTTCTTCTTCTTCTTCTTCTTCTTCTTCTTCTTCTTCTTCTTCTTCTTCTTCTTCTTCTTCTTCTTCTTCTTCTTCTTCTTCTTCTTCTTCTTCTTCTTCTTCTTCTTCTTCTTCTTCTTCTTCTTCTTCTTCTTCTTCTTCTTCTTCTTCTTCTTCTTCTTCTTCTTCTTCTTCTTCTTCTTCTTCTTCTTCTTCTTCTTCTTCTTCTTCTTCTTCTTCTTCTTCTTCTTCTTCTTCTTCTTCTTCTTCTTCTTCTTCTTCTTCTTCTTCTTCTTCTTCTTCTGCCATTCCCAGGGGAGCCATCCGGAGAGGGGCTGGCAGGGGCACCCGCGGGGGCAACATCCTCAGGCAGCACGGCCCACATTCTCTAGCAGGCCTTGGCAGCTGTATGGCCCAGCCATCTGATGTGCTTTGAGATTCTGCGCCCAGCGGGCCCCTGCCCTCAGCTCATTCGTTTGGGGGGGGGGGGGGGGGTTGGCAGAGCGCAGCCCGGGACGGGGGCGGGGGGGGGGCTTGGGTAGCGAACGGAGGGATCTCCCTCTGGGAGGCTGACTGGGCGTAGTTCAAGGGAGAGCACAGGAGCTCCTGCACGGAGTGTGGTGTAAATAGGCAGGGCCCCCACTGAAGTCCTCGCTCTCTCCCGTTTCCCTTCTCTGCAGGGCGATCTCTCCAGGCTGGAGGGCAGCAGCCATCCTCACCCTACCGCGGAGTCCGAGGTACGCGCCCCAAGAGCCCGGGGAGGGCAGCCCGGAAAGGGGACGGGGCTCACCCACTGCTGGCACTGCTCAGGGCGAGGGGTGTCAGCTGACCCTCTTGCGGCAGGAACGGAAGCAAGCAGCTCTTGGCCAGCTGTAGGTCTTGAGAAGCAGGTGGCGGTGGCAGCAGCGGGGGAGGGGGGGTCCCCTTTGACTGCTGTCCCGGCCTGAGAAGCGGTTCTCTCCTCTGTGGCTGACCTCCCACCTCTCCCTGCCTCTTCCTTTCTCCCCAGCAGCTGGTCCAGAGGATACAGGCCCTCTTGAGGTTGCTTCTTAGCCTGCAGGTGAGCTCCCACACCCCCTCCCCCCCCCCCGGCTTCCAAGGTTTTTATGGCATTGCAGCTTTGGGGGAAAGAACTGCGGTGGGGGGGGAGGGAAGCATCTAGGCCAGGGGTGGCCAAACTGCGGCTTGGGAGCCACGTGTGGCTCTTCCACACACATTGTATGATCTTGAAGCCCCCACTGCCCCATCAGCAGACTCAGAGAAAGCATTTGTCTCTTTAAATCAGTTCTGCGAGAGCCAGTTTGGTGTAGTGGTGAAGTGTGCGGACTCTTATCTGGCAGAACTGGGTTTGATTCCCCACTCCTCCACTTGCAGCTGCTGGAATGGCCTTGGGACAGCCAGAGCTCTCTTAACTGGGAGAACCGGGTTTGATTCCCCACTCCTCCACTTGCACTTGCTGGAATGGCCTTGAGTCAGCCATAGCTCTTGCAGGAGTTGTCCTTGAAAGGGCAGCTGCTGTGAGAACCGTCTCAGCCCCACCCACCTCACAGGGGGTCTTTCGTTGGGGAGGAAGGGAAAGGAGATTGTGAGGCGCTCTGAGATTCTTTGGAGTGGAGGGCGGGATATAAATCCAATATCTTCATCTTCTCCAAGCCAAGCCAGCCAGCAGCTTGGAGAATGCATTAAAGTTGTTTTCTTTCCCCTCGCTCCCTTCCTTCCACTTACCTACATCTGACATTCATGTCTTGAGGCTCTCAAACATCTGATGTTTATTTTATGTGGCTTTTACATTAAGCAAGTTTGGCCACCCCTGAGCTAGACAGATAAATGTGGCAACTGTGAACTGTTGGTTGTCAGACCCAGAGCCGAGGAAAAGACAAGTAGAGTTCAAGATCTCTATTTCAGCTTCATGGGCATACACACGCGTTGTCAGAACTGACAAGCCCGCCAGTTCTCCCAACTTACAAACCTTTGCCCTGACTGTTACAAACCCTTCTCTCTGAATCACCTTTGCCCTGACTGTTACAATTTAAGCCAAAGCGCCCAAAGCTAAAGCGGGGGTTTTGTGCGGGGTTTCTGTTAACCTCTCATCACCATTATCATTATCAGTTCTCGGGTCGCATCTCCTCCTGTTTGCGGCCTTGGTTACATAGCAACTAGCCAGCTCCCAGACATGCCGTCCTCCCTTCAGATAAGCAACAAGCAGCAACTACATCGAAGCAGCATAGCTAGCACAAGCACAGTATTGTATAGTTCAGGGGTCCTCAAACTACGGCCCGCGGGCCAGATGCGGCCCGCCGAGGATGTTTATGCGGCCCGCTGGGTTATGGCAAAATCAGACCGGAAGTGATGTTTGACCTAAACTCGCGTTAGCAACGCACACTTCCGGCACTGGGCTGAGGCGGCAGAGACAGAGTGTGAGGTGATACTGAGGTGCGTTCCCAGGCCGGGGTGTGTGGTGTGGGGAAGGGAGAGAGATGCAGAAGACGGAGAATTGACGGCCCGCGGCCTTGTACAGTAACGGCAGTCCGGCCCTCCAACAGTCTGAGGGACAATGAACTGGCCCCCTATTTAAAAAGTTTGAGGACCCTTGGTATAGTTGGATACATACAGCAAGAGGAGCAAGATGGAGGGACTCTTGACATTGGTTAGTAAGTGCTGAGCCCAGAAAAGAAAAGAAAAGGGACCCTCTGCAGCCTTTCGGGCAAGAAACTTGCGTTCCACCATGTTCATGCACTGGATTCCTGGCTCTCTAGGTATACAGGTGTGGACAGAATTCCTCTGCTAATTGAGGGGGGGGAGGGTGCAGGTGAGCTTCGGAGAGTGACCAGTGCTGGCAGAATCTCCCCATGGAGAGTTTCCTCAGCTGAGGCCTCTCTCCTCCTCCCCCCCCTCCCCCGCAGGCAGTGATGGCGCAGCAGGACAGCTACGTGGAGATGCAGCAGAGCACCCTCCTGGACCGTGAGAAGCAGCTGCGCCTGCAGTCGACGCGGGGGAGCCTGCTGCTGGAGCAGGAGAGGCAGCGCAACTTCGAGAAGCAGCGGGAGGAGCTGGCCGGCGTGCAGAAGCTGCAGAGCCAGCTGAAGGCGGAGCAGCAGCGCTGGGAGCGGGAGCGGGACCGCCAGCGGCGGGAGCTGGAGATGGCCGAGGCCCAGCGGCAGGAGCGCGAGGAGGCCCTGAGGCAGCTGCAGGCCCGCCTGGCCCAGGAGAGGGAAGAGCTGGAGCGGCAGCGGGAGGCCTACCAGCACGACCTAGCCAGGCTGCGGGAGGCCCAGCGGGCCGTGGAGAAGGAGCGCGAGCGCCTGGAGCAGCTGCGCAAGCTGAAGAAGCAGCCCCCGGGGCTGGGGCCAGGACGCTTGTCGCCTGAAATGAACCCGGTGAGTGTGCCTCGCGGCAGGCTCCGGTGGGGGGACCTGGCTGAGGTTATGCCTCACACTCTGGACACACTGGCTCGCCCTGGGAGGGGCAGCCCCGCTGGCAGAGGCGTGGTCAGGCTGCCCCAGCAGCTCACCAGAAGTGGGCAGCAGGAAGTGACCAGGGAAGTGCTTGGAATCTCAGCTCCTCTCAGTGGGAGGGAGGCTTTCCTGTAGGTCACAAGACAGCAGGTTCAGTGAGGCTGGCCTGGTGGGGTGTTTTCCCCAGGCAGCTCCACCTGGGTTCTGACTGGAGGGGAGCCTCCAGGGGCTAAGAATCCTCATCACGGGTCAACCCAGAGGTCTTCCACAGGCAGCACAGGAGCTCTGTTTGGTGTAGTGGTTAACTGGGTGGACTCGTATCTGGAGAACCGGGTTTGATTTCCCACTCCTCCACTTGCACCTGCTGGAATGACCTTGGGTCAGCCATAGCTCTGGCAGAGGTTGTCCTTGAAAGGGCAGCTCTGAGCCTCTGTCCTTGAAAGGGCAGCTTGAAAGGGCTCTGACTGTTGGCTTTCTTCTTAGGGTCACGCCCTGACGCATTCGGTCAGCTTCAACGGGGAAGGGCTGGAAAGAAGTGCGGCCCCCTTGAAGTCCTGCGGGCGCGCCAGCCTCTCTGGGGCAGACAGCCTGGAGCGGACGGAGCTGGCCCGGCGGGACAGTGCCGCGGGGGGGGAGGGGCGCCCCGTGCTGCCCGCCCTCAAGAACGAGGTGCCCCTCCACCTCCTGAGCGCCACCAACCAGATCCAGAAGCAGGCCGCTGTGCAGCAGCAGATCCCCACCAAGCTGGCGGCCTTTACCAAGGGCAGCAAAGAGAAAGGAGGCAAGCCGGCCAAGGCCTCCCAGCGGACGGACAGCTCCGGTGAGTCTTGGCACCCGGGGGTGGCAGCAACTAGGGCTGGGTAGTTTGGAGCCTTGGGGATGGGCACAGCCCGTTCCCTTTTGTCCTGAGCAAGGGAGGGATTTCTCTTCAGGGGAGGGGGGAGCCTTTGATTGGCTGCTTCTGGGTCATTTCCTAGCTGGCTTCCTGGCACCCAACTCCTGTCCCTGGCTCAGCCGCTGGGAAGGGCTCCTCCCCTTGTGGCAGCAGGGCTTTGGGGGGGCCGGCGGGCTGGCTGGCTCCGCTACGAGGGTTTCCTTTCCATGTTCAGCATCCGTCGACCTGAGGCAGCTGCTCACTCCCCGGCTGGCTGGGAAGGAGGAGTCCGGGTCTCGCAGCAGACAGTCCGCAAGCCCTGTCTTTCTGCACAGCCACAACGCCGCTGCCTTCCTGCCAGGTAAGCTGGGTCCGGGAGACTGAAGCAGGGCAGCCGACCGAGCCCCGCCGCTTGCTGTGTCCTCTCTCAAACCTCTCGTTCCCTCCCAGCAGAGCCGCCTGGCCCCGCAGAGAATCCCCCGGAAACGCTGCTGCCCCCTGCCGGCCTTGCGAAGCCCCACGGCACGCACGCCCTCCCGCCTGCCCAGGATGAGGCGGCTACCAAGGTGGAGGACATTATCTTCTTCTAGCTGGCACCCAGGAGGCCGCTTGGCCCAGCGTGGACTGGTAGCTCAGGGCCCACAGGGACCGCCCTCCGGTGGGTTTCCCACACAGGTGCTTTCTTGTCCCTTCTGGGCAGGTGGAGCCTTAGCCATGGCCTGTGCCTCTCTTGCCTTCCTCCTGAACTCCCCGCTGCCCCTGAGCAGAGAGAGGCCAAGGCCAGGAACTCCCCCCGCGCCCCCCTGTTCCACCTCCCACTTTGTGCTTCTGGGACGGCGGCTTCTGCCAAAGACTCTGGCTGCAACTGGTGGGGCAGAAGTCCCCTTGAAGGTCTGGGAGAAGAAGCACAGCTCAGATTGGCTGCAGCTGAAAGATCTGTGTCCCTGCGCTGCAAAACGAAGGGAGCGAAGAGTCTTGACACTTCCCCACCGGGTCTCTTCCCCCGCGGCTTGGTCGCTCTGCCGCGTTCTGCTGCGGTTTGCCCTTTTCTGCTGCTCCGTGGCCGTAATGCCCAGGGCCTGGTGCACCCAGAGGCCTGGTCTGTACACTGAGAGCCCATCCGCGGGATTGTCCAGCAAGGGCGCTTGGGGGAAAAAAAGACGCCATTCTCGTTTGGAGGAATACCTTGAAGTGCAAAGAAACCAGGCCCCAAGATCCTAGCTTCCCTTTCACGCTTGTGGGCCTCAAGTTTGGATCTTGGGGAGGGGGGGGGGAGCACAGTAGGGCAGCCGCTCCCCTCCCGCCCCCTTCAGAGCAGATGTGATGCTGGCCATTGGTTGCCTTTTGCAACAACTGGGCAGAACCTCGCCTTTGCCTTCACCGTTGCCGTGTCTGATTTGGTCCAAGAGGGATGGGTCCGGCCCAGTGATTGCAGGACCCGAGTCTGCCGTTCCGACGGGCAGGGGACGTCGCGGAGGTGGCGCTCTTTATAAAACGGTCTCTCTGCAGCAGGGCAAAAGAGAAACACGGGGCCTTCCCGTCTGGGAAGAACGGTGGTGTAAAAACGGGCATAGTGGTGCAGAGACGGCTTGCAGAGCCCCAGAAGCTGGTGAGATGCAGGAAGGGGGGCATGGAGTGTGAATTGGGGGGAGGGACTCCCTTTTCCTGGGCCTGCCACACACCCCATCCCCGCCCGCCCCCCGTCTGCTTGCTGAGGCCGCTTCCACCCCAAATACCACGTGTGCCATACTAGTCAGTGTTTGTAATCTGTGTATGCGCAGTTTTGGTACTGAGAAGAATCGGAGCACTTTAGAAGACGGCTGGCATCTTTCGGAGTCCTTTTCTGTTTCCTTCCTGTGGCGTGAGAGAGTTCCCACGGGCCTGGGACGGTGGCCGCTGGGGGCCGGATGCTGTTCGTGTCTTAAAAACCACACAAACTCGCGCACGCACACACCCTCTGCCCCATCCCTGCCCTGCTTGAACAGAGCTGCTGTGATACCACATGGAGGGAGGGCTTTGCCTTGCGGTGGTCTCTGCAAGCTCGTGATGCACCAGCCATTCCCTGCCTGTAATTCTGCAGCAAACTTGCTCTCTCTCTCTCTCTCTCTCTCACTCTCATCATCCTTTTATTTGTATTGGTGAAGTCGCTGCTTCATAATGTTTGTTAAACTGTGCACTATTTTAATGATCCAAAAGGTGATCGCGGCACACTGATTTTTTTTAACAAGCCGTGATTGCAGTTGTTTTGTCTCTGCGGAATGACTGGGGAACCTCAAATACATCTGAGAAAAAGGAACCCCCCTCGGTGTCTTGACCTTCTCTGTTGCTGACCCCAGACTTTTATCTGTTTGATCTGCTGTGAGGTTTATGGTTGTAGGGGAGGGACGGTGGCTCAGTGGTAGAGCATCTGCTTGGTAAGCAGAAGGTCCCAGGTTCAATCCCTGGCATCTCCAAAAAAGGGTCCAGGCAAATAGGTGTGAAAAACCTCAGCTTGAGACCCTGGAGAGCCGCTGCCAGTCTGAGAAGACAATACTGACTTCGATGGACCGAGGGTCTGATTCAGTATAAGGCAGCTTCATATGTTCATATGTACAGGTGCATTTAAAGGGGGAGGGACAGTGGCTCAGTGGTAGAGCATCTGCTTGGTAAGCAGAAGGTCCCAGGTTCAATCCCCGGCATCTCCAACTGAAAAGGGTCCAGGCAAGTATGTGTGAAAAACCTCAGCTTGAGACCCCCGGAGAGCCGCTGCCAGTCTGAGTAGACAATACTGACTTTGATGGATCAAGGGTCTGATTCAGTATAAGGCAGCTTCATGTGTTCATGTGTTCAAACCACAAGATGAAAATGAAATCGCAGTTCTTTCCACCCACCCCACCACCGCGCAACAAAAAGCTGGAGTATTTTTAATTTCTCAAAGGTTAAAACACTATAAATAAGCTTTGAAATTTGCATTCATCAGTGCAGCAGTGTAAAGGGGGCTGCCCTTGACAACTCTACTAGAAGCATCGATTTGGAGGAAACAGGCTGTTTGGTCCCAAGTCTTGCTATTCTTCCCTAACAAGCCAGAGATTGAGGATAGCTTGGCTAGGGATATTTTTGGCCATCTTCTGGGCATGGAGCAAGGGTTACTGGGGGGGGGGGACCCGGGGAGGTATTTGTGAACTTCCTGCATTGTGAGGTCCCTTCCAGCTCTATGACAGAAACTGCCAGCCCACTGGGGCATTTTCTGGATCCACTGTTAATTCTGGCAGGAATTTTTATTTATTTAATCCATTTATACTCTCCTTTCCCCCCCACCCAAAGCAGCTGACATCTTTTTCCATTTGCTTCACAACAGCCCTGTGATGTAGGTTAGGGTGAGAGAGTGTGTGTGATTTGCACGAGTAAGCCAGCACTCTGGATCCGCATAACTCTGCTGCTGCCACCCTGGGAGGGCCTGTGGCTCCGTGGCAGAGCATCTGCTTGGGATGCAGAAAGTCCTGGGTTCAGTTCCCAGAATCTCCAGTTTTAAAAGGGACTAGTAGGAGGTGATGTTAAAGACCTTTCTCCACCTGAGACCCTGGAGAGCTGCTGCCGGTCAAGAGTAGATAGTACAAACACTGATGGGCCAAGGTGGCATCTGATTCAGTAGAAGGCAGTTTCATTTGTGTGCAGATGCGAAGGCTTTGGGCAGGAGAGCCAGACTCTGTCTACTGGGGGAAGAAGAGGCAGGGAGAAAGGTCACCAGCAGTCTTCTCTGGGTTTGTGGCCACCCCACCTCCACCACCACCTGCTGGGGAGGGAGGAAAGGTCTGGGCACCAAGAGCCAGGAGGGCCGCAGGGAAGAAAACGCAACCCCTGTGCTGGTTTGTCAGTCTTGCTCTTTATTCTTATTGGCTCTGATCTGTCACCCAGTGAGCAGCCGTCCCCTCCCCGTCACAGGGGGTGGGCAGCCTCTGTATTGTACAAGGAGGAGGTTGTGTTCCCCTGCCCCCCCCCCCCGGCCAGTCACTTGAACTGCACAGTTGTCCCCAGCTGGGACTCTTTGTGAGAAGGGGGGGGATGACCCCCACCTCCCCTGGATGTGGCTTCAGTCCTTGCCATCTTGAGTGCTGTCTAGAGCTCACCAGTTGCGTCCCTCTGAGCACTCTGTCATTCGCCTGGAAGAATCCCGCAATTGTGGCATTGCAGCCAGCCGGCATGCCCGAATCGGCTTCTCACGCCATCCCAGCGCCGCCCTTCGCGTAGGTTTGGTAGAGCCCGGCCAGAGAAGAGACGGTCCCCAGGAGGCCGACCAGCCAAGGGGGGAACTTCCCAGCCCAGAGCAGCCCCGGGGGCAGCCAGTGGATAGCATTGGCCAGATCGGACGCGTTGCTGAGGATCGTCAGGGCTTCTGCTGTGGCTTGGGCCTTCAGCTCCTTGGCCCTTGCCGCCACTCTGTTGCTGTTGGAAGAAGGGAGTTGGAGTTCCCATCAAGTCACTTGTTAGCCGTGGCCTGACCTAGAGGGGAAGAGTCTCTCTGGCCCCATCCGTGGTGGTGCTGGAGGGTTCAGGTTTTGCAGCTTTCCTTCTTCCCACAGGTCCCTGAGCCCGAATGCCCCTCTTCTTGGGTCCTCCGAAGAGGCAGGGGGAGACATGACGGGTGGTCCCTGCCTCATCTGGGAGGAGAGCGAGCCGCCAGCCAAAGAGCACAAGCTCTCCAGTGTGGGAAGAAGGACGTGTCTTTCAGCCCTTGCGGGAAGGAGTCTCTCGCTCCTCAGGCTGTGTGAACGTGTCTGTCCAGCAGCAGGGGGGGGGAGCACGGGGAAGGGGTCCTACCTGTCCTGCCCTTGCAGTTTTCTTCTGAGCTGGGCCAGGATTCGCAGAGAGCTGGAGGGAAGGTGGGAAAGAGGAAATACTTCAGCAGCGTAAAGCATTCCTGGAGCACACTTTCTGGTGTGCTGCTGGCCCCTTCTCCCCATCCCCCCCCCCCCCGGGTACTTTTTTCAAGCTCTATGCTGAGACCAAGACAATCACTGAAGCGGCAGGTAGAGCTGGAGAAGTCTGGCAAAAGAGAAACAGCCGGCCTGCCTTCACAAGCCTCTCGCAGCAGAGGAGGCTGCTCAGGCGGGGGGGGGGGAGAGGAAGCAACACACCTGGGGGGGGGGGGGATGGAGCTGCAGGCTTCTGGCTGGGCTCTGTGCCAATCCCTCACACACACCACCACCACCACCAGCAGCTTTCTTACCGAGCGATCCCCAGGAGCAGAGATGCCCCCCAGAGAGCCGTGCTCAGCGCCCACCACTTCTGCGAGTCGGCCCGGAGGATCTCTGCGTCTGCAGCCCAGGCCACGTGTTCGCAGGGGTAGTAGAGCTGGTCGGCCAGGTTGTTGAGGACGGAGAGCCAGCGCACGGCGAAGTCCTCCTCCTGCAGCGGGCGAGGAAGGCAAAAGCTGAGGCCAGCCACTCTGCCTCTGGGTCAGGGCTTACTGCTGCAGCGTGTGAAGCGAGGGTTTCCGAGCATGTCTTGTCCCATTTGGCCCCCTGCACCTGTTACCTGTGCAAGCTCCAGTCATTTCTGACATCGTTGCTTTCACAGCGTTTTCACGGCAGGCTTTTTAGGGGGTGGTTTGCCATTGCCTTCCCCAGTCCTCTATGCTTCCCCCCCCCCCCACAGCAAGCTGGGGACTCATTTGACCCACCTCAGAAAGATGGAAGGCTGAGTCGGCCTCGAGCCAGCTACCCGAAAACCCAGCTTCCGCCGGGAATCGAACTCAGGTCGTGAGCAGAACTTAGGACTGCAGTACTGCAGCTTTAACACTCTGCGCCACGGGGCTCTTGGTAGTGAAAAAGTACTGGAAATGCTATATTTACGTCGCCCTGTTTTTCTTCCCCGTGGGCGCACAGCATCTTCCAGCATCATTCTCCCAGCTCCCCTTTATCCTCATCCTTGGAGATGCTAAGTGTGGCCCCCAGCCAGCTCCCGTGGCAGAGTGGAGATTTGAACCCGGGTCTCCCAGTCCTATTCTAACCAATACAAGTGCTGGCTGAGAGGTTCTGAGAACCGGGTCGTGGTGTGCCAGGCCTCTCCGGTCCAGGAATGAAGGGCTCCTGGACTCCGGCTCTTTTCTCCTGCTCTAGACAGACTAACGTGGCTACCACCCATGGTGCTCTGTCAGGAGAGCTGGCCTGCCACAAATTTTGTTAGACTTTACAGCGCCGCTGGGCTCTTTTCTCCCGAAACAGAACGGTTCATGCTTTCATAAAAGGAACACGGTTGCCGGTTATTGCACGCGTCGTCTTTTTCGCTGCATGTCTTCTAGTTCTCCTAACCCAGCCTTTGCATTCTTTACTGAAGGTTTTATCGGTTAAGCAAGTTTGTACTCTGCCTCGAGTCTCAGAAAGAAAGGGAAGGGAAGGTCCCCTGTGCAAGCGCCAGTCGTTTCCGACTCTGGGGTGACGTTGCTTTCACAACGTTCTCTCGACAAACTTTTGACGGGGTGGCTTGCCGTTGCCTTCCGCAGTCCTCTACGCCTTCCCCCCAGCAAGTTGGGGACTCCTTTGACCGACCTCGTAAGGATGGAAGGCTGAGTCGACCTGGAGCCGGCTACCTGGAAACCCAGCTTCCGCCGGGAATCGAACTCAGGTCGTGAGCAGAACTTAGGACTGCAGTACTGCAGCTTTAACACTCTGCGCCACGGGGCTCTTCATAAGAAAGGCAGAGGATGAAATAAAACATTAATGTGTGTGTGTGTGTGTGTGGAGCACTATATGCGTTGCCACCCAGCTCTTCAGGGCCCAGAGGGAAAGGATGCTGTGAATCCCCCCTCCCTCTCCCCTGTGGCTTACTTTGGCCCCCAGCCCGTATTGGCAGCTGTAAGCCAGCATGGCCAGGTCATCGAAGAGCCGCAGGACGGTCCGGCAGTGGCTCAGCTGCTCCGCGAGGGCCAGCAGGCTGCACCCGAGTGGTGCTTGGGTAGGGTCCTTTCTGGCCAGGGCCCCTCCTGTCAGCTGGCAGCCATAGCAGAGGGTGCGGATCTGGGAGGGGAAAGGAACAAGAAGGCGGCCCCCGCCACACAAGTCTGAACCCCCGCCGGCATCCAAGGCCTCAGGCCAGGCCACCAAGTTTCAAAAGGATTGGACCAATTCTATGAGCTGCAAAAGAAGGTGCCCCTATCCGTCACTATTTCCAGCGGGGAAAATAACGTGTGCAGTCCCTTCAGTTGTGTTTGCCATACCCTTGCTTCTGGCTCCACCCCAATGTCTCCAGATATTTCTTGAACTGGAGTTGGCAACCTTACGTGACCGGCCTGCTCCAGCAGGGCTCTACCTGCGTCATTACCGGCATGGGGCCTCTGTCCCTCTCAGGTGGGGCCAGGAGCACTCCTGGGATCAGAAGGGACCTCCTCCTCCAGAGGCCATGCTCTCCTCCGGCTTTGGAGGCATGAGGCCCCTCCCACCTCCACTCCACTGCCCCCAGGCTCCCGAAACGTCCCGGCTAGGAGGTGGCAACCCTGATAACTCAAGACAGAAAGGCACTCGAAACTGCTCTCCAACACCGCAAGAAGGGATTTTTGCAACGTTGAAGAGCCATTTCGGGTGCCTTTCTGTCCTTTCTCAGGGGTCACCCCCAAGGCTGCCACCTCCTGCTCGGGAAACACCTGGAGACTGGGCAGGGTTGGCAAGCCTGGGGCATCTCCAGTCCTCACCGGGAAGTTGGCGACGCTGCGCAGGGAGTGCCCCCTCAATGGGAGGGGCTGTGGGGCAAATGTCAGGTTGCCAAGTCCGGTGGAGGAAATATCTGGGGACTTTGGGGGTGGAGCCAAGAGCAAGATTGCAACGAGCAGGATTGAACGAACTCCAAAGTGAGTTCTGGCCACCACACTGAAAAGTCCAAGCAGGCAGCCATGTCGGTCTGAAGCAGTTGACCAAAGCAGGAGTCAAAGTGGCACCTTTAAGACCAACCAATTTTTATTTAGAACGTAAGCTTACGTTCTAAATAAAAATTGGTTGGCCTTAAAAGTGCCACTTGACTCCTGCTTTGTTCACATTTAAAGGGACCACACAGCTTTTCAATGCCTTCCCTCCATTGGAAATAATGAAGGCCGGGGGAACCTTCTTTGGGGGCTCATAGAATTGGACCCCCTGGTCCAATCCTTCCGATACTTGGAGGGTATTTTGTGGAGAGGTGTTGGATGCTATGCTGCAAATTTGGTGCCTTTACTTCAGAAAACAGCCTCCCCACATACCAGCGGATCAATTCTCCATTATACCCTCTAAGCTTACGTTCTAAATAAAAATTGGTTGGTTTTCAAGCTGCATCTTGACTCCCGCTTTGTTCACATTTAAAGGGACCGCACGCCTTTTAAATGCCTTCCCTCCATTGAAAATAATGAAGGATGGGGGCACCTTCTTTGGGGGCTCATAGAATTGGCCCTCCTGGTCCAATCCTTTCGAAACTTGGGAGGGTATTTCGTGGAGAGGTGTTGGATGCTATGCTGCAAATTTGGTGCCTCTACCTCAGAAAACAGCCTCCCCAGAAAACAAGGGGATCAATTCTCCATTATACCCTGTGGGATCCAATCTCCATAGGGATTAATGGAGTTCCTAGCAGACATTTCCCTCTCCCCCCCCACCGCTTTCTGATGACTTTGAAGCCGGGGGAGGGGCTCCAAAGCGGGGGATCCCCTGCCCCCACCTGGGGATTGGCAACCCTAGGCAGAAGAAGGTCCCCTCCACAAGGGCCCGGAGGAAGGACGGCCCCTCCACCCTCCCCAGGGGCTTCCCAGCAGCTCCCCCCTCACCACTCGGTCTCTGCCCCGGTAAGTCTCCAGCACCGAGACCAGCCTGCCGACCAGACCCCCCTGCGCTGCCGCCGCCATAGCAACACTTCCGGGTTCCTTCCTCCGGGCCAATCCCTACCTGCTACGACATGGCCATGGGCGTGACCCCCAGCAGGCGGAGAACTACGAATCCCAGCGTGCAGCGGCGGGCGGAAAGGGCTGGGTGCTGTGGGAGGGGCCTCAGCCGGGCGTCCCGTTGCAAGCAACTCTCTGACCTCCCCTGTTGCCCTCTCCAGATGCCAGCTCTTGGCTGGAAATCCCTGGAGACTTTGGAGGCGGGGCTTAGGGAGGGGAGAGGCCTCAGCAGAGGGTCTCCCCTCCAGGGGAGAGGTCTGAGCCAGAGCAGGAGGGGGGGGACATCTGGGCCTCCTTGAGCAAGAGAATAATAGAAGAAAGGTCAGGGTGCAGCTATACTATCAAAACATTTATATGTAATGGGGAAGCCCTTTTGGCCTCGGCTTCTGAGTAGACTCTACTTCTAAATAATCTAAGATGAAGAAGGTAAATGTGCACAAAAGGCACTTTAATATTCCAAAGCTTCTACCTTTTAAACAGACGGCAATTTAAAAAGCCCAAGAGTGCACGCAGGCACTCAGACATAACCTCTTTCCCAAAACAGTCTGCGCTCAAATGAATCCAAGCCCTCTGCAGGAAAATAAAGTGCACACAGGCACTTTGGGGTGGTTGAGAGTATGCTACTGACTCATAAACCAAAATCAGGAGCAAACAGTCTGTAATGAATTCTTTCATCCAGTTTGCACACAGGTACTTAAACAAATTATCCCACTTCACAGTCTTGCACGTTCAGTCCACTATGGTTTCAGTGAGGTGTTGGGATAAAGATTAAGTTCAACAGAAAGCCAGTCTGCGTTAGCCGGTGTCAAACATTTCGTTGCCTTTTTCAAGACTCATGGCTTTTAAGTGGAACCCCAAAATCCTGTCTCTTCCTCACAAGGCTCTAGCTTATTCTCTGTAAAGACGGTGGGGGTTCTCCTCTTTTCTATAGTTATCCTTGGGCAAGAGAGGCCGGCAAGCTTGACTCCATGTGTCTTGTGCACAACATAGCCTACTTGATTGCTCCATCTATTCAGAGTACAGAAATGAGCTAATTATCTCCCTTGCAGGCTTGTCCTCCGGGTCACCCTGTCAGGGCTATAAGCCAAAAACGTCACTCTGGCTGTAGCCAAAAATTCTTTTCAATTGCTGTGGCTCGTTGTACAGCTGCTCTGAACCAAGTGGTTGGTGGAACAGTAATTTTATCATCAGCGTGGTCAGTTTGTCTTGTGCAAAGGCATGGCTGGGGCCAGCGGCAAGCTCCACAATCCACGACTGGAGGGATGGAGTGTGTGAAAACCGAGAAAGGACTAAAGTAGCACCTTTAGCTACTTGACTCCTGCTTTGTTCCACTGCTTCAGACTAACACTGATCTTGTGACCATTTGGATATACTGCATATAAGCTGCAATTAAGGATTTAGTAACAGAAAGCCATTTATAGCGAAAATTGAACAGAGCACTTGAATTAAGATGTACTAAAAGAAGGACAAGTGGAGCGTGATTAATTGCGCTGGTCAGTGCAGTGAGATCATATGAACATATATATGAACATATCAAGCTGCCTTATACTGAATCAGATCCTCGGTCCATCAAAGTCAGTATTGTCTTCTCAGACTGGTTCTCCAGGGTCTCAAGCTGAGGATTTTCACACCTATTTGCCTGGACCCTTTTTTGGAGATGCCAGGGATTGAATCTGGGACCTTCTGCTTCCCAAGCAGATGCTCTACCACTGAGCCACCGTCCCTCCTGCATATGAAGCTGCCTTATACTGAATCAGACCTTTGGTCCATCAAAGTCAGTATTGTCTTCTCAGATTGGCAGCGGCTCTCCAGGGTCTCAAGCTGAGGCTTTTTCACACCTATTTGCCTGGACCCTTTTTTGGAGATGCCAGGGATTGAACCTGGGACCTTCTGCTTCCCAAGCAGATGCTCTACCACTGAGCCACCGTCCCTCCTCACCGTCCCTCTTGATCCGGTGGGGCAAGACAGAGGACACCAGTAAAGACACTACGCACTCAAAGAATCCACATCCCTTTGAGAAAGGACCGAAACGGACTGTGCAGACATTCAATACCATCGGGGCACAAATACTGAGAGAATTTTTGCAACCACTGCAGCCATACGCTCAAATAGCATCGTCGCTTCTTTTGGGAAAGTGTGTGTAACCATTGTCTAGTGTCTCTTACACTGGTGTTATCGAAAAGCTGTTGTGTAAAATATTGAGGGGTCTATAAAACTGTAAAGAGTTGCATACTATTTAATAGACAATAATTTTGCTAGCACTGTGAGTTTATTTGAGAAGTACAGCTTCAGACCAACATGGCTGCCTACTTGGATCTTTCGTTAAAGGACTGGTTGGCCAGTAGGGGGCAGCAGAAGGGCTCCAATGACTCACTTCCCTGTCCCAGCTCTGAGTTGGCTCAGTGTGTGTGTGTGCGTGCGCGCACACACATGTTCATGCACAACTGTGCAGCATGGACTGTTTTTATTCAGCAGAACAATCTGTAAGCAAAACAGCTTCTTGGAAAGAAGGAATTCAGGTGGGAAGGCCAAACTGGGGGAGTGGATGTTGTGGTTCTTGTGCTTCTTTTGGAAACTCCTTGTGAGGTTTTTCATTCTTCCTGAAACTGGGTTCCCCCCTCCCCCGAAGCAAACCACTCAGATCTCTCCCTGTGCTGGCTTCCTTTCTGTGTAATGTGCTTTGCACGCGATTCAGATGTGACCTCTGATCCTAAGCAGGAAGGTGCAGGATGCGTGCATCAGCAACCATTGTCTCCCCTCCCTCCCATTTACGACTGCAAATCCTGTTAATGGGACAGGCGCTGAGCCATGTCACAAGTCCACTCTGAGGATATCACTAAGGTGCACCTTTGCTGTGTTGCTGAACAGTGGAAGATGAGAAGTGTTTGCCCGCTCCAGAACCACTAATTTTGGAAGGGTGTTGAAAGACCTGAGTCAGATAGAGGTGACAAGAGAGGAGGGCCTACAACTGATAGACAAATTAAAAACTAATAAGTCACCAGGTCCAGATGGCATGCATCCAAGTGCTCAAAGATGAACTTGTGGATCTCCTGACAAAAATATGTAATCTTTCATTGATATCTGCCTCCGTTCCTGAGGACTGGAAGGTAGCAAATGTCACCCCCATCTTTAAAAGGGTTCCAGAGGAGATCCGGGAAATTACAGGCCAGTCAGTCTGACTTCAATACCGGAAAAGTTGGTAGGAACCATTATCAAGGACAGAATGAGTAGGCACATTGATGAACACGAGTTATTGAGGAAGACTCAGCATGGGTTCTGTAAGGGAAGATCTTGCCTCACTAACCTGTTACATTTCTTTGAGGGGGTGAACAAACGTGGACAAAGGAGACCCAATAGATGTTGTTTACCTTGACTTCCAGAAAGTTTTTGATAAAGTTCCTCATCAAAGGCTCCTTAGAAAGCTTGAGAGTCATGGAGTAAAAGGACAGGTCCTCTTGTGGATCAAAAACTGGCTGAGTAATAGGAAGCAGAGAGTGAGTATAAATGGGCAGTCTTCGCAGTGGAGGACGGTAAGCAGTGGGGTGCCGCAGGGCTCGGTACTGGGTCCCATGCTCTTTAACTTGTTCATAAATGATTTAGAGTTGGGAGTGAGCAGTGAAGTGGCCAAGTTTGCGGATGACACTAAATTGTTCAGGGTGGTGAGAACCAGAGAGGACTGTGAGGCACTCCAAAGGGATCTGTTGAGGCTGGGTGAGTGGGCGTCAACGTGGCAGATGCAGTTCAGTGTGGTCAAGTGCAAAGTAATGCACATTGCAGCCAAGAATCCCAGCTACAAATACAAGTTGATGGGGTGTGAACTGGCAGAGACTGACCAAGAGAAAGATCTTGGGGTCGTGGTAGATAACTCACTGAAAATGTCAAGACAGTGTGCCTTTGCAATAAAAAAAGACCAACGCCATGCTGGGAATTATTAGGAAGGGAATTGAAAACAAATCAGCCAGTATCATAATGCCCCTGTATAAATCGATGGTGCGGTCTCATTTGGAGTACTGTGTGCAGTTCTGGTCACCGCACGTCAAAAAGGATATTATAGCATTGGAGAAAGTCCAGAAAAGGGCAACTAGAATGATTAAAGGGCTGGAACACTTTTCCTATGAAGAAAGGTTGAAACGCTTGGGACTCTTTAGCTTGGAGAAACGTCGACTGCGGGGTGACATGATAGAGGTTTACAAGATAATGCATGGGATGGAGAAAGTAGAGAAAGAGGTACTTTTCTCCCTTTCTCACAATACAAGAACTCGTGGGCATTCGATAAAATTACTGAGCAGACAGGTTAAAATGGATAAAAAGAAGTACTTCTTCACCCAAAGGGTGATTAACATGTGGAATTCACTGCCACAGGAGGTGGTGGCGGCCACAAGCATGGCCACCTTCAAGAGGGGTTTAGATAAAAATATGGAGCAGAGGTCCATATGTGTGTGTGTGTGTGTGTGTGTGTGTGTGTGTATATATATATATATATATATATATATATATACACAACATTTTTTTGGCCACTGTGTGACACAGAGTTTTGGACTGGATGGGCCATTGCCCTGATCCAACATGGGTTCTCTTATGTTCTTATGTTCATAAAAAGTTTGCCATGAAAACGCCATGATGCAACGTCAGCCCAGAGTCGGAAGTAACTAGTGCCTGCACAGGGGACCTTTCTTTTCCTTTTTATAGTACACAACCAGTGTTCCCTCTAAGCTGAGTTTGCGTGAGTTAGGTCACAGTTTTTTAGCCTCTGGCTCACATATTTTTGTCTTAGCTCAGGGAAAATGGCCCCAGAACAAACTGATTGTGGCGTAGCTCACAGTTTTAATGCCAGTAGCTCACAAAGTAGAATTTTTCTCACAAGACTCCGCAACTAGAGGTAGAGCTTACACAACCCTTCTCACTGAATACACTGAAGGAAGAAGAATGGTGCACAAGGTGAGAACAGAATCTGAAGTAAAGATTAAAAGCTTGCTGCAGAGAAAATCTGTAGTAAACTATGCGTGTGTAAAGGGTCAGTGTCAAAAGCTGAAGACAGCTCAACTTAAATGGAGATCATCCAGCCCTGCAGCTAAAGCCATCTCTGGTCCAAAGGCCTGAAGCAGGGCCAAAATGGCTGGATGTGTCATCCAAGAACCCTTCGAACTTCTCCTCCACCACACACTCCGTCACCTTCCCAGGAACGGCAAATTGGAGACACGCCGATGATGTTTTCTTTACAACCATGTAGGCGAAGAACTGCTTCTTGCCATTGCTGATGGATTTTAGAGTCGTCTTTATGCTGTGATGTAAACCATATCTGTGATTGACCTCTCTGTAACTTCCATTTCACTGTATCTGAAGTGGGTGGGCATACAAAAATTTATACCTTGAATAAAACTTTGTTGGTCTTAAGGGTTCTGTTGGACTCAAACTTTGTTTCGTTCATACTAGAATCATAGAGTTGGAAGGGACCTCCAGGGTCATCTAGTCCAACCCCCTGCACAATGCAGGAAACCCACAAATACCTCCCCCTAAATTCACAGGATCTTCATTGCTGTCAGATGGCCATCTAGCCTCTGTTTAAAAATCTCCAAGGAAGGAGAATCATAGAACCCTAAAGTTGGAAGGGATCCCCAGGGTCATCTAGTCCAACCCCCTGCACAATGCAGAAAACTCACAAACACCTCCCCCTAAATTCACAGGATCCACATTGCTGTCAGATGGCCATCTAGCCTCTGTTTAAAAACTTCCAAGGAAGGAGAATCATAGAACCCTAAAGTTGGAAGGGATCCCCAGGGTCATCTAGTCCAACCCCCTGCACAATGCAGGGAACTCACAAACACCTCCCCCTAAATTAACAGGATCCACATTGCTGTCAGATGGCCATCTAGCCTCTGTTGAAAAACCTCCAAGGAAGGAGAGCCCACCGCCTCCCAAGGAAGCCTGTTCCACTGAGGAACCGCTCTAACGGTCAGGAAGTTCTTCCTAATGTTGAGCCAGAAACTCTTTTGATTTAATTTCAACCCGTTGGTTCTGGTCCTACCTTCCGGGGCCACAGAAAACAATTCCACACCATCCTCTAGATGACAGCCCTACAAGGACTTGAAGATGGTGATCCTATCACCTCTCAGCCGCCTCCTCTCCAGGCTAAACATCTCCAGCTCCTTCAACCTTTCCTCACAGGACTTGGTCTCCAGACCCCTCACCATCTTCGTTGCCCTCCTCTGGACCCGTTCCAGCTTTTCTATATCCTTCTTAAAATGTGGTGCCCAAAACTGAACACAAGACTCCTGGTGAGGTCTTACCAGAGCAGAGTAAAGCTCTGTCTTGGTTTAGTTACTGTCTTGGTTCAGCTGCTCCTTTAGTTTCTTCTTTTGCCAAGCTCTTGTCCAGTTCCAGAAGAGAAAGAACCATATGATGGGGAAAGAGGCCTTGGCAGAGTCCAGATGGCACTGCAGCCCATGGTGAGGGTGAAGGTGTGCTGGGTGTGGGTAGGTGTAGTGTGCCATGGACATCATTGCTGCATCTCTTTTGAGGACCTGATGGTCCAAAGAGCAGGAGTGGGGGGCAGTCTCTTTGCCCAAGCCCCCTTTTGCTCTTCACACCATACCTCATTCCCATGCCACTCATTATGTTGCCACACAGGGGCTGGGGCATAGTGGTAGAGCTTCTGCTTGGTGTGCAGAAGGTCCCAGGTTCAATCCACAGCCTCACCAGTTAAAAGGGATGGGAAAGACCTTTCTCAGCCTGAGACCCCAGAGTGCTGCTGCCAGTCTGAGCAGATGTTGTCGTTTAGTCGCACGGTTGAGTCCAACTCCTTATGATCCCATGGACCAAGTCACGCCAGGCCCTCCTGTCTTCCACCATCCTCTGAAGGCTGCTCAAATTAGTGTTTATTACATCAGTAACGCTGTCCAGCCATCTCCTCTTTTGCCATCCCCTTCTTCTTTTGCATTCTATCTTTCCCAGCATCAGGATCTTCTCCAGGGAGTGCTCCCTTCTCATTGGGTGGCCAAAGGATTTGAGCTTCAGCATCTGACCTTCCAGGGAACAGTCTGGGTTGATTTCCCTTAGGACTGACTGGTTGGATCTTCTTGCAGTCCAAGGGACTCTCGAGAGTCTTCTCCAGCACCACAGCTCAAAAGCATCTATTCTTCTGCGCTCGGCCTTCCTTATGGTCCAGCTCCCACAGCCATACATTACTACTGGGCATACCATCGCTTTGACTATATGGACTTTTATTGGCAGGGTGATGTCTCTACTTTTTATTATACTGCCCATGTTTGCCGTAACTGTCCTCCCAAGGAGCAAACGTCTTTTAATTTCATGGCTACAGTCACCATCTGCAGTGATCTTGGATCCCAGAAATGTGAAGTCTGTCACTACTTCCATGTCTTCCCCTCCTATTTGGCCGGATGCCACGATCTTCGTTTTTTTGATGTTGAGTTTCAAGCCTACTTTTGCGCTCTCCTCTTTCACCTTCAACAAGAGGTTCTTTAGGTCCTCCTCACTTTCTGCCGTTAGAGTGGTGTCATCGGCATATCTGAGGTTGTTGATGTTTTTCCTGAAAAGATGAGACATGCCTTAACGGACTGGATTTTTTTTTTTTTTTTGGTCATCTGATTCAGCAGAAGGCAGCTTCAGGTGTTCACAAGCTTGTGGCACTTTTGCCTTGCTTTTCTTAGCTTGTGGAGTTCACAGCCAGCAGATCTGCAGGTGGCCACTGATTTTTCCAAGGCCAAAAGGCCCACTTGCCTGGGCTGTAGGTATGTGGCAGCTGCTCTAGCCGAGTGGAACTTCCCTGCCCAGAGGCCATAAAACAGCACTGGAGGAAACCAGCCAGCTGGCAGAGACCACGAAGACCTGGCCAAGCATCACTTTTGAATAGAGACATTCAGGGGTCATTTTGTAGAAAAAGAGGTGCCGGAGCTCATCGGAACAACTCATTTGCATGTGCCACACCACCCCTGACATTGCCGGGAGGTGTACTAAATTCTATCAGCTCAGCATCTACCTGAAAATGCTTCTTGAATTAGAATTATCGTCTTAAAACCTTACTCCCATCATGCTTTTAAAATCACTTTCATCTATGCGGCCACGTTGGCATGAGGAAGATTTCCTCCTGTCTGCTTTAGATGTTTTTGGTTATTTTCCCAATTTTTTTTGTGTGGGGGGGAAATATTTGAAAGTTTGTCAAATCATAAGAGAAACCATGTTGGATCAGGCCAATGGTCCCTCCAGTCCAACACTCTGTGTCACACAGCGGCCAAAAAAATTATATATATATATATATATATATATATATATATACACACACACACACACACACACACTGTGGCTAATAGCCACAAATCATATGTCAAATCTTATGTCAAATCATAAGAGAAACCATGTTGGATCAGGCCAATGGCCCCTCCAGTCCAACACTCTGTGTCACACAGTGGCCAAAAAAATTATATATATATATACACACATATATATACACACTGTGGCTAATAGCCACTGATGGACCTCTGCTCCATATTTTTATCTAACCCCCTCTTGAAGCTGGCTATGCTTGTAGCTGCCACCACCTGCTGTGGCAGTGAATTCCACATGTTAATCACCCTTTGGGTGAAGAAGGACTTCCTTTTATCCGTTTTAACTTGACTGCTGAGCAATTTCATCGAATTCCCACGAGTTCTTGTATTGTGAGAAAGGGAGAAAAGGACTTCTTTCTCTACTTTCTCCATCCCGTGCATAATCTTGTAAACCTCTATCATGTCACCCCGCTGTCGACGTTTCTTAAGAGTTCCGCAAAATTCTCACAGGGGGTCGAACAGCAGAGCCCAGAAGCAAGTATTTGGGGGTGGGGGGGAGAGAAAGAAAGAGCGCAATAAAATTTAGAGGTTCTGGAGCTGCACTCCGGTGAGCTCCTGTCCAAAATGAGGTCTGGAGACATATCGGCACAGTCAACAGCAGCCCCATGGGAAGCTTCCGTGAGACCCCAGTTCAACAGCATAGCTGCAATAGCTGCGCTGAATCCGCGGCATTCTTGTGGGGAAACCTGCAGGGCTGAACCCAGAAATCCCTGGCACAAGCCTGGAGAGGATGCTGAGGGGTGTGTGTGTGAGGGTGGACAGAGGGCTTGTGGAGAGCTCTCCTTCTGGCCAGCTGGCCGTTGTTGCCCTGGGAGAGGAGAGCTGAAGGCCCCTCTTCTGGCCAGCCAGGCCTTTCCGAGCCTGGGGTGGGGTGGGGGTAGGGGATCCCCCGGTTTGGAGGCCCTCCCCCCAATTTAGGGTAATCAGAAAGCGGGGGGAGGGAAATGTCTGCTGGGTACTGATTCCCTATGGAGACTTATTCCCATAGAAAATAATGAAGAATTTATCCACGGGTATCTGGGGCTCTGGGGGCCCTGTTTTTTGAGGTAGAGGCACCAAATTTTCAGTATAGTATCCAGTGGCTCTCCCCAAAATACTCCCTAAGTTTCAAAACGATTGGACTAGGGGGACCAATTCTATGAGCCCCCAAAGAAGGTGCCCCTATCCTTCATTATTTCCTATGGAAGGAAGGCATTTAAAAGATGTGCAGTCCCTTTAAATGTGATGGCCAGAACTCCCTTTGGAGTTCAATTATGCTTGTCACACCCTTGCTCCTGGCTCCACCCCAAAATCTCCTGGCTCCATCCCCAAAGTCTCCTGGCTCCACCCCCAAAGTCCCCAGATATTTCTTGAATTGGACTTGGCAACCCTAGGCGGGGGGGATGGGGGAAGGGGCTGTGAAGCTTAAACAGTTCCAGGTATTGCTCAGAGCTTCTCAGGAGAGGGGTGTTTAAAGTCCAGAGCTTGCAAAGTGATTTCCCAAGCAGGGCGAGAGGAGCTGTTTTGTTTGTTCGCTCTGAGCTCCGCTGTGCTGGGGAGAGGTGGGAGCCTGCAGCGGCCTGTCTCGGCCAGCCCGGGCCAGTTACAGCCTTGCTCTGAGCCAAGATTGGACAGGGAGAGAGATTCCCTGGGCTAGAAATGGGTCTCTCTGGAATGGCTGCAGCAGGAGAGGGGGAGGGGAGGGCAGGGGAGGGGAGGGGAGGGGAAGGCTTGTGTGTGTGGGGGGGTGCTTCTGTGGATTCCTTTGTTCTGGGATTCAAGCTTTTCCAAAACCCAAACAACAGTGTCTTGAGGCTCTTCAAAGAACTAGTAGTTTTATTCACAAAAGAACCCTTTTCTGTTCTGCCCCGTGGCGCAGAGTGGTAAAGCTGCAGTACTGCAGTCGGAGCCCTCTGCTCACGACCCGGGTTGGATCCCGGCGGAAGCTGGTTCAGGTAGCCGGCTCCAGGTTGACTCAGCCTTCCATCCTTCCCAGGTGGGTCAAATGAATCCCCAGCTTGCTGGGGGGGGAAGTGTAGAGGACTGGGGAAGGCAATGGCAAACCACCTCACAAAAAGTCTGCCATGAAAATGTTGTGAAAGTCACCCCAGAGTCGGAAATGACTGGTGCTTGCACAGGGGACTACCTTGACCTTTTTTTTACCTGCCTGGCCCTTCTCTCTCCCCTCCCCCGCAAGGGGGTGGGCTTCTATGGCTGGAGGAGTCCACTGTATTTAGGACCAACGTTCCCTTTAAGCTGCAGAGTCGTGTGAGCAAAAATTCTACTTTGCCAGCGACTGGTACTGCAGTTGTGAGCTGCTGCATAAATTGTTGTGCTCTGGGGTCATCGTTCCTGAGCTAAGACCAAAATGTGTGAGCTGGAGGCTAAAGACCTGTGAGCTGGCTCACGCTAACTCAGCTTAGAGGGAACGCTGCTTGGGACATAGGGTAACCTGTACTTTATTTAGCCCTTTGACAAACCCAGAATGATTAAACTATCAAATCAACATCTGTAACATTTTAATGACCTACACGACAGTGTAAATACAATAAGTCGCTTGAGGTATAAATGTGCTTCCCCCACCCCGAGGTTGCCAAGCCCGACTTAAGAAATATCTGGGGACTTTGGGGGTGGAGCCAGGAGCAAGGTTGTGGCAAGCACGATTTGAAATCCGAAGGGAGTTCTAGCCATCCCATTTAAAGAGACTGCACACCTTTCAAATGCCTTCTCTCCATAGGAAGTAATGAATAGGAGCACCTTCTTTGGGAGCTCATAAAATTGGATCCCCATTTTGGGGAAAGCCACTGAATGCTATGCTGAAAATGTGCTGCCTCTACCTCAAAAAAACAGCCCCCCCCCGAGGCCCAGATACCCACCTATCAATTCTCCATTATTCTCTATGGGAATGGGTCTCCATAGGAAATAAGGAGTGCCCAGCAGACATTTTCCTCCCCCCCCCCCCCGCTATCTGATGACCCAGAAGTGGGGGGATGGCCTCCAAACTGGGGAACCCCTGCCCTCACCTGGGGATTGGCAACCCTACAGGCATGTCCAGGGAGTGGCTTAGCCTCCCCTCCCCCCCTCTTCGCTACTGCTTTTCCTTCCCCCTGGCTTTGTTTCTCTGGCCCATTGGGGTGCACCAGCAGCTTCCCCTCCACAGCTGCCCAGCTGTTTCCCTGGTTTGGACCTGCCTGGTTTGACTGAAGGAGAAGAAGAATAATTGTAGGTTTATACCCCGCCCTTCTGTCTGAATCAGAGACTCAGAGCGGCTTATAATCTTCTTTATATTCTCCCCCCCCCCCCCCCAACAACAGACACCCTGTGAGACAGGTGGGACTGAGAGAGCTCTCCCAGAAGCTGCCCTTTCAAGGACAGACTCTCAGAGCGGCCTACAATCTCCTTTCCCTTCCTCCTCCACAACAGACATCCTGTGAGGCGGGTGGGGCTGAGAGAGCTCTCCCAGAAGCTGCCCTTTCAAGGACAGAGTCTCAGAGCAGCCTAAAATCTCCTTTCCCTTCCTCCCACACAACAGACACCCTGTGAGGCGGGTGGGACTGAGAGAGCTCTCCCAGGAGCTGCCCTTTCAAGTACAGAGTCTCAGAGCAGCCCACAATCTCCTTTCCCTTCCTCCCCCACAACAGACACTCTGTGAGGTGGGTGGGGCTGAGAGGGCTCTCCCAGAAGCTGCCCTTTCAAGGACAGAGTCTCAGAGCAGCCCACAATCTCCTTTCCCTTCCTCCCCCACAACAGACACCCTGTGATGTGGGTGGGGCTGAGAGGGCTCTCCCAAAAGCTGCCCTTTCAAGGACAACCTCTGCCAGAGCTCTGGCTAACCCAAGGCCATTCCAGCAGGTGCAAGTGGAGGAGTGGGGAATCAAACCCGGTTCTCCCTGATAAGAGAGCTATGGCTGACCCAAGGCCATTCCAGCAGCTGCAAGTGGAGGAGTGGGGAATCCCACCCGGTTCTCCCAGATAAGAGAGCTCTGGCTGACCGAAGAGCATTCCAGCAAGTGGAGGAGTGGGGAATCAAACCCAGTTCTGCCAGATAAGAGAGCTATGGCTGACCCAAGGACATTCCAGCAGGTGCAGGTGGAGGAGTGGGGAATCAAACCCAGTTCTGCCAGATAAAAGAGCTCTGGCTGACCCAAGGCCATTCCAGCAGGTGCAGGTGGAGGAGTGGGGAATCAAACCCAGTTCTGCCAGATAAAAGAGCTCTGGCTGACCCAAGGACATTCCAGCAGGTGCAGGTGGAGGAGTGGGGAATCAAACCCAGTTCTGCCAGATAAAAGAGCTCTGGCTGACCCAAGGCCATTCCAGCAGGTGCAGGTGGAGGAGTGGGGAATCAAACCCAGTTCTGCCAGATAAAAGAGCTCTGGCTGACCCAAGGCCATTCCAGCAGGTGCAGGTGGAGGAGTGGGGAATCCCACCCGGTTCTCCCAGATAAGAGTCCATGCACTTGACACTACTCCACTACTGGAAGGAGGAGAGGGGCAGAAGGGAGCTGCCCCCAGTTTGCAAGAGCTGCTGGAACAGGCTGGCCTGTGTGAAAAACAGGCTCGAGAAGAGCAGGATTTACTTCTGGGAGCCCAGCCAGCAGCCGGCGTGGAGCAGAAACAATACTGGGTTTGTTTCTGAGCAGGGTGGAGGAGGAGCTGCCAAAGTCGTCTTCTTCTTTGGCCCTCAAAGACAGGAGGGCAGAGGCTGAGTCTGATGGCAGGGGAGGGGAGGGGAGGGGAGGGGAGGGCTGCTGGCCAGTTTTCTCCGGTGTCCGATAAGCTGGGATGCGAAAACATCTTCTTTTCTGGCATCTGAAAGACTACCACACACATTTCTAGCATCAGCTTTTTCCAGCCAAAACCAATTTATCTTTTTTATTTGGTCAGGGTATTTCTATTTCACTTCTCCAGAGAGTCCGCTTGTAGCAGTTCACAGTTGAAACCGCGTCACAATTGCGGGTTTGTGTGTATTTGTGTTTTTATGTGCATGTGTGTGTGCGTTGAGACAGGGGCGTCACTAGAGCCCCGTGGGCTGGATCAGGCCCCCGAGGGCTCCTATCAGGCTAGCAAGTAATTCACTGTCATCTGCTTCCTTCTCCCTCTCTTTTGCTTCCTTCTGCATCGCAGCTTGCTTTGCAAGGCTTGCTCAATCGCACAGGAGCTACAGAGCAGAACCTCTATTTTCTCCATTGGCTGAGGCCCCTCCCTTGGGGAGGAATAGCTTGCTTAAAGAGGTACAGGCCTTACGGGATCTTAACCAGTTCCGTCGGGCCTGTAAGACCGTCTTCTTCCAGCTGGCTTTTTAATGTGGAAGTATTATATCATGACTATGCAAGCTATGTTGTTTTTGTAGCACCAAATTAATCTGTGTTTTAAATTGTTTTACTAATGTTTTAATTGTTTAACTAATGTAATTATTTAAATTGGGGTATTTTGTTTGTTTATTATCTACTACTGTAATGCTGTATTTATGTTATATTATGTTATGTGAGCCTCCCTGAGCCTACTTCGGCGGGGAGGGCGGGATGTAAATTAAAAATTATTATTATCATTATTATAATCACACAGAGCAGTGGTTTTCAAATGGACTGGTGTGAGTTTAGGGTTGCCAATCCCCAGGTGGGGGCAGGAGATCCCCCGGTTAGGAGGCCCTTTGCCTGCTTCAGGGTCGTCAGAAAGCGGGGGGGGGGGGGGGAGGGGAGGGGAATGTCTGCTGGGAACTCTGTTATTCCCTATAGAGATTTATTCCCATAGAAAATCATGGAGAATTGATATGCGGGTATCTGGGGCTCCGGGAGGGGCTGTTTTTTGGGGTAGAGGCACCAAATTTTCAGTATAGCATCTAGTGCCTCTCCCCAAAATACCCCCCAAGTTTCAAAAAGATTGGACCAGGGAGTCCAATTCTATGAGCCCCAAAAGAAGGCGCCCCTATCCTTCATTATTTCCTATGGAAGGAAGGAATTGAAAAGGTGTGCCGTCCCTTTAAATGTGATGGCCAGAACTCCCTTTGGAGTTCAATTATGCTAGTTAGCGGATGACACATTTGTATCACAAATGCGAAGAGAAATCAATGAGTTCTTTGAGATAAATGAAGGCTCGTCATCTTCTAGATCTATAGAATGGGAAGCATTTAAAGCAGTGATCCGTGGGAAAGTTATTGCCTATACTGCACATAAAAAAAGAACAAGCGAAGAGCGGCTTGTATCTTTGGAGAATGAGTTAACTCAGGCTTGGACAATAATGTATCAAAGCCCAAATGTGCTATCCTATAAATTGATCCAAAATTTGAATTATCAAATTAATTTATTAAAATATCATACACTTGAGCAAATCATGTACAAATCTCGTCATCAGCACTGGGAGTCAGGTGATAGAATAGGAAGAATATTATCAAATAAATTAAAAAGGGAAAAAGCTGATAAAAAAATCATTGCGATTAAAAATAGACAGAATAAGATCTGCATAGATTCACAGGAGATTGTTAACTCTTTCTTTGAGTTCTATCAACAATTATATAATATCCCACAGATAGCAGAAGAGTCACAAATATCTAGCTTTCTGAAATGGGTAGAACTAAGTAAATTAAATAGTGAACAAAAAGTGGATCTTGCGCAAAAAATAACTAGTCTAGAGATTAAGGTCGCAATTGATTCCTTAAAACACCGTACAGCCCCTGGCCCAGATGGTTTTATATCTGAATGGTACCTTGAATTTCAGGATGTGCTGATTCCTAAGTTACATCAGTTATATAACTCTTGGTATCAAAATGACTCTATACCAGAAGTAATGAATGAGTCTTTGATAATCGTGATCCCGAAACCCAATAAAGATCGGTTGGAATGTACTAGTTACAGACCAATTTCTTTAATTAATCTTGATATAAAAATCTTAGCAATAATTTTGGCTAATCGGGTTAAGAGAGTAGCGGGGTCTTTGATACACAAAGACCAAACAGGATTTATGTACGGCAGAAATGGGCAGGACAATATCCGGTTGGCATTAGACATAATTGATCTGCAAAGAGATTCTATGGAAAACTCAGCGCTAATCTCTTTGGATGCTGAAAAAGCGTTCGATTCAATCCATAAGAACTTTATTTTTTCGGTTTTATCACATTTGAATTTTCCTCAATCATTGATAAAATGGATTAAATTACTATACCATAATTCATCATCCCGATTAAAAATTAATGATAATTTATCACCTCCTATTCGATTAAATCGCGGTGTGAGACAGGGGTGTCCTCTCTCACCTCTTATTTTCAATTTGTGTATTGAACCTTTAGCGGCAGCCATTAGAAAATCTAAGGACGTCATAGGGATTAAATTTAAGAGTTTGGAATATAAACTTGCTTTATACGCAGATGATCTATTGCTGTTTGTGTCGAACCCTGAGCATTCTATCCCAGCTGTAATGACAATAATTGACAATTTCGGTAAGTTAGCTGGGTATAAAATAAACTGGTCTAAATCTGAGCTGATGCCATTAGGGCGTGGAAGTTTAGATTATAGCTCTTTCCAGTTAGCAGTTACAACAGGGCAGGTGAAATATTTAGGCCTTTTTTTGCCCAACGATCTATCGCAGCTAGTTAAGATTAATTTAGATAGGGTATTAACCAATATAACGACAGATCTAGAAAGGTGGAAGGGCTTGACCCTGTCATTATGGGGGAAAATTAATACTTTAAAAATGTGCATATTTCCAAAATTAATTTATATTTTGGTCTTGTGGAACTCGCATTTTGACAATTTAGCGTACAGTTTGTGTTTGCAAAGGGTGCGTAACACTTTTCGGACCAGGGGCACATGAGACTTTAGATCTTGTGAATAGATAATGATGTCATCAAGGTACACCACCACCCCCTTAAACAGGAATTCCCGTAGCACTTCATTGATAAAGTTCATGAAAACACCAGGGGCTCCCTGCAGTCCGAAGGGCATGACTAGGTACTCAAATTGTCCCAGGGGGGTGTTGAATGCCGTCTTCCACTCATCCCCCTCTTTGATGCGGACGCGGAAGTACGCGTCTCTGAGATCAAGCTTAGTAAATACTTTGCCCTTTGCTACGGTGTTCAACAAATCCTTTATCAACGGGATCGGGTAGGCGTTGGACATGGAAATCCCGTTTATAGCACGAAAATCTGTGCAAAGCCTAAGAGACCCGTCCTTTTTCTTTCGGAAGAGGACGGGGGCGGCGTGGGGGGCAGTGGCCGGCCGTATGAAGCCGCGCTTAAGGTTCTTGTCCAAAAACTTCCGGAGTTCAGCTTTTTCTGCCCAACCCATGGAGTACAGTTTCGCCTTGGGAAGCTGTTGCCCTGGGATCAGCTCGATGGCACAGTCCGTAGGGCGGTGGGGCGGTAGCTCGTCCGCTTCCTTCTCGCTAAACGCTAATCTTAGATCTTGGTATTCCTTGGGGATCGAGGCGACTTCCTCGAGAGTGAGGCAAGCCCGCATGTTCTGGGGAGGAGCGTGCGGCCCCCATTCGGGGCGCCAGTGGTGGTGCTCACACCTCCAATCCGGGAACCGGACGATCTGTTCCTCCCACCTTATGTCTGGTTGGTGGCGGGCGAGCCAAGACGAGCCCATCACCACGTCGAAAGAGCAAGAGGGGGCAATTACAAAAGTTTCAATCCCCCAATGCTCCTCGGTTCCCACCGGGACTGCCTGAGTCTCTAACGCACATGGTTCCCCTCTCATGGGCCCCCCGTCCATCTGCTGGAACTGCATCGGCTGTGGTAGGGGGGAAGTGGCTAATCCCAACGCCTCAACTAGGCGGGGGGTGATCAGCTCCCTGTTACACCCGGAGTCGATCAGCGCTCGGGCGTGCATGAATCTCTTTAGGTTAGGGTTGAGGAGGGTAACGGCCATAAAAAGTAAACCCCCTGTTGCTCTCACCGTGAGGAGTGCCGGCTGTTGCTGGACCTGCTTTGCGGCACCCATTAAAGCAGGTCGCTGTCGTTTCCCGCCGACTCGGTGTCGTCCGATTCCTCGGTCGATTCTTCCACGGTAGCCAATTCGGTGGTAAGATCCTCGTCAGTCGCCAGGGAAGTGGCGACAGAGCCCCGGCTGGGCTCCTTCGAGCGGCCGCTCTTTTTCTTCTTCGGCCCCGGGGTAGTTGTCTTCGCCGTGGGTGGGGCGGCACCCACTTTCACTGGGCAGTTGGCAGCGAGATGATTTGGGTCTCCGCATTTGAAGCACTTGCGAGCCGGAGACGGGGTGGAGGTCGCCGGTGTCTTCCTCCCTTCGGATTTAGTCGGTGTGAGTTTCGCCGCCTTCTTTGCCAGCTGCTGCCGTCGCATCCCCACATGTTGGAGGTTGGTCTCCACCTCTCCGGCCAGCTGGATCCATCCGACCAACGTGTCGGGTCTCCCCTGACTGTAACAGCGGTCGAGGATTGTCGGGTTCAGACCATTGATGAACGCGGTATATTTCATGACCTCGTTCCATCCCCTTGCCGCCGCGCAGTACCCCAGGAACTCGGTGGCATACTCGCGGGTGGAGCGGTTGCCTTGCTCTATGCGCTGAAGGGCGGCGACAGCCTTCTCCTCCCGTAGGGGATCGCCATACTGGCGGAGCATCGCGTGCAGGAACCCCGCCACCGTAGCTAGTTCGGGTTTTCTTCCCATAAAAAGCCCGACGTACCACTTGCGGGCCGCGCCTCTCAGTCGGGACGCGATGTGGTACACTCGGCTGGCTTCGGTCGGGTAATCCGCACCCCAGTGGGTGAAGAACGTGTCGCACTGAATGGTGAAGTACTCCACGTCCTCCGGATTCCCATAGAAAGTAATCTTCAATTCTCTTCCTCGACCCTCGGCCCCTCCCGGGGCTCGCGGCGCCCCCGGCGGCGGCGCGGGGCCCGGTAGAGCCGGCAGGATCGGGGCGGGTGGCGCCGGGGCCCCTGGAGCGGGCAGGGCCGGCAGCGCCGGGGCAGCCGGGGCCAGCGGGGCTGGTGGTGCCGGGGCAGGTGGAGCCGGCGGCGCCGGGGCGGCCGGAGCTTGCGGCGCTGGGGCGGCCGGAGCTGGTGGGGCCGGGGCGGCCGGAGCCTGCGGCGCTGGGGCCGGCGGAGCCGGCGGGGCTACGGGCGGTTGCCCCAGCGGTAGCCCTCCTATCGGGACTCCCAGGACCGCAGTTTGCAAGGTGCGGAGCTGGTCGTAGATCGCGCCCAGGTTCTGCTGCAACTCCTCGGCCATCGTCACGCGGGATCGATGCACGTCGTCGTGTATCTCCCGGACCCAGTCGAATAAGTCGTTGCGAAGGGTCCGGATCTGGTCGTCTCCCCCTCGGGGCGCCGGACCCTCCTCTTGGTCGCCGTCGCCGTCTCCGGCTCCCCCTTCGCCCAGCATGCTTCGGTACCGCTGCTCCGCGGCGTCGATTGCTGCCGTGGACTTCCGCGGGCTCCAGGTTCGCGGGGCTGGGAACGCGGCGTCGACCGAGAAAGGCGCTGGGACCTTAATCTTGCGCCGGACTCCCGTCACATTAGGGTCGAGCGGCGGGTCCTCTGTTGGGGTGGTGGGCTCTCCGTCGTCTGGTACTTTTGCCGCCATCGGGCCAAGCCTCCAGTACTGATAAGCCACTAACAATGGGATCACTGTTATAATGTCAGAACTTAAGAACTTCAAGCGGATCCCATACTTGGTTACAAAGTTAGGATTTTATTGAAGAGAACTAAGCACTGGAAGAGGCAAGATAACAGTGATGGCGAGAGCCAGCACCAGCACAATTTTATACACGTAAAACAAACATCTCACAAAGCCCCAATTCACACCGTTACAGGCACATCTGTCTTCTCACCATCGCTATCAGTAGAGAGGATGCCTCCCTACTTCGAAGGCCATGCTGCTCGGCTTCAAAGGGTCCCAGGGTGAGAATGTGCAGAGACATAACATAACTCATTCTACAACCCCAAATATTTTGGATACCAGTGGGGCAAGGTTAATTACTATTCAAGCATTCTGGGTCAAGCAAGGGTTGCAACATGGAGTCAGTTTGGTTCAGTAACAAAGCAGTTCTAAGTCATAGTAAAAATACATTGCAGCATTGGTCACATTATAGGAGACCAGCAGTAAAGATACAAGTTCTGACAGAGGCATTCCTATTCTAATCCCTAAGAAATGGTTCAATAAAATCGATGGGATCCTATCTAAGTTTATTTGGGGCTCCAGTCGACCTAAGATCTCTATGCTTAAGCTTCAGAGAGAGGTGAAGGAAGGTGGTTTTGGGGTTCCGAACCTGTTATTATATCACAGAGCCCTTTTATTAGCTGCAGTTAAATGGTGGAAGCTTGTCAGCTTGGATAACGCACCGACCTGGGCATCGCTTGAGGGCGCAATGATATTTCCATTGGAGGGATGTTATGCACTAGGTTCGACGTTCTCTGTGATAAAACATCCACTGAGATCAATTACTTCAGCTAGAAAAGTATGGGAGCTGACACTGAAACTGGTTAACGCTGACCCTTTCTCGCATGAAAAAGCCTCTTTGTGGGGCAATCCTTTAATTAAGATAGGCAATAAGCCGGTTTTTTGGCTTCGGTGGATGCACGCCGGTATTGTTTCTTTGGATCAGTTAAAAAATCAAGAGGATGAGTTTATTGCACACTATGAACTTCCAACTCAAATAACATCTTTACCATTATATCAGTGGAATTTTATGCAAATAAAACAAGCCTTGCGAACTGTGTTCGGGCCTGATGCGTTGGCGGCATCACAGTGCCCGCCATTGTTTGGTCAACTGTCTGAGGCATTTGAGCAGAAGAAATCCAATTTAGTGTTGTATAATATACTGAAGGAGATTACAATACCTGACCTATCTGCACTAAATCAAAAATGGAATCTAGAGGTCCAATGTCACGTGAACTTGGACCAATGGGAAGATTGTTGTAATAAAATTAGGAAGTCCACTCTGGACATCAGGTTGATAACTATACAACAGAAAGTATTGCATAGAGTTTATTGGACCCCACTTCGTATGTTTAAGAGAGCAATGCTATCCTCAGCAGAGTGTTGGAGATGTAAGAGCAGAGAGGCGAATCTCACACATATGCTATTTAATTGTGAGGTGATTCAGAATTTTTGGCAACAGGTGTTATTGAAAATAAAGGATACAATTAAACGTCAACTACCATGGCAAGATAGTCACTTAATACTAAACTTTTTTCCGAAAGAATGGAAATTAAAGAAGGGGCAAAAATTATGGTTAGGAAGGGCTCTGTTGATAGCAAAACGCCAAATTCTTAAACACTGGAAACAAAATGATGTAATTTCAATTCTTCTTTGGGAAGATGACTTATTGAAACTTGCAGCTTTTGAAAAAATATCGTTTTCTGGTCGTAGACAAATGTGTCGTTTTAATGAGATTTGGAGTCCATTTATGCAAATGATGAATGTTTAGCTGATTTGATTTGATATCGTTGTAAACTGTATCGCTTTACTTTTCTTGTATTCACTATATGAAAGTTAGGTTGATGTTCTTCTTTCTGATATCTATTAATGTTTAACTTGAGTAACTATTGTAATTTTATGCACTGGGGTTTCACACAAAATAAAATAAAAAAAAAAATTATGCTCGTCACAGCCTTGATCTTGGCTCCACCCCTAATGTCTCCTGGCTCCACTCCCAAAGTCCCCAGATATTTCTTGAATTGGACTTGGCAACCCTATGTGAGTTCTCCAGAAATTCCTGCCAGTCCTCGAAAGGAGGGAATCAGAGTGGAAACTCTTTGGGGGCGGAGCCAGGAGACTTTGGGGGTGGAGCCAGGAGACATTGGGGGTGGAGCCAGTAACAAGGGTGTGACAAGCATAATTGAACTCCAAGTGAATTCTGGCCATCACATTTAAAGGGACAGCACACTTTTTAAAATGCCTTTCTTCCATAGGAAATAATTAAGGATAGGGGCACCATCTTTTGGGGCTCATAGAATTGGACCCTCTGGTCCAATAGTTTTGAAACTTGGGGGGTATTTGGGGGAGAGGCACTAGATTATACTAAAAATTTGGTGCCTCTACCTCAAAAAATAGCCCCTCCAGAACCCCAATACCCACGGATTAATTCCCTATTATTCCCTATGGGAATTGTTCTCCATAGGGAATAATAGAGTGCCCAGTAGATATTTCCCTCCCCCCACGCTTTCTAAAAAGGGGGGAGGGCCTCCAAACCAGGGAATCCCCTGCCCCCTCCCTCTCTCTCACACACAAATACTTACTAGATCTTCTTCCTGCAAAACTTTTCTTGCTGTGAAAACGAAAGCAAAAGAAAGGGAGGGGCCGTTCTCCATGGAAACTATTACTGACCCTTTCCCATGAAGCCCTTCCTGTTTCCTGTTTCCTGCCCAGCCTTGAAGGCACACATTTTACGAACGGATCAGGAGCTCTACAACTACACGATGCCTACACGCATGTTCTCCCCGCCCCCGCTTCCGGATTTTTGGAGAGTGGGGGAAGAGGCTGCAAATTCAGGGGTCCCCCGCCAGGGTGAGGGGGTTGGGAAGCCTAGTGGCACACCACATATAAGTGGGTGTCATTGGGATAGTTTGTCTCCTAGCGCCACCCTCTTTCCCCGACCCTGGACGAAGGAGGAAAGCCAGTTCAAGGCCAACCCCTGAATCCCAGCGTTGGCGAGGCAACAGGTCAGTAGCTGATGGTCAACCGTGTCAAACGCTGCCGACAGGTCTAACAACATCAGCACTGCCAAGCCATGTCTGTCCAGGTGCCTCTGGAGGTCATCTGTACAAAAGCTCACAATGCTCAGCCATGTCATGCTTTCCCCTGAGTCTTAGGCTCAAAGCATTGACCATGAGATTTCTGTAACGAATGTCAATAAGTCAAAAGTAGGTTTACAACTTTTGGACACTTAGTTTATTAGATTTGTATCCCACCCTCCCCACCAAAGCAGGCTCAGGGCGGCTCACAGTACGCAATAAAATCACAATCACAATTAAAATATACATTAATTAAACAGTTAAAGCAATTAAATAATTTAAAACAATTTGGTGCTAATTACCATTTAGATTACAGATGGCATTCAGCATTCTTAAGCATCCCATAAAGCGGATATGTCAGCAGTTTCAGTTGAAAGCTAACGGAAATAATATTGTCTTATGGGCGTCTAGCTCCACTTGTGAACCTCCTGATGGCTCTTGAGGTTTTGTTTTTTGGCCCCTGTGTGACACAGAGTGTTGGACTGGAGGGGCCACTGACCTGATCCAATAGGGCTTCTCTTGTGTTCTTATGTGACACAGAGTGTTGGACTGGAGGGGCCACTGGCCTGATCCAACAGGGCTTCTCTTATGTGACACAGAGTTTTGGACTGGATGGGCCATTGGCCTGATTCAACAGGGCTTCTCTTATGTTCTTATGTGACACAGAGTGTTGGACTGGAGGGGCCACTGGCCTGATCCAACAGGGCTTCTCTTATGTAACACAGAGTGTTGGACTGGAGGGGCCATTGACCTGATCCAATAGGGCTTCTCTTGTGTTCTTATGTGACACAGAGTGTTGGACTGGATGGGCCATTGGCCTGATCCAACAGGGCATCTCTTATGTTCTTATGTGACACAGAGTGTTGGACTGGAGGGGCCATTGGCCTGATCCAACAGGGCTTCTCTTATGTTCTTATGTGATACAGAGTGTTGGACTGGATGGGCCACTGGCCTGATCCAACAGGGCTTCCCTTATGTGACACAGAGTGTTTGACTGGGCTTCTCTTATGTTCTTATGTGACACAGAGTGTTGGACTGGAGGGGCCACTGGCCTGATCCAACAGGGCTTCTCTTATGTAACAGTCTTAGGCTTTGAGTCTTAGGCTCAAAGCATTGACCATGAGATTTCTGTAACGAATGTCAATAAGTCAAAAGTAGGTTTACAACTTTTGGACACTTAGTTTATTAGATTTGTATCCCACCCTCCCCACCAAAGCAGGCTCAGGGCGGCTCACAGTACGCAATAAAATCACAATCACAATTAAAATATACATTAATTAAACAGTTAAAGCAATTAAATAATTTAAAACAATTTGGTGCTAATTACCATTTAGATTACAGATGGCATTCAGCATTCTTAAGCATCCCATAAAGCGGATATGTCAGCAGTTTCAGTTGAAAGCTAACGGAAATAATATTGTCTTATGGGCGTCTAGCTCCACTTGTGAACCTCCTGATGGCTCTTGAGGTTTTGTTTTTTGGCCCCTGTGTGACACAGAGTGTTGGACTGGAGGGGCCATTGACCTGATCCAACAGGGCTTCTCTTGTGTTCTTATGGGACACAGAGTGTTGGACTGGATGGGCCACTGGCCTGATTCAACACGGCTTCTCTTATGTTCTTATGTGACACAGAGTGTTGGACTGGAGGGGCCACTGGCCTGATCCAACAGGGCTTCTCTTATGTAACACAGAGTGTTGGACTGGAGGGGCCATTGACCTGATCCAACAGGGCTTCTCTTGTGTTCTTATGGGACACAGAGTGTTGGACTGGATGGGCCACTGGCCTGATTCAACACGGCTTCTCTTATGTGACACAGAGTGTTGGACTGGAGGGGCCATTGGCCTGATCCAACAGGGCTTCTCTTATGTTCTTATGTGATACAGAGTGTTGGACTGGATGGGCCACTGGCCTGATCCAATAGGGCTTCCCTTATGTTCTTATGTGACACAGAGTGTTGGACTGAAGGGCCCATTGGCCTGATCCAACATGGCTTCTCTTATGTGACACAGATTGTTGGACTGGAGGGCCATTGGCTTGATCCAACAGGCCTTCTCTTATATACTTATGTGACACAGAGCGTTGGACTGGAGGGGCCATTGGCCTGATCCAACATGGCTTCTCTTATGTGACACAGAGTTTTGGCCTGGATGGGCCATTGGCCTGATCCAACAGGGCATCTCTTATGTTCTTATGTGACACAGAGTGTTGGACTAGATGAGCCATTGGCCTGATTCAACAGGGCTTCTCTTATGTTCTTATGTGATACAGAGTGTTGGACTGAAGGGCCCATTGGCATGATCCAACAGGGCTTCTCTTATGTGACACAGATTGTTGGACTGGAGGGCCATTGGCTTGATCCAACAGGCCTTCTCTTATGTTCTTATGTGACACATAGTGTTGGACTGGAGGGGCCACTGGCCTGATCCAACAGGGCTTCTCATATGTTCTTATGTGACACAGAGTGTTGGACTGGAGGGGCCACTGGCCTGATCCAACAGGGCTTCTCTTATGTTCTTATGTGACACAGAGTGTTGGACTGGAGGGGCCACTGGCCTGATCCAACAGGGCTTCTCTTATGTAACACAGAGTGTTGGACTGGAGGGGCCATTGACCTGATCCAATAGGGCTTCTCTTGTGTTCTTATGTGACACAGAGTGTTGGACTGGATGGGCCATTGGCCTGATCCAACAGGGCATCTCTTATGTTCTTATGTGACACAGAGTGTTGGACTGGAGGGGCCATTGGCCTGATCCAACAGAGCTTCTCTTGTGTTCTTATGGGACACAGAGTGTTGGACTGGATGGGCCATTGGCCTGATCCAACAGGGCTTCTCTTGTGTTCTTATGGGACACAGAGTGTTGGACTGGATGGGCCACTGGCCTGATTCAACAGGGCTTCTCTTATGTGACACAGAGTGTTGGACTGGAGGGGCCATTGGCCTGATCCAACATGGCTTCTCTTCTGTTCTTATGTGATACAGAGTGTTGGACTGGATGGGCCACTGGCCTGATGCAATAGGGCTTCCCTTATGTTCTTATGTGACACAGAGTGTTGGACTGAAGGGCACATTGGCCTGATCCAACATGGCTTCTCTTATGTGACACAGATTGTTGGACTGGAGGGCCATTGGCTTGATCCAACAGGCCTTCTCTTATATACTTATGTGACACAGAGCGTTGGACTGGAGGGGCCATTAGCCTGATCCAACATGGCTTCTCTTATGTGACACAGAGTTTTGGCCTGGATGGGCCATTGGCCTGATCCAACAGGGCATCTCTTATGTTCTTATGTGACACAGAGTGTTGGACTAGATGAGCCATTGGCCTGATCCAACATGGCTTCTCTTATGTTCTTATGTGACACAGAGTGTTGGACTGGATGGGCCATTGGCCTGATCCAACAGGGCTTCTCTTGTGTTCTTATGGGACACAAAGTGTTGGACTAGATGAGCCATTGGCCTGATCCCACAGGGCTGCTCTTATGTGACACAGAGTGTTGGACTGAATGGGCCACTGGCCTGATTCAACAGGGCTTCTCTTATGTGACACAGAGTGTTGGACTGGAGGGGCCATTGGCCTGATCCAACAGGGCTTCTCTTATGTTTTTATGTGATACAGAGTGTTGGACTGGATGGGCCACTGGCCTGATCCAACAGGGCTTCCCTTATGTTCTTATGTGACACAGAGTGTTGGACTGAAGGTCCCATTGGCCTGATCCAACATGGCTTCTCTTATGTGATTGCTGAACTGGAGGGCCATTGGTCTGATCCAACAGGCCTTCTCTTATATAGTTATGTGACACAGAGTGTTGGACTGGAGGGGCCATTGGCCTGATCCAACATGGCTTCTCTTCTGTTCTTATGTGACACAGAGTGTTGGACTGGATGGGCCACTGGCCTGATCCAACAGGGCTTCTCTTATTTTCTTATGTGACACAGAGTGTTGGACTGGAGGGGCCACTGGCCTGATCCAACAGGGCTTCTCTTCTGTTCTTATGTGACACAGAGTGTTGGACTGGATGGGCCAAAATTTTAAACACACACACACACACACTGTGGCTAATAGCCACTGATGGACCTCTGCTCCATATTTTTATCTAACCCCCTCTTGAAGCTGGCTATGCTTGTAGCCGCCACCACCTCCTGTGGCAGTGAATTCCACGTGTTAATCACCCTTTGGGTGAAGAAGTACCTCCTTTTATCCATTCTAACCCGACTGCTCAGCAATTTCATCGAATGCCCACGAGTTCTTGTATTGTGAGAAGTGGGGAAAAGTACTTCTTTCTCTACTTTCTCCATCCCATGCATAATCTTGGAAACCTCTCTCATGTCACCCCATAGTCGATGTTTCGCCAAGCTAAAGAGCCCCTTTGTGTGTATGTGTGTATGTGTGTGTGTGTGTGTGTGTGTGAGGGAGAAACCACCTTAGCACTTGTAACTGGAATCCCCTCGTGCTAAGCTGAGGCCTCTCTCTTTGAATATGATTCGACTTCTGGCTTCTTCAATTGAAGTGCCCCTGCCAGGGCCTTGGTACCTGCTAAGTGGCTCAGAAGGCCTGCATGAGATCCGTTGACTTTCTGGGCTTTGCCTGCCGGCTGGCAAGGCAGCTGTGTTTGCTCTCCTCTCTGAACACTCACGCCCCTTGCTACCTGATGTTTGCCTGGACTTGGTACCGGAATGCTCACCCAATCTGTCAGTCCCACCCAGAGCTCTGTGGCAGCCAGGGAGCCTTTGGAGGGATTCCTTAGGGAGCAGAGTTGGAGAGAAGACACGTTGTCTTTGAATGTCACATAGGAAAGCTGGGTTACCTGCCTCTATGGCAAAATCACCTTCTGCTGGAGGGGACACCTGCCTGCTCTCCCTGGGGCTTTGCGTTGGTGGCCTTCTCCTCCCCATCCCAGGTGTGGTGGTCACCAGCAGTGAGAGGAAAAGATCTCTGTGCATGTTTAGAGGACGAACTCCCCTAACAGACTGCAGGGCCTTGGCACTAAGGACAGTTGGCTCCTTTCCTCCAGAAATTTCTTCTCTTCTAGACAAGTCTCTCTGCAGTTGACTTTCTCACATACCCTCAGTGAAGCAGCTTCAAGAGTTACCATCCAGTGTTCCCTCTAGGCTGAGTTAGCGTGAGCTAGCTCACAGATTTTTAGCCTCCAGCTCACACATTTTTGTCTTAGCTCAGGAAAAATGACCCCAGAGCACACTAATTGATGCAGGAGCTCACAACTTTAATGCCAGTAGCTCTCAAAGTAGAATTTTTGCTCACAAGACTCTGCAGCTTACAGGGAGTATTGCTTGTGACCAGTGTTCCCTCTAAGCTGAGTTAGTGTGAGCTAGCTCACAGGTTTTTTAGCCTCCAGCTCACAGATTTTTGCCTTAGCTCAGGAAGAATGACCCCAGAGCACACTAATTGATGCAGGAGCTCACCACTTTAATGCCAGCTGCTCACAAAGTAGAATTTTTGCTCAAGATTTTGCTCGAATGCCCACAAGTTCTTGTATTGTGAGAAAGGGAGAAAAGTACTTCTTTCTCTGCTTTCTCCATCCCATGCATTATCTTGTAAATCTCTATCATGTCACCCCACAGAAACGTCGACTGCGAGGTGACATGATAAGAGGTTTACAAGATAATGCATGGGATGGAGAAAGCAGAGAAAGAAGTACTTTTCTCCCTTTCTCACAGTACAAGAACTTGTGAGCATTCGATAATAGCCACAGTGTGTGTGTGTGTGTGTGTATATATTTTTGGCCACTGTGTGACAGACAGAGTGTTGGACTGGATGGGCCATTGGCCAGGTCCAACATGGCTTCTCTTATGTGACACAGAGTGTTGGACTGGATGGGCCATTGGCCTGATCCAACAGGGCTTCTCTTATGTTCTTCTGTGACACAGAGTGTTGGACTGGATGGGCCATTGGCCTGATCCAACAGGGCTTCTCTTATGTTCTTATGTGACACAGAGTGTTGGACTGGAGGGGCCACTGGCCTGATCCAACATGGCTTCTCTTATGTTCTTATGTGACACAGAGTGTTGGACTGGATGGGCCACTGGCCTGATCCAACATGGCTTCTCTTATGTTCTTATGTGACACAGAGTGTTGGACTGGAGGGGCCATTGGCCTGATCCAACATGGCTTCTCTTATGTTCTTATGTGACACAGAGTGTTGGACTGGATGGGCCATTGGCCTGATCCAACAGGGCTTCTCTTATGTTCTTATGTGACACAGAGTGTTGGACTGGATGGGCCATTGGCCTGATCCAACAGGGCTTCTCTTATGTTCTTATGTGACACAGAGTGTTGGACTGGATGGGCCATTGGCCAGGTCCAACATGGCTTCTCTTCTGTTCTTATGTGACATAGAGTGTTGGACTGGATGGGCCATTGGCCTGATCCAACAGGGCTTCTCTTCTGTTCTTATGTGACACAGAGTGTTGGACTGGATGGGCCATTGGCCTGATCCAGCAGGGCTTCTCTTCTGTTCTTATGTGACACAGAGTGTTGGACTGGAGGGGCCATAGGCCTGATCCAACAGGGCTTCTCTTCTGTTCTTATGTGACACAGAGTGTTGGACTGGATGGGCCATTGGCCTGATCCAACATGGCTTCTCTTCTGTTCTTATGTGACACAGAGTGTTGGACTGGAGGGGCCATAGGCCTGATCCAACAGGGCTTCTCTTCTGTTCTTATGTGACACAGAGTGTTGGACTGGATGGGCCATTGGCCTGATCCAACATGGCTTCTCTTCTGTTCTTATGTGACACAGAGTGTTGGACTGGAGGGGCCATAGGCCTGATCCAACAGGGCTTCTCTTCTGTTCTTATGTGACACAGAGTGTTGGACTGGATGGGCCATTGGCCTGATCCAGCAGGGCTTCTCTCATGTTCTTATGTGACACAGAGTGTTGGACTGGATGGGCCATTGGCCTGATCCAACAGGGCTTCTCTTATGTTCTTATGACTCTGCAGCTTAGAGGGAACATTGGTACCATCTAAAAATAAAACCTGCTAGCAGGCCTGTTTTTCTTCACTGCTTGAGGAATCCGCACTGCAGGGCATTGATGCTCTGACGCAGAGAGATACACAAGTCTTCTTCTCTGGCAGCGTCATCACTGGGGCAAAGGGAACATACTGTCCCGCAGCCCCCGCTCAGCCCGGGAGGGATGCAGATCTGGGAGGACTGGGCTGGGGTGGAGCACAGCACATTTGCTCACTTCTAAGGTGTCTGGAACTGCTCTGGATGCCTCTGAGGTGGGCAAACGTGCTGTGCCGCACACCCCGCTCAGCCCTCATGTCACGTTGTCTTGGCTCAGAGGCATTTGGCACTGCTCCAGATGCCTACAAGGCTAGCAAACATGCTGTATGCCACCCCCGCCCAGGTCTGGGAAGGGATGGTGCAAGCAGGCTGGCATGAGAGGGGAGGGGGTGCCCACCCCCCACCTCTGTGACCAGGTGGCACTTTAGACGGCTGCTACCTGGCCTACTCTTACACGCCAGCCCTGTTCTCTGGCTTTCTCTGCAGAAACGAGGGCCTGTCGACTTATCAGACTGAATTCCCTCCTGGCCCAGGACTTTTATAGCTGTTTGCACGCTCTATGTGCTTTGCTTACCCTAGTCTCAGTGAGATAAGCAGTCAGGTTTCCGCACACAAAAACAGAGCCCGTGAGTCGAAACTAACCCAGTCGGCTTGTTTGCCAAGAGGAGATCTTCAGCCAGCACCCACCTTCTCTCATTGTGGAAGTGGGAGAGGCTTTTCTTCCTGGAGTTCTCCTCTCTGCTCTGCACAACTCTGCGAGGGCCAGATGTTCGTCTTAGGCCGGGACTGCTCTCAAGTGGAGCAGAAACCAAGTACTTGAAGAACCCCAGCTGGCCTGATCATGTCAGATCTTGGTGGCAGCAGGTCCAGCCCAGCTCAGAACTTGGATGGGAGACCACCACTGTTCCTTCTCAGCTGAGTTAGCGTGAGCCAACTCACAGATTTTTAGCCTCCAGCTCACAGACTTTTGTCTTAGCTCAGGAAGGAGGACCCCAGAGCACACTAATTTATGCAGGATCTCACAGCTTTCATGCCTGTAGCTCATGAAGTAGAATTTTTGCTCACAAGGCTCCACAGCTTAGAGGGAGTATGACTTGTGACCAGTGTTCCCTCTAAGCTGAGCTAGTGTGAGCCAGCTCACAGGTTTTTAGCCTTCAGCTCACACCTTCTGGTGTTCGCTCAGGAAAGATGACCCCAGAGAGCACACTAATTTACGCGGGAGCTCACAACTTTAATGCCAGCAGCTCATGAAGTAGAATTTTTGTTCACAAGGCGCCACAGCTTACAGGGAGTATTGCTTGTGTTCCCTCTAAGCTGAGTTAGCGTGAGCCAGCTCACAGATTCTTAGCCACCAGCTCACATATTTTTGTCTTAGCTCAGAAAGGAGGACCCCAGAGCACACTTATTGATGCAGGAGCTCACAACTTTAATGCCTGTAGCTAGGGTTGCCAAGTCCAATTCAAGAAATATCTGGGGACTTTGGGGCTGGCGCCAGGAGACTTTGGGGGTGGGGCCAGGAGACATTAGGGGTGGAGCCAAGATCAAGGCTGTGACGAGCATAATTGAACTCCAAAGGGAGGTCTGGCCATCACATTTAAAGGGACAGCACACCTTTTCAATTCCTTCCATAGGAAATAATGAAGGATAGGGGCACCTTCTTTTGGGGGTCATAGAATTGGACCCCCTGGTCCAATCTTTTTGAAACTTGGCGGGTATTTTGGGGAGAGGCACTATATGCTATACTGAAAATTTGGTGCCTCTACCCCAAACAACAGCCCCCCCCTCAGAGCCCCAGATACCCGCGGATGAATTCTCCATGATTTTCTATGGGAATAAATCTCCCTAGGGAATAACAGAGTTCCCAGCAGACATTTCCCTCCCCTCCCCCCGCTTTCTGACGAGCCCGAAGCGGGGGGAGGGCCTCCAAACCGGGGGATCCCCTGCCCCCACCTGGGGATTGGCAACCCTACCTGTAGCTCATGAAGTCGAATTTTTGCTCACAAGACTTTGCCGCTTAGAGACTGGAGGCCCCCCCAGGATGTGGCTGCGCAGAGCAGACAATGGCCAGCTATCTCCAAATGTCCTTAGCCCTGATCTGGAGGGCCCAGACCAGCCCCATCTCATAGATCTTGGAAGCCAAGTTGGGTCAGCCCTGGCCAGTACTCGGATGGGAGACCCCCAAGGCAGCTCAGGGCCACGATGCAGAGGCAGGCCAAAGCAAATCACTTCTGAACATCTCTTGCCTTAAAAACCCCCAAGGATGGTTACAAATGCTTATTTATTTTATAGGAAGTGGAAGCTGCAATATCCGGAGGGCACAGGGCTGGTCTTTATTTTCCTGCTTTCTACCCCACAACCCACCGGCCAAGCCATTTTGTGCCCTTTTTGGGAAGATTTGACGAGTCTTGTGTGTGTGTGTGTGTGTGTGTGAATTTATGAGGCAGCCCCCTCCACAGGCTTTTGTGCGCCTGACTTGTCATGCACATTTGGAGCACATGCTGTTGTGCAAGGTGAGGCAAAGGAAAATTGCCAGGTGGTTGTTGTTGTTAGAAATCATAGAATCATAGAGTTGAAAGGGACCTCTAGGGTCATCTAGTCCAACCCCCTTCACAATGCAGGAAACTCACAACTTGTTAGGAAAGTTAGGAAAGTTAGGAAAGCTAAAGCTCAGTAAGAGCCAGCTTGGTGTAATGGTGAAGTGTGCGGACTCTTATCTGGGGGAACCGGGTATGATTCCCCACTCCTCCACTTGCACCTGCTGGAATGGCCTTGGGGCAGCCATAGTTATCACAGAGCTTGTCCTTGAAAGGGCAGCTTCTGGGACAGCTCTCTCACCCCCACCCACCCCACAGGAAAATTGCCAGGTGCTTGTTGTTGTTAGAATCATAGAATCATAGAGTTGAAAGGGATCTCTAGGGTCATCTAGTCCAACCCCCTTCACAATGCAGGAAAATCACAACTTGTTAGGAAAGTTAGGAAAGTTAGGAAAGCTAAAGCTCAGTAAGAGCCAGCTTGGTGTAATGGTGAAGTATGCGGACTCTTATCTGGGGGAAACGGGTATGATTCCCCACTCCTCCACTTGCACCTGCTGGAATGGCCATGGGGCAGCCATAGTTATCACAGAGCTTGTCCTTGAAAGGGCAGCTTCTGGGACAGCTCTCTCACCCCCACCCACCCCACAGGAAAATTGCCAGGTGCTTGTTGTTGTTAGAATCATAGAATCATAGAGTTGAAAGGGACCTCTACGGTCATCTAGTCCAACCCCCTTCACAATGCAGGAAACTCACAACTTGTTGTTGTTGTTGTTGTTCTTCTTCTTCTTCTTTGTGGGCTCAGGGCAGTTTACAACATAAAACCATCAACAGCAAAAACAAAACACCATAAAACAGTAGCTGACACGGTATCAACAACAAAGACCCATTCCTCATATCTGACAAAGACAGTCCCCAGAAAAACCTCGTTCCTGAATCATATCTAAACCCAGCAGGGCATGAGCGAGGAAAGCCAGAATGTGTTGAATATTGGAAGGTCCACCACCTCAGCTAACAGCCGGGCAGAACAGCTCCATTCTACAGGCCCTGCAGAACTGTAATAAGTCATCTGACAGCGATGAGGATCCTGTGAATTTAGGGGGAGGCGTTTGTGAGTTTCCTGCATTATGCAGGGGGTTGGACTAGATGGCCCTGGAGGTCCCTTCCCACTCTAGGATTCTATGATTCTATGACAGCAATGAGGATCCTGTGAATTTAGGGGGAGGTCTTTGTGAGTTTCCTGCATGGTGCAGGGGGTTGGACTAGATGGCCCTGGAGGTCCCTTCCAACTCTAGGGTTCTGTGATTCTCCTTCCTTGGAGGTTTTCCAACAGAGGCTAGATGGCCATCTGACAGCAATGAATATCCTGTGAATTTAGGGGGAGGCGTTTGTGAGTTTCCTGCATTGTGCAGGGGGTTGGACTAGATGGCCCTGGAGGTCCCTTCCAACTCTAGGGTTCTGTGATTCTCCTTCCTTGGAGGTTTTCCAACAGAGGCTAGATGGCTATCTGACAGCAATGAAGATCCTGTGAATTTAGGGGGAGGTGTTTGTGAGTTTCCTGCATTGTGCAGGGGGTTGGACTAGATGACCCTGGAGGTCCCTTCCAACTCTAGGGTTCTGTGATTCTACGTCCCGCAGGGCTCTGCTCTCTGGTGGGAGCCTGTTCCACCAGGCTGAGTGTGAAGGGATGTCCCTCAGGCCAGGAATCACCGGGACGTGCTGATCCAAAGAGCGTAAAGCTCTCTGGGGCTCCTGCAGGCATGATGGTCCCAGGCCACGTAGAAGGTCAAGACTATAAACTGGAGCCGCACCTGGCATTCAATTGGCAGCCAGTGCAGTTGGCACAACACTGTCTGAGCGTGAACCCACAGAGCCGTTGCCGTCAACAGACTTGCTGCCACATTCTGCACTACCTGGAATCCCTGGGTCAGGTTCTAGGGTAGAGCAAGTTACAGGAATCCAGCTTGGAAGTGACCCGAGAGGTGAGATTGCTGGACAAGCCAAGGATGATAAAAGGCTGGTCGGGCAATCAAAGTGACCTGAGCCTCCGTAGAAAGCGAGGGATTCAGCGTCACTGCAAGCCTCCTTACCCTCAGCGCTGGCACGGGTGATGCCCCACCAAAGACCAGGAGCCTGACCCCAGTCCCCCATCTCCTTTGGATTCAGCTTCAGCCAGCTCTGCTGCAGCATTCCAGCCATGGCCCCTAATGCCCTCTCCAAAATACCAGGGGCAGAGTCCAGTCAGCCACTGTCAACAGACAGAGCTGGGTGTCATCTGCATATTGATGACCACCCAACCCAACCCCCTGGACCAACTGGGTGAGGAGGCACATGCAGAAACCGAACATCACAGAGGACTGCCCCTGCATTCAAGCAGGTAATGCGGGGACATCCTTTCCCAGTTTGGTGTAGTGGTGAAGTGTGCAGACTCTTATCTGGGAGAACCGGGTTCGATTCCCCACTCCTCCACTGGCACCTGCTGGAATGGCCTTGGGTCAGCCATAGCTCTGGAAGAGGTTGTCCTTGAAAGGGCAGCTGCTGTGAGAGCCTTCTCCAGCCCCACCCACCTCACAAGGTGTCTGTTGTGGGGGAGTAAGGGAAAGGAGAGTGTAAGCCGCTCTGAAAGCCCAACTTCTGGGAGAGCCCTCTCAGCCCCACCTGCCTCACAGGGTGTGTGTTGTGAGGGAGGAAGGGAAAGGAGATTGTAGGCTGCTCTGAGCCTCTGTCCTTAAAAGGGCAGCTTCTGGGAGAGCCCTCTCAGCCCCACCCACCTCACAGGGTGTCTGTTTTGGGGGAGGAAGGGAAAGGAGATTGTAGGCCACTCTAGACTCTGTCCTTGAAAGGGCAGCTTTTGGGAGAGCTCTCTCAGCCCCACCCACCTCACAGGGTGTCTGTTTTGGGGGAGGAAGGGAAAGGAGATTGTAGGCCACTCTAGACTCTGTCCTTGAAAGGGCAGCTGCTGGGAGAGCCCTCTCAGCCCCACCCACCTCACAGGGCGTCTCTTGTGGGGGAGGAAGAGAAAGGAGATTGTAGGCCGCTCTGAGACTTTGTCCTTGAAAGGGCAGCTTCTGGGAGAGCTCTCTCAGCCGCATCTGCCTCACAGGGTGTCTCTTGTGGGGGAAGACGATAAAGGAGATTGTGAGCTACTCTGAGATTCAGAGTGAAGGGCGGGGCATATATCTGCAGTCTTCTTCTATTTGCTGGTGTGTTAGGTGGTCAGTACACCTGCCAAGTAGCCAAACTGGGCTTCCTCCCACACGAGAGCGACACAATCAATGCCAGCCGTTTAGGGGACAGGGAACACCCTGAAGGAGAAGGACTCCCAGATGAGCAATGCCACCCCCCCCTTGCCCATTAGTCTGGGATTGGTGCATAGGCAAGGTTGGGTGGGGGTAATATCTGGTACACAAAGGCAGAAGCAATGGCGAGCTCACTTTTCTTGGGGGAGGGGGGGAAAGGTGTGCTCCTGGGTCTGTTTGAGCCTGTTGGCTCTGGCAGGTGTAACAATGGGGCATGTTTCCCCTGCAAATATCGAATGCTGAAGGATTCCTGGCAGTGTGCCCTCCATCCCTCTCCAGCCAGAGACCTGGCATCTGAATGAAATCCAGGGATTTGGACCTCTGCAAACTCCTTCCAGGCTTCCCCCTGCCCGCTAATGCCAAGTACGGGCACTTAGTATTGGCCCTCTAAAGGCACAGGGTTTAGGAATGCCAGGGAGTATTTCCAGAGGGCTAGCTGTGTTAGCCTGTTGTGGCAGAAATAAGTCAGAGTCCAGTCTTCAATGCACGCTTATTTTGTAGTTTAAAAGGTTTGGTGAATCCATTACTCAGCCTAACTGGATGCCGCCAAGCTACGACGCGCGCGAGAGAAATTAAGCTGCTCTCTTGGCCATGAAATTAAAAGACGTTTGCTCCTTGGGAGGACAGCTATGGAGAACCTGGGCAGTATAATAAAAAGTAGAGACATCACCCTGCCAACAAAAGTCAAAGCGATGGTATTCCCAGTAGTAATGTATGGCTGTGAGAGCTGGACCATAAGGAAGGCCGAGCCAAGCGCAGAAGAAGAGATGCTTTTGAGCTGTGGTGCTGGAGAAGACTCTTGAGAGTCCCTTGGACTGCAAGAAGATGCAATCCGTCAGTCCGAAGGGAAATCAACCCTGATTGTTCCCTGGAAGGTCAGATGCTGAAACTGAAGCTCCAATCCTTTGGCCACCCAATGAGAAGGGAGCACTCCCTGGAGAAGACCCTGATGCTGGGAAAAGCAGAAGGCAAAAAAAGAAGGGGATGGCAAAAGAGGAGATGGCTGGACAGCGTTACTGACGTAACAAACACGATTTGAGCAGACTTCGGAGGATGGTGGAAGACAGGGGGGTCTGGCGTGACTTTGTCCATGGGGTCACAAAGAGTCGGACTCGACTGTGCGACTGAACAACAAAGGCTACCGTACTTATCAGCATCAATCCATACATTATAAACATCATTCTAGTCTGCCATTAGAAAACAAGAATACATAAAATGGGTTAGGTATATGTAGAAGAAGAAGAATTGCAGACTTATACCCCGCCCTTCTCTCTGAATCAGAGACTCAGAGCAGCTTACAATCTCCTGTATCTTCTCCTCCCACAACAGACACCCTGTGAGGTGCATGGGGCTGAGAGAGTTCTCACAGCAGCTGCCCTTTCAAGGACAACTTCTGCGATAGCTATGCCTAACCCAAGGCCATTCCAGCAGGTGCAAGTGGAGGAGTGGGGAATCAAACCCAGTTCTCCCAGATAAGAGTCTGCACACTTAGCCACTACGCCAAACAGGCTCTCCCCATGTAATGAAATGAATAGCCAATATTCCTTATTTGAGTATGTCAATATAAAACATTATTCTGATACACTATTATAAAAGAGAAATATCTCAAGCAGTCATTTTGGACTTCTTGCCATGGTTTAATTTCCCCTATTCGCGTCATATAGATGATATGATCAGGGTTTTCTCCCCAAATACTTTTGTCACAATATGGAGATGTCAATGGTGAAATGTGTAGACTTATTCTATTTTTGCCCTGATACTATATTCTTAGTAATTCATCCTTTAAAATATAATTGCAAACTTGGTTTTGAATAGTTTTTAATGACTTCTTAATCCATATCTGTGACGCAGAGTGGTAAAGCTGCAGTACTGCAGTCCGAGCTCTCTGCTCATGACCTGAGTTCGATCCTGGCGGAAGCTGGGCTCAGGTAGTTGGCTCAAGGTTGCCTCAGCCTTCCATCCTTCTGAGGTCAGTAAAACGAGTACCCAGTTTGCTGGGGGGAAAGTGTAGATGACTGGGGAAGGTAATGGCAAAGCACCCCATAAAAAGTCTGTCATGAAAATGTCATGATGCGATGTCACCCCAGAGTCAAAAACGACTGGAGCTTGCAAAGGGGACTACCTTTACCTTTTTAATCCATAAATAGTTGTGGATTCATAAGAACATAAGAGAGGCCATGTTGGATCAGGCCAATGGCCCCTCCAGTCCAACACTCCGTGTCACATAAGAACATAAGAGAAGCCATGTTGGATCAGGCCAATGGCCCCTCCAGTCCAACACTCTGTGTCACATAAGAACATAAGAGAAGCCATGTTGGATCAGGCCAATGGCCCCTCCAGTCCAACACTCTGTGTCACACAGTGGCCAAAAAAACCAGGTACCAGCCTGTAATATCTGAAATCTTACTTCCTTTACACTTAAATTGTTTATTGGTTTCTGCCATTTTTCATCTATATTAATGGGTAGCATTTGTAACAAAAAGAACAACTTTGGTAAAATATTCATTTTGATAGAAGAGATTCTGCCTAGCCACAGAATTTTCAATTTTTAAGATCTTTGCAAATCTTCAGTAATATTTGCCCAGACTTTTTGATAATTCTCTTTGTATAGATTTTTACCCAAGTGTTTTTTTTAACAACGCATTCTGTTCATTTCTGTATTTCTGTGTCCTTCATTGGTTGTAACCAGGGGTGTTTTTTTGAGCAGGAATGCACAGGAACGCAGTTCCAGCTGGCTCGGTGTTGGGGGTGTGTGTGTGGCCTAATATGTTAATGAGTTCCTGCTGGGCTTTTTCTACCAAAAAAAGCTCTGGTTGTAACTAATAAGTTTATCTTCTGACATCCGGTCACTGCTAGACTACCAAATGGGGCCAGGCCGCTAGAAGTCCTCAGACTGTTGCCCCTCCCAATCTGCCCATCAACTGGCCCCGCCTCTCCTGCAGGGCATGTCTCCAACCCACACGGAGAAGACGCACTGGCAGACGCAGCCATGGAAGCAGGCAACTCAATGTCAAAGTGGCTCTTTATCCACTTGGAAATGGACTAGCATCGCCTCAGTTACATGGCGGCCAGCCACTCCAGGGCAAGCACGGCTCAGGAGGGCTCTGGGAGTTGCCTACAGATTGGAACTCCCCTCTCCCTTAAGCAGGTACTCCAGAAATTACTTACCAAGGAGAGCTTGTAGGGGGCGGGTTTGCAGTAAGCACTGGCTGTAAAGACTTGTTGAAGTAAAAAAAAGTGGTACTTCAATTGCACCAGGAATGGCGCTTCCTTCCCATCCCTTACAGCAGGGGAGGCCTCTAGTAGAAAGTATCCACAGGATCCAATCTGCCAGGTGGAAATTATCCCCCTCCCCCCCCCCCCCCCACACACATACACACCTCTAAGGCATGGATCAGGACAGCAACTGGCAAATATGGCAGGTTTTAAAATGCCCGTTTGCAAATTAATTTAAACAAATAATCTCCAGTGACAGTTTGCAAATTAACAGCCTGCTGTTTAAATAAACTGCCAATTCAAGAAAAGATGAAAGGCAATATTGGAAGGAAGGAAGGAAGGAAGGAAGGAAGGAAGGAAGGAAGGAAGGAAGGAAGGAAGGAAGGAAGGAAGGAAGGAAAGAAGATGATAGATAGATAGATAGATAGATAGATAGATAGATAGATAGATAGATAGATAGATAGATAGATAGATAGATAGATAGATAGATAGATAGATAGATAGATAGATAGATAGATTTGAGCAGCTTTTTGATCCTGCAATTTCCAGGTCTGCTTTGGGAATGACTGCCCAGCAGGGGGCACTTGTGGGCAATGCCAGCTGTGTTGGGAAGGGCTATTTCTTTTATAATTTAAATTTTTTATTAAATTTTTAATTAACATTACAATAACCAAAAACTCACCCCAACAAGGGGTCCATAACATTGCTTTACATGTACCATCCCATTTGATATTGTCCACATCTTATTTCTAAAAAGGCATCCTTAAGAAGTACAAAAAAGTATCATTTCATATAGCAATGAGTTACAACTAATTTCAGGTTAATAAATCATAAAATTCATATATTTTGCCGGTAGTTTTCCAAATACAGTATCAGCATTATTTACATAGTTAAGGAAGGAGAACCACTTCTGTATAAACCAGTCTCCTGCTTTAGTGTCATCTAGGATCGCAATAGTAGTAGTTAGTTTGTCCTGTATCAGGACATCCCACACCTTTGAGCACCAGTTCTGGAGTGGAGGTGTTTCTGGTTGTTTCCAATACGAAGCCAAGGTAATTTTGCCTGCAAGCAAAAGTAGTGCCACCAGTTCCTGTTTTGATGTTGAGAGCTCCTAATCGGGCCATAGATTTAGCAGTACCACTGCAGGGGTGTAAGGGATACTAATCCCTATTATTTTTGATATTACTTCCAGAATAGACTTCCAGAAATCAGTTACCTTGGGACATTCCCACCAACAGTGGAAAAACGAGCCTTGGAGCCCACACCCTGGGAAGGGCTATTTCTGACACAAACAAAAGTCGGAGGAACTGGGGAGTCAAAGGCCAATTCCGCACTAGACCTTTAATCCTGGTTCAGCCCCGTCCCCAAACAGATTTTCTACACTAGAATTATAGGATCATAAACTAACAGAGGTGGTTTCTATGATTCCATGGTTCAAATGTAGAAAAAGTGTTCAAACATGGCACAGAGCTCTTTGGGGGATTGTGCTGCCAGGCCTGCAGCACAGGGTTGTTGTGGAAATCAAAGGGGAGGAGAGAGAGATACCTGGAGCTCCCTGGAGGAAGGAGAGATGTCTCCATGTGCCTTGCAGGCTGAGGCGGACAGCCACAGAGCACCCAACTCCCAGCTGCTGCAGTCAGGGGAGGGGGCTGGAGATGTGGCATTTCTGGGAAATTTGATGCCATCGGAGGAAAAACATTTTTGCCCATTTTTCTCCTAGAAAAAATACAGAAGTCTGGGAATAACTGAAATATGGTACTGATTTGGCCACCCAATGAGAAGGGAGCCCTCACTGGAGAAGACCCTGATGCTGGGAAAGACAGAAGGCCAAAGAAGGAGATGGCAAAAGGTGAGATGGCTGGACAGCATTACTGATGTAACAAACACGGATTTGAGCAGACTTCGGAGGATGGTGGAAGACAGGAGGGCCTGTCGTGACTTGGTCCATGGGGTTGCAAAGAGTCGGACTTGACTGTGCAACTGAACAACAACAACAAAATGATGTTAAGGATCAAATTGTTCTGAATATTTGTGCTGGTAGCCGCAGAATATTTGTGCAGAATAGCCACAGAGAGCCAGTTTGGTATAATGGTTAAGTGCGCGGACTCTTACCTGGGAAAACCGGGTTTGATTCCCCACTCCTCCACTTGCACCTGCTGGAATGGCCTTGGGTCAGCCACAGCTCTGGCAGAGGTTGTCTTGAAAGGGCAGCTGCTGTGAGAGCCCTCGCAGCCCCACCCGCCTCACAGGGTGTCTGTTGTGGGGGAGGAAGGGAAAGGAGATTGTGAGCCGCTCTGAGACTCTTGAGTGGAGGGCGGAATATAAATCCAATGTCCTCTTCTTCTTCTTTGTGGCCTTTGTTGCCATCTCAGAGAACCTCTGAGACAACCTATAAGATACTCTTGTTGCTTCATCGTGAGCACATTGCCACCTTTGCTCTAGCCGTCACAGTTCCCACTTCATCTTCTGTAGGTAGATTGGTAGGAAAAATCCAATGTATCATTATAGGATGGGGGAGACTTGTCTTGGCAGTAATATGTCCAAAAAAGATCTAGGGGTCTTAGTGGACCATACTCTGAACATGTCAGCAGTGTGATGCAGTGGCTAAAAAGCCAATTTTGGACTGAATCAACGAAATTATAGTGTCCAGAGCAAGCAAAATGGTGGTATCGCTTTACTCTGCTCTGGATAGACTTCACTCCAAAGACAGTTTTGGGCACCACATTTTGAGAAGGATATAGACAAGCTGGAGCAGGTCCAGAGAAGGGCAACGAAGATGGTGAGGGGTCTGGAGACCAAGTCCTTTGAGGAAAGGTTAAAGGAGCTGGGGATGTTTAGCCTGGAGAGGAGGCGGCTGAGAGGTGATAGGAACACCATCTTCAAGTACTTGAAGAGCTGTCATATAGAGGATGGTGCAGAATTGTTTCCTGTGGCCCCAGAAGGTCAAACCAGAACCAATGGGTTAAAACGAAATCGAAAGAGTTTCTGGCTCAACATTAGGAAGACAGAGCAGTTCCTCAGTGGAACAGGCTTCCTCCTCGGGAGGTGGTGGGCTCTCCTTCCTTGGAGGCTCTTAAGCAGAGGCTGGATGGCCATCCGACAGCAATGAAGATCCTGTGAATTAGGCAGATGATGAGAAGGAGGGCAGGAAGGGTTGCATCAGTGCTTAGTTCTTGTGGCCCCTTCTATGATTCTGTGACTTTCTCATTTTTTTCCCAGTGGGAAAATGTGGAAATTTTGGAGAGCACTGAAAAAAACTTCTCCTGTACAGTAGACATATATACAGCAGTTTCAAGACTTTGTTTGTTTAATGTAAACACCTCTGGCCACAATGAATACGCTATATGATAATACACTACTGAAGAACTCACTGTTTTCAAATTATAAAGATTAGCTTAATATTCAAACATGCTGTCAGTCCTGCCCATTGGGACTTGAGTTTCTGCCCAAATAATACAATTTCTTCTGTTTACTGCAAAAGTTGTTCTCTCCTTCGGACTCTTCGTTTTCCTTGCCTCTCAAGTGGCAGAACAGAAGACTCTGTTCACATGTGCTGGGGGGGGGGGTGGGGGGGGAGGTAGAGAGCCAGTTTGGTGTAGTGGTTAAGTGCACGGACTCTTATCTGGGAGAACCGGGTTTGATTCCCCACTCCTCCACTTGCACCTGCTGCAATGGCCTTGAGTCCGCCAGAGCTTTCACAGAAGTTGCCCTTGAAAGGGCAGCTGCTGCAAGAGCTCTCTCAGCCCCACTTACCTCATAGAGTGTCTGTTGTGGGGGAGGAATACATCCGAGAGTTCTGAAAGAACTCAAAGTTGTGGATCTCCTGACAACAATATGTAATCTTTCATTGAAATCTGCCTCCGTTCCTGAGGACTGGAAGGTAGCAAATGTCACCCCCATCTTTAAAAGGGTTCCAGAGGAGATCCGGGAAATTACAGGCCAGTCAGTCTGACTTCAATACTGGGAAAGTTGGTAGAAACCATTATCAAGGACAGAATGAGTAGGCACATTGATGAACACGGGTTATTGAGGAAGACTCAGCATGGGTTCTGTAAGGGAAGATCTTGCCTCACTAACCTGTTTCATTTCTTTGAGGGGTGAACAAACATGTGGACAAAGGAGACCCAATAGATGTTGTTTACCTTGACTTCCAGAAAGCTTTTGATAAAGTTCCTCATCAAAGGCTCCTTAGAAAGCTCAAGAGTCATGGAGTAAAAGGACAGGTCCTCTTGTGGATCAAAAACTGGCTAATTGATAGGAAGCAGAGAGTGAATATAAACGGGCAGTCTTCGCAGTGGAGGACGGTAAGCAGTGGAGTGCCGCAGGGCTCAGTACTGGGTCCCATGCTCTTTAACTTGTTCATAAATGATTTGGAGTTGGGAGTGAGCAGTGATGTGGCCAAGTTTGCAGATGACACAAAATTGTTCAGGGTGGTGAGAACCAGAGACGATTGTGAGGCACTCCAAAGGGATCTGTTGAGGCTGGGTGAGTGGGCGTCAACGTGGCAGATGAGGTTCAATGTGGCCAAGTGCAAAGTAATGCACAGCTACAAATACAAGAATCCCAGCTACAAATACAAGTTGATAGGGTGTGAACTGGCAGAGACTGACCAAGAGAGAGATCTTGGGGTCATGGTAGATAACTCACTGAAAATGTCAAGACAGTGTGCGATTGCAATAAAAAAGGCCAATGCCATGCTGGGAATTATTAGGAAGGGAATTGAAAACAAATCAGCCAGTATCATAATGCCCCTGTATAAATCGATGGTGTGGTCTCATTTGGAATACTGTGTGCAATTCTGGTCACCGCACCTCAAAAAGGATATTATAGCATTGGAAAAAGTCCAGAAAAGGGCCACTAGAATGATTCAAGGACTGGAACACTTTCCCTATGAAGAAAGGTTAAAATGCTTGGAGCTCTTTACCTTGGAGAAACGTCGACTGTGGGGTGACATGACAGAGGTTTACAAGATTATGCATGGGATGGAGAAAGTAGAGAAAGAAGTACTTTTCTCCCTTTCTCACAATACAAGAACTCGTGGGCATTCAATGAAATTGCTGAGCAGTCAGGTTAAAATAGATAAAAGGAAGTACTTCTTCAATCAAAGGGTGATTAACATGTGGAATTCACTGCCACAGGAGGTGGTGGAGGCTACAAGCATAGCCAGCTTCAAGAGCGGGTTAGATAAAAATATGGAGCAGAGGTCCATCAGTGGCTATTAGCCACAGTGTGTGTGTGTGTGTGTGTGTGACACAGAGTGTTGGACTGGATGGGCCATTGGCCTGATCCGACATGGCTTCTCTTATGTGGAAGATAAAGGAGATTGTAGGCCGCTCTGAGACTCTGTCCTTGAAAGGGCAGCTGCTGCAAGAGCTCTCTCAGCCCCATTTACCTCATAGAGTGCCTATTGGGTGGGGGGAAGGTAAAGGAGATTGTGACCGCTCTGAGACTCTGAGATTCAGACTATAGGGCAGGATATAAATCCAATATCTTCTTCTTCTTCAGCACTGAGAGGGGGCAGCAGTCTGTACCTCTTTCCCATGTCTGGGGGATGCTTGCATTTTTAAAAAGAAAACAAAGATGTTTACATTTTTAAAATACTGTAAATATGCCAAATAGTACACTTTTAAATGCTGAATCATTTATAAGTGATGCATTTTTGTTGCTGATTTGGGAAAAGAAATTTAGGTTTGATAGGAAAGTAATTTTTCTCTGTAGTTCCATTTCTGTTTTTCCCCAGAATTTCTGTTTTTCCAGGAACCTCTCCCCCCCACCACCACCAGGGGTTTCAAAATTCAAAATCTGAAGCTCCCGGCCCTTCAACAAAATCCTCTCTGTCTCTTCCTGTCTTGCTGAATGGTTGCAACTGGAGCCTTACTATACTCTCAAGGAACTTCACTGGCAGTGAGTGCAAAAAGAAATTAACTCTTTGTACACTGGGCTTCTGGAACCCCCTACCACAAGGTGTGGTGGTTACCAGCTTGACTAGCAGGTCACCTCTGACAATGAGGTGCAGGAGAGAAAGGCTGGCTGAAAGCCTGGCTCGTGGGCAGTGTTCCCTCTAGGCTGAGTTAGCGTGAGCTAGCTCACATATTTTTTAGCCTCTGGCTCACACATTTTTTGTCTCAGCTCAGGAAAAATGACCCCAGAGCAAGCTAATTGATTCAGGAGCTCACAACTTTAATACCAGTAGCTCACAAAGTAGAATTTTTGCTCACAAGACTCCACAGTTTAGAGCAGGGGTGTCAAACATGCAGCCCGGGGGCCGAATCAGGCCCCCAAAGGGATTCTTTCAGGCCCCCGAGCAACTGGCTGTCATCTGCTTCCATCTCCATCCCTTTTGCTTCCTTCCACATCACAGCTTGCTTTGCCAGGCTTGCTCAATCGCAGAGGAGCTACAGAGTAAAGCCTCTATTTTCTCCATTGGCTGAGGCTCCTCCCTTGGGGAGGAAGGGGGGGAGGAATAGCTTGCTTTGCCAGGCTCTCTCAATTGCACAGCAGAGCTACTGAGCCAAGCCTCACTTCCTTCTATTGGCTGAGACTCCTCCCTCCCTGGTTCCCTGGGGAAGGAAGGAAAGAGCCAGAACTTCCTTTGCCCAGTTCCCTGGATTGCATAGGAGAGATACAAAGAAAGCACCTTTAAGAACAACAAGTGCTAATGTTTTAAGCATGTTTTATTGTAAAAATCTTTAATTGTGTTTGTGTGCTTTATAAAGGTTATATCTCTGCTACCTGGCATTACATTTAATGACACGCATGATATGGTCCAGCAAGGTCTCTTTTATGTCAGATCCAGCCCACATAACAAATGAGTTTGACACCCCTGGTTTAGAGGGAATATTGCTCGTGGCCTTCCCAGAGGCATAAAGGGAAAAGCCTCTTCGTCTGATGCAGCCAGGCAGTTCTTCAGCTCTGGAGCACGAAGCTGGAACATTCCTTGCACGGACGGACCAGGGTGATGTCACTGGGCAGCCCCGGGAAAAGGCACAGAGACAAAGTAAACTGGGTTGACGGTTCTTCTGAAAGCAACCGGGCTCTGAAACAGTATAAAAGCAACTACTGTTGATACAAGTCTTGGCTTGCTACTCTGTATTTTGAAACCAACAATTTATTATCAATATTATTGACAAAAAACCACAACACACGAGACGCCAGATTTTAACAACACTGGCAAAATTACAAGAGGGTTGATGTTACAGCAACAGCAGCAGCAATGGACGGCCTAGGTCACTCTCCCTTTCATTTGCCTTCTTCAGGCTGCAGTACACTAGGGAAAGCCTTGAACTCAGTAATGGAACGCCCAGCATTTCCTTCACATTTATATTCAGACCCTCTCCAGCTTTTACAATTGTTGTATTGTTGGAGCCTCAGAGATCAGCAGTCTTCCATTTGGGGTTACCCTTGGTCAGATCCAAAATGTCTCTGTGCTAAGCTCAAATAAATATAAATGTGAAGGAAATTCTGGGTGTTCCATTACTGAATTCAAGGCTTTACCTAGTGTACTGCAGCCTGAAGAAGGCAAATGAATGGGAGAGTGACCTAGGCAATCCATTGCTGCTGCTGTAACATCAACTCTCTATTGCAGGGGTAGCCAATGGTAGCTCTCCAGATGTTCTTTTGCCTAGAACTCTCATCAGCCCCAGCCAGCATGGCCATGCTGGCTGGGGCTGATGGGAGTTCTAGGCAAAAAACAACTGGAGAGCTACCGTTGGCCACCCCCTGCTATTGTAATTTCGCCAAATCTGGCATCTCGCGTGTAGTGTTTTTTCTGTCAATAATATTGATAATAAATTGTTTGTTTCAAAACATAGAGCAGCAAGCCAAGCCCTGTATCAACAGTTTTGTTAATTTTATACAGTTTTTTTTCCCCCTTTTGTTGCAAAATCACTTTCCTGTACAGCCCTCTCTTTCTGCATAGACTCTGAAATGTGGCTGCCTCAGCAGGAATCCACCAAGGGGTTTGTTTACTTCATTTGACTGACCACAAATCTCATGCAAGGCTGTCATTTATTTCTGCTGTGCAGGGGGGGGGGGGGAGTTAAAGTTCTGCAGAACCCCAGTTACATCATGCCCCCCCCCCCCGCCCCCCATCTCTGGATGTTCCTGGCAGAGACCTCCACGGAGGAGGCTGGGCCATCACATGTCCAGTCACACAGCTCCTCTCCCTTCTTATTTTCAAGTCTCTGCTTTCCTTCCAAGAACTAAAGGGGGAATTAATTATAGCCGCTGCTGGGATCCGACTGGCAGGGAGGCTGGCAGTGTCTGTTGTTGCCGCTGCTGCCAGGGACGGTGAGAGGAGGAGAGAACAGCCCAAGGGGAAGGATTTCTCTCGTTTGTCCAGAATTCTGGCTTTCACAGGGCTGAGGAATATCACAGAGAGCTGCTGGAGTTGTGGAGATGGGCCCCAAGGCCAGAACTGAGATTTCTCCTGCAGAGAGTCCCTGGAAGATATGAGGAGGCCTGCCCTAGTGAACATATGAACATAGGAAGCTGCCTTATACTAAATCAGACCCTTGGTCCATCAAAGTCAGTCTTGTCTCCTCAGACTGGCACCGGCTCTCCAGGGTCTCAAGCGGAGGTTTTTCATGCCTATTTGCCTGGACCATTTTTAGTTGGAGATGCCGGGGATTGAACCTGGGACCTTCTGCTTACCAAGCAGATGCTCTACCACTGAGCCGCCGTCCCTCCATCTCCATCTCCTATTGCCTGGACCCTTTTTAGTTGGAGATGCCGGGGATTGAACCTGGGACCTTCTGCTTACCAAACAGATGCTTTACCACTGAGCTACCGTCCCTCCCTGTTCCTCTTTCAGCAGCCCCCAGGAGGGTGTCCCGGGCACCTGCTTGGGCTGGAGAGGAGCCAGTGGGGCAGGGCCACACTCCTCCCCTATGTCCCTGGAAGGGCGTTACACTCCAGTGGTCAAAATCTGCTGGTGATCCCTGGCCCCAAAGAGGTCCGCCTGTCCTCAACAAGGGCCAGGGCTTTTTCAGTGCTGGCCCCGACCTGGTGGAAGGCTGTGCCAGAAGACATCAGGGCCCTGCAGGATCTTTTACAATTTTGCAGGGCCTGTATGGCAGAGATGTTCCGCCAAGCCTTTGCATGAGGACAGCGACTGTTGCCGTGCTGGCACCTTTTCCTCTCCACCTCCTCTTGGGGTGAGCCCCCCAAAACACACCCACACACCCACACACATATATATATCTCGGCTTGACTTCGCGAACAAAGATTTAAGAAGGGTGCAGTAGTCCACGTCTGCTGCAGGCTCGCTAGTGGCTGACAAGACCAATGCGGGACAGGCAGATCCGGCCACAGTGGCTGCAGGGAAAAGTCTGATTTGGGGTCGGTGCTGTAGCAGTGCGATTCTTCCTCAATTTCCTTTTGTCCTCAAGACCAGCTATGCGTGCGTTCTCAAAGGAAGAGGCAGCCTGGTGGATGGTGTGCCTCCATGCTTTGCGATCTGAGGCTAGGTCAGACCACTGGTGATGGTTGATGCGACAGGTGCCAAAGGATTTCTTCAAGGAGTCCTTGTACCTCTTCTTTGGTGCCCCTCTATTTCGATGGCCGGTGGAAAGTTCGCCATACAGAGCAATCTTGGGAAGGCGGTGGTTTTCCATCCTGGAAATATGCCCTGCCCAGCGCAGCTGCGTCTTCAACAGCAGTGCCTCGATGCTTGTAACCTCCGCCCTCTTGAGGACTTCAGTGTTTGTCACAAAGTCACTCCAGTGGATGTTGAGGATGGTGCGAAGGCAGCGCTGATGAAAGCGCTCAAGGAGTCGCAGGTGATGACGGTATAAAACCCACGATTCGGAGCCGTAGATGAGGGTTGTCATCACAACCGCTTTGTAAACATTGATCTTTGTGCCTTTTTTCACATGCTTGTTGCTCCACACTCTTTTGTGCAGTCGGCCAAATGCACGGTTTGCCTTTGCCAGCCTGTTGTCAAACTCCTTGTCGATCTTGGCATCTGAGGAGATGATGCACCCCAGGTAGCTGAACTGCTGGACTGTCTTCAGAACTGATTCACCCACAGTGATGCAGGGAGGTAATAATCTTCCTGGGGTGCAGGCTGGTGGAGAACTTCTGTCTTCTTCAGACTAACTTCTAGGCCAAATAGCTTGGCAGCCCCTGCAAAGCAGGACGTCATATGCTGCAGAACTGATACAGAGTGGGAGACGAGTGAAGCATCATAAGCAAACAGTAGCTCTCGGATAAGTTTTTCCATTTTCTTGGAGTGGGCCTTTAGTCGCTTCAGGTTGAACAGGCTGCCATCGGTGCAATAGCGGATGTAGACACCATCGTCATCATCTAGATCTACTGCGGCTCTTTGAAGCATCATGCTAAAAAAGATCGTAAAGAGAGTTGGCGCGAGAACGCAGCCTTGCTTTACACCTGTGCCTATTGGGAAGGGCTCCGAGAGGTCGTTGCAGTGTCTGACTTGGCCTCGCTGGTCTTCATGTAGCTGGATGATCACGCTGAGGAACCTTGGGGGACATCCTAAACGTTCCAAGATTTGCCACAGGCCTTTCCTGCTAACGGTATTGAAAGCTTTGGTAAGGTCGACAAAAGTCACATATAGACCCTTGTTCTGTTCCCTGCATTTCTCTTGGAGCTGCCTGAGAACAAATACCATGTCGGTGGTGCTCCTGTTAGCTCTGAAGCCGCACTGGCTCTCTGGGAGGAGTTCTTCTGCAATGGTGGGCGCCAGTCTGTTCAGGAGTATTCTGGCAAGGATTTTGCCTGCGATGGAGAGCACACATACATACATACATATATATGTGTGTGTATATGTATGTATGTATGTATTTTTTTAAATGTTGTACATTGCCCTGAGCATGGCCCTAGCCAGGATAGGGCAATTTATTATTATTATTATTATTATTATTATTATTATTATTATTATTATTATTATTATTATTATTATTATTATTATTATTATTATTATTATTATTATTATGGTTTTGAGTTGCTCTAGGAGTGTCATGGGAAGCTCCATAGGTGGGGCAGGTGAAGACGGGATTCCTAAAAGCAGAGGCAGAACAACTCACACCTGCTAGCCAGGTAAAGGTTCCAGAACTTTTGAAATAATAAAAGTTCGAAATCTAAAAAGTTGGGGGAGAAATCTAATCTGATCCTTTCTTATCTAAACTTATTCTGTTTTACAAAATAAAAGCACTATTCTTACACAATTGCTAGAATCATAGAGCTGGAAGGGACCTCCAGGGTCATCTAGTTCAACCCCCTGCACAAGATAGGAAACTCACAAACACCTCCCCCTAAATTCATAGGATCTTCATTGCTGTCAGATGGCCATCTAGCTTCTGTTCAAAAACCTCCAAGGAAGGAGAGCCCACCACCTCCCAAGGAGGAAGCCTGTTCCACTGAGGAATCGCTCTCACTGGGGTCAGGAAGTTCTTCCTAATGTTGAGCTGGAAACTCTTTTGATTTAATTTCAACCCATTGGTTCTGGTCCTACCTTCTGGGACCACAGAAAACAATTCCACCCCATCCTCTATAGGACAGCCCTTCAAGTATTTGAAGATAGTGATCCTATCACCTCTCAGCCGCCTCCTCTCCAGGCTAAACATGCCCAGCTCCTTCAACCTTTCCTCAAAGGACAGTCTCCAGATCCCTCACCATCTTCGTCGCCCTCCTCTGGACTCGTTCCAGCTTGTCTATATCCTAGGGGTGGCCAACAGTAGCTCTCCAGATGTTTTTTGCCTACAACTCCCATCAGCCCCAGCCAGCATGGCCAATGGCTGGGGCTGATGGGAGTTCTAGGCAAAAAACATCTGGAGAGCTACCATTGGCCACCCCTGCTATATCTTTCTTGAAATGTAGTGCCCAAAACTGAACACAATACTCCAGGTGAGGTCTTACCAGAGCAGAGTAAAGCGATACCATCACTTCACATGATCTGGACACTAGACTTCTGTTAATACTCCTCAAAAATGCATTTGCCTTTTTAGCCATCACATCACACTGTTGACTCATGTTCAGCATATGGTCCAGTAAGACCCCCAGATCCTTTTCGCGTACTCTACTGCCAAGACAAGTCACCTCCATCCTATAATGATGGAATGGATTTTTTCTACATAAACGCAGAACTTTGTATTTATCCCTGTTAAAATTCATTTTATTGGTTTCAGCCCAGTTTTCCAGCCTGTCAAGGTCATCCTGTATCCTGTTTCTGTCTTCTTCTGTGTTTGCAACCCCTCCCAATTTAGTATCATCTGCAAATTTAATAAGCACTCCCTCTAGTCCTTCATCCAAATCATTTATAAAGTTGTTGAACAAAACAGGTCCCAGGACAGATCCCTGAGGCACTCCACTTGTCACTCCTCTCCAAGAGGATGAGGAACCATTCACAAGCACTCTTTGGGTGTGATCTGTCAACCAGTTACAGATCCACCTAACAGTAAGAGGACCCAAACCACAGAGAAAGATAAGGTTAGTCTGACATGACTTGTTCTTGAGAAACCCATGCTGGCTCTTAGTAAGCACAGCCATCCTTTCTAAATGTTCCTGGACTGACGGTTCAATTATTTGTTCGAAAACTGTTCCAGGCATAGACGTCAAGTTGGCGGGTTGCCATGTCTTACGTTGATCCCCCTTTTTCCCTTCTTGAAGACGGGGAGCAACTTTTGCACACCTCCAGTCTTCCATCACCTCAGCAGTTCTCCCAAGAATTCTTAAAAATAATGGACCCTTCCATTTGCAAGCAATACGTTAGTGCCAGTTGGAGAGTATAATTGGAGAATTGGGTTCCCACTTTAATAGCCAAAACTGATCTGAAATGCAAACATCACCAGAACACATAATCGACTGTTGGCACCCATCCAGTATTTTCACCTATTTTGAATACAAGAACTAAAGAGACTTTCCTAAGAGAAGTACTTTATTTTGGTGATTTCTGGACGTTTTGTTGTGAAGGAACTGTACTGTGATTATCTCACTGTTTGTGATTTGTTGTGCCGCTCAGGTGTCGGAGCCTTTCACTCCAGACTCTTAAATGAATGTTATTGTAACAGTTCTCTATTCGAAATCAGTTTCGTAAGAAATAATAGTGTTTGAAAAACCATCCATCATTTTGACAGTGATAGCTGGGTGGAGACAATCTATTGCGTCTTTATACTAGTCTTTTCCCCTGGCCATTCCTGTCTCTTGTTCTGCTTGGCTGAGTGTTGGTGAGGCGAAAACACTTTGTACATGTTCTTAGGTGTGTTTCTGGGGAGTTTTTACCCAAATGTTAGAGTGTCCCCCACAGTGCTAAATGTCCCCCACTGGCCAACTCCGTGCTTAGGGTTGCCAAGTCCAGTTCAAGAAATATCTGGGGACTTTGGAGGTGGAGCCAGGAAACATTGGGGGTGGAGCCAGGAGCAAGGGTGTGGCAAGCATAATTGAACTCCAAGGGAGTTCTGGCCATCACATTTAAAGGGACCACACACCTTTTAGATGCCTTCCCTCCGTTGGAAATAATGAAAAATAGGGGCGCCTTCTTTGGGAGCTCATAGGATTGGACCCCCTGGTCCAAGCTTTTTGAAACTTGGAGAATATTTAGGGGAGAGGCACTGGATGCTATGCTGCAAATTTGGTGCCTCTATCTCAAAAGCAGCCCCTCCCCAGAGCCCCAGATCTGATCAATTCTCCATTATACCCTATGGGAATCGGTCTCCCTAGGGAATAATGGAGTTCCCGGCAGACATTTCCCTCCCCTCTCCCCGCTTACTGCTGACCCTGAAGTGGGGGGAGGGTCTCCAAACCGGGGGATCCCCTGCCTCCACCTGGGGAATTGGCAACCTTATCCATGCTGGTGGGTTGGGGGCCCCAAAACTGGGGGAAACGGCACCCCAGGAGGGAACCCTCGTGCCACCAGGGCACCGGCCAACACCTTCCCAAGTGTTTTTAGAAAGCAGGTGAGGGCAGGTGGGGCTTTTGCCCAGCAATGTTGCAGACTGGCCCCTGGAGATTTGATGGGGTGTGTGCAGGTTTTGAAACATGTTGCTTGGGTAGCAGCTGCCCCCACAGCCCCAGGATCTTCTCTGCGTGACTGAAAGGAAGCTGCGGCAGCCATTTTGTAGTTAGCTCCTCCTCTTGAAGCAGCCAATTTGTGTGGGCGTTTTGTGTCTGTGCCCACCACACTGTGTCAGAATTCCAAAGGTGCCCCCTGCAGGTGTGTTTCTGGGGGTTTTTTTGGGGGGGGGACCCCCAGCTTAGAACAAGAGCAGAGAAGTGGCCTCTCTTTGGGCAAAACTTTGCTCAAGCCCCTCCCCAGGATACAAAGCTGCCTTTGGACTTTCAGAATGCAGGAGCAAAAGCCTTCCCCGCCCCCACAGCAGGGCTGGCCCTAGGGTGCACGGTGCCCCATGCAGACTTGCAACCCACCACTCCCTCCATGGCGCCATCCCCTGGGCTGCCCCTTGTCCTCTTCTTTTGCACCCCCTGCTCCCCCCACTGCCGCCACTGACTGTAGCACCCTTCCAGTTTGGTGTAGTGGTTAACTGTGGACTCTTATCTGGAAGAACCGGGTTTGATTCCCTGCTTCTCCACTTGCACCTGCTGGAATGGCCTTGGGTTAGCCAGAGCTCTGGCAGAGGTAGTCCTTGAAAGGGCAGGTGCTGTGAGAGCTCTCTCAGGCCCACCCATCTCACAGGGTGTCTGTTGTGGGGGAGGAAGGTAAAGGAGATTGTGAGCCGCTCTGAGACTCTTTGGAGTGGAAGGCGGGATATAAATCCAATATCATCTACCTCACAGGGTGTCTGTTGTGGGGGAGGAAGGAAAAGGACATTGTGAGCCACTCTGAGACTCTTCGGAGTGGAGGGCAGGATATAAATCCAATATCTTCATCTACCTCACAGGGTGTCTGTTGTGGGGGAGGAAGGGAAAGGAGATTGTGAGCCGCTCTGAGACTCTTCGGAGTGGAGGGCGGGATATAAATTCAATATCTTCATCTACCTCACAAAAAATCCATCAGCAACCCATCTTTAAAGCGCCATCATTTCGTATGTCAGATAATCCGCCGCATCCTGTTTCCCGATCAGACAGATGCTGCTCCGATGGCATGCCGTGTGGATCCCGTCCCCTGCTCGATCACACAGCGCCCTCCGGGACTTCTTTCAGATGGCGGCAATCCGCATTAGCGCAGGCGCAGTTGTGTTTGCGCTGGCTGGCCTAATTTAAAATGGTGCCAATCCAAAGTAGCGCAGGCGCGGTGCTGCGTTCTATGTTTCTTTCTGGCCGCATGCGCGTGTGTGTTTACCTGTTTGCGCAGGCGCACTGCTGCGTGCTGCAGAGGGTGTGTTTCTGCTGAACGCATGCGCGTTTGCAGTAGCGGGGTTTCCGGCTATTTAAACCTTTTTTTTTGTTTCCCCGGCAGCTCTATCGATATATCGTTGTGTCGAAATGGAATCTGATGGCCTTGTCACATTAGCGTGCGCGCCCACCCTTCTTTTGAATTATCCAATCAGGCGGCAAAACAAAAGGCAGGTCGAGAGGGCACAAACTATGCAGGGCAAGAGCGCATAACATCTCTGTTGCATGGTTGACAGGGCGCGTGGAGGAGTGAGCTCGCACACGTCTATCCAGGAACCGAAAAGCAGTTATCTGTATAAGCAGCCCCGTTCTCACATGTCTGCAGGCATTCTAACTCGGTAGACTGCTCGCTAACACGGACATTTCCCCATTTCAGCTACCCCTCCAGGCAGGGAGATGGCGACCGGCGACCTGACATGTCATGCGTCCCCTCGTTGCTGAGGATCGCGATGCACGCATCGCTTTTAAATGTGCCGATTCACACAGATGTGTTGCAGATGTGTTTCTCCGTTTGCACTACTTTTCGGAAAAGATCGCCTCACATACTGGAAATCTCGATACTCACATATCGAAATTTCGATATATTGCTATTACGCAATAAACTAAAATATTAAAAAAAAAAAAAGGCCGGCCACGCACGCTAATAAGCAATTTTTTCGAGTTCCTTCCTTCGATGGCGCAGTGATATGCATTTTGTTTGTGGCGGGAAGCTGGAAGCGGGAAGCGCTGTTGCGACTCAGCAACGATTGCCCGTTCAGATGCTCCAGAGTGCTCAGGAAGCGCTCAGGAAGCGTCTTGTTCCGGATTAAAAGCAGTAGCAAATTAATCCGCGAGCAAGGCGCATCAGCGTGGGACGGGCACGGGCTAAGCACGCTTGACAGATGCGGACGTGTGAACGTCCGGGTAAAATCCGACATGCTTGCGGGCTCAACTCATGCCCGTAGCGGGGGTTTTTGGACGTCTGACCGCACCCAGGGTGTCTGTTGTTGGGGAGGAAGGAAAAGGAGATTGCGAGCCACTCTGAGACTCTTCGGAATGGAGGGCGGGATATAAATCCAATATCTTCATCTACCTCACAGGGTGTCTGTTGTGGGGGAAGAATGTAAAGGAGATTGTGAGCCACTCTGAGACTCTTCGGAGTGGAGGGCGGGATATAAATCCAATATCTTCTTCTTCCCACCCCTCTCCGATGATTGGACATTTGGACATTTGCCTATGGCACCATGCCGGGAGTGTGCAGCTTTTGAAACACATTGCTAAATGCCTAATTTGCCTAGTGGGAGGACTGGCCCTGCCCCCTCAGGGCAGGCTGGCTTTGTCCATCCCACAGGCAGCCCCGTCATGTGGGCAGGTGATGCCCTCTGCTTTCTTGGCAGTGTTGGCACCAGAGGCGAAGGGAGAAGCTGAGACAGCTCCTGCTGCCTGCTTCTTCGCATGCTGCTTTGGGTGAGAGAGCAAGCGAGAGAGAGAGACTACAACGATCTCTGCCCTCCCTCCACAAAGATATTGTGGCTTCTTTGCTCCCCTGGACCAGAGCTGCTTCTTGTGCCTGTAGCCTGCATCACCCCCACCCACCTGAGACTTGTCTCCTGGAAGGGCAAGGAAGCTGCACAGCTGTCAAGGGGCTGCCACCTGGTTGGTTGTTGTTGTTCAGTCGCACAGCCGAGTCTGACTCTTTGCCAACCCCTGGACCGAGTCACGCCAGGCCCTCCTGTCTTCCACCATTCTCCAAAGTCTGCTCAAATTCATGTTTGTTACATCAGTAATGCTGTCCAGCCATCTCCTCTTTTGCCGTCCCCTTCTTCTTTGGCCTTCTGTCTTTCCCAGCATCAGGGTCTTCTCCAGGTAGTGCTCCCTTCTCATTTGGTGGCCAAAGGATTGGAGCTTCAGCTTCAGCATCTGACCTTCTCTGGAGCTTCAGCATCTGACCTTCGTCTGGGTTGATTTCCCTTAGGACTGACTGATTGGATCTTCTTGCAGTCCAAGGGACTCTCAAGAGTCTTCTCCAGCACCACAGCTCGAAAGCATCTATTCTTCTGCTCTCGGCCTTCCTTATGGTCCAGCTCTCACAGCCATACATTACTACTGGGAATACCATCACTTTGACTATATGGACTTTTGTTGGGAGGGTGATGTCTCTACTTTTTAGTATCCTGTCTAGGTTTGCCATAGCTGGGCTGAAGTAGTAGAACAAGGCAGGAGTTTGATAGCACCTTTAAGACCAACAACCTTTTATTCAGAACATATCTCCTCTTTTGCCGTCCCCTTCTTCTTTGGCCTTCTGTCTTTCCCAGCATCAGGGTCTTCTCCAGGGAGTGCTCCCTTCTCATTGGGTGGCCAAAGGATTTGAGCTTCAGCTTCAGCTTCTGACCTTCCAGGGAACAGTCTGGGTTGATTTCCCTTAGGACTGACTGATTGGATCTTCTTGCAGTCCGAGGGACTCTCGAGAGTCTTCTCCAGCACCGCAGCTCAAAAGCATCTATTCTTCTGCGCTTGGTCTTTATTACGGTCCAGCTCTCACAGCCATAGCCTACGCCAAGGTCCCTGTGACCAGCTGCCCCCCTGGCAGAAGGTAGCAGGGTTGCTCGGAAACAGGGGGACAGAAGCACCTTTTCTGGGAATCCGACACTGCACGGGCAGCCGCTTTGACCCTCAGAGTTTTGAACAGCATGAGCGGAGGACGAAACATGATGGGGCCACTGTGATAATGACTCAGGCTAAGGGCTCTGTAACCGAGTGTCTGGTTCCCGGCAGAGACCAGCTTGCTGTTGCTGTAAAGTTCTCAAGCAGGTCATGAGGACGGCGGCAGCTGTTCCCTTGGCTGTGCTCTAACAGCCATTCAGAGGTCGCCTGCCTGTGGCCATGGCTGGCGCGTGGGAGTAGGCCAAGTAGGTGGCTGCCTAGGGTGCTACCTTGCCTAGGGGGCACTGCCCTCTCCCCACGTGCAGTGTGTGTTCTCCTTGGATCCTGCCTTCCCCAATGGAAAGCAGACTCCATGGACCGCAGACACTGCCTGGCTGGTTTCACATTCGAATGCAGACAGCGCCTGCACAGTGTGCTCCTTGGAGCCCGGGATATATTATCCAATTGTAAAAGCTGAAGAAGAGCCAATTACAGTTTCTAAAAATTGGCTCCTGATGCAGTTGTCTGCTGCCACTCATCTATCCCGCTCTCCTTTAACAGAGCCTGGGGTGGGAGCCGCAGCTCAGTGGTAGAGCCTCCTTCTGACATGCACGAACTCTTGTCCCTGGCACCTCCAGCTACAAGGATCGAGTAGGAATGGTCACGTGAAGGCCTTGTCCCTGGCTCAAAGGATCAAGTAGTATTCTCACAATTTTTATTGCTTACTCTCATGATTTTTTAAAAAAAAATTTTAAAATTTAAAATAAAAAACTGTAAATTAAAAAGGTCAATAGTTTCAAGTTTCTTCATTTCTCCTACAATTCTTTGTTTTTTAAATTGCTTCATTTCTGAGAGCCAGTTTGATATAGTGGTTAAGTGTGCGGACTCTTATCTTGGAGAACTGGGTTTGATTCCCCACTCCTGCACTTGCACCTGCTGGAATGGCCTTGGGTTAGCCAGAGCTCTCTTATCTGGGAGAACCAGGTTTGATTCCCCATTTCTCCACTTGCACCTGCTGGAATGGCCTTGGGTCAGCCATAGATCTCTTATCTGGGAGAACCAGGTTTGATTCCCCACTTCTCCACTTGCACCTGCTGGAATGGTCTTGGGTCAGCAATAGCTCTCTTATCTGGGAGAACCGGGTTTGATTCCTCACTCCTCCACTTGCACCTGCTGGAATGGCCTTGGGTCAGCCATAGCTCTCTTATCTGGGAGAACTGGGTTTGATTCCCCACTCCTCCACTTGCACCTGCTGGAATGGCCTTGGGTCAGCCAGAGCTCTCCTATCTGGGAGAACCGGGTTTGATTCCCCACTCCTCCACTTGCACCTGCTGGAATGGCCTTGGGTCAGCCATAGCTCTCTTATCTGGGAGAACCAGGTTTGATTCCCCACTTCTCCACTTGCACCTGCTGGAATGGCCTTGGGTCAGCCATAGCTCTCTTATCTGGGAGAACCGGGTTTGATTCCCCACTTCTCCACTTGCACCTGCTGGAAGGGCCTTGGGTCAGCCATAGCTCTCTTATCTGGGAGAACCGGGTTTGATTCCCCCACTCCTCCACTTGCTGGAATGGCCTTGGGTCAGCCATAGCTCTCTTATCTGGGAGAACCAGGTTTGATTCCCCCACTCCTCCACTTGCACCTGCTGGAATGGCCTTGGGTCAGCCATAGCTCTCTTATCTGGGAGAACCGGGTTTGATTCCCCACTCCTCCACTTGCAGTTGCTGGAATGGCCTCGGGTCAGCCATAGCTATTACAGGAGTTGTCCTTGAAAGGGCAGCTTCTGTGAGAGTTCTCTCAGCCTCACCTACCTCCCTGGGTGTCTGTTGCGGGGGAGGAAGGGAAAGGAGATTGTAGGTCACTCTGAGACTCTGTCCTTGAAAAGGCAGCTGCTGTGAGAGCCCTCTCAGCCCCATCCACCTCATAGGGTTTCTTTTGTGGGGAGAGAAGATATAGGAGATTGTAAGCCGCTCAGAGTCTCTGATTCAGAGAGAAAGGCGGGGTATAAATCTGCAGTCTTCTTCTGAAAGGGCAGCTTCTGGGAGAGCTTTCTCAGCCCTACCCACCTCATAGGGTGTCTGTTGTGGGGGAGGAAGGGAAAGGAGATTGTAGGCCGCTCTGAGAGTCTGTCCTTGAAAGGGCAGCTTCTTGGAGAGCTCTCTCCGCCCCACCCACCTCACAGGGTGTCTATTGTGGGGGAGGAAGATAAAGGAGATTGTGAGCCAGTGAGAGACTTTGAGATTCAGAGCGAAGGGTGGAATATAAATCCAATATCTTCTTCTTCTTCTCCCTCACAGTTTCCATTGTGGGGAGAGGAAGGGAAGGAGATTGTAATCTGCTCCAAGACTTCCCTCCTCCTCTGTTTGCTTTCTAGTCACTGTTTCCCTGGGTTTTCTGAGAGTGCTTTTGTGCCAATTTTTTCCCATGTTTCACTTCCAAGCCAAAGATAATTCAAAAGCATACAGAGTCCCTCCGATTTCCCTGTCACCCTTTTGCTGTCCCTCAGAGGCCATTCCCACAGTGAGGCTGTTCTGCCTATACGGCTCCCAAACCAGATCGGAGAATCTGATTCAGCTCTATAGAGCATGAATGCAGCCGAATCAGCTGTTTTTCGGAGGTGTATTCTGTTTGGCCGAAGTGAATGCATACCCCTACTCTGCACATTCTGCCACCTTCCCTCCTTCCCCGGAGACGGTGGGCAAGACCTGGCAGCAGCAACAGCTCCTGGGGTGTCCTACTGGCCGAGTGGAGGTGGGCTGCTGACAGCACTGTGTACAGTTGTCTGTACATGCAGAGACAGCACTTTTTAGCTTGGGGTAAAATTTAAACCCCCAATGTATTTTTTAAAATTTTCAGATTTTTTTTTTTTTTGCACACCTGGAATTGGTGATCACCAATGATAACTTTTTCCTCAAAAAAGAGAGCCAGTTTGGTGTAGTGGTTAAGTGTGCCAACTCTTGTCTGGGAGAACCGGGTTTGATTCCCCCACTCCTCCACTTGCACCTGCTGGAATGGCCTTGGGTCAGCCATAGCTCTGGCAGAGGTTGTCCTGGAAAGGGCAGCTGCTGTGAGAGCCCTCTCAGCCCCACCCACCTCACAGGGTGTCTGTTGTGGGGGAGGAAGGTAAAGGAGATTGTGAGCCGCTCTGAGACCCTGTCCTTGAAAGGTCAGCTTCTGGGAAAGCCCTCTCAGCCCCACCCACCTCACAGGGTGTCTTTTGTGGGGGAGGAAGGGAAAGGAGATTGTAGGCTGCTCTGAGACTCTGTCCTTGAAAGGGCAGCTGCTGTGAGAGCCCTCTCAGCCCCACCCACCTCACAGGGTGTCTGTTGTGGGGGAGGAAGGTAAAGGAGATTGTGAGCCGCTCTGAGACCCTGTCCTTGAAAGGTCAGCTTCTGGGAAAGCCCTCTCAGCCCCACCCACCTCACAGGGTGTCTTTTGTGGGGGAGGAAGGGAAAGGAGATTGTAGGCTGCTCTGAGACTCTGTCCTTGAAAGGGCAGCTTCTGGGAGAGCTCTCTCAGCCCCACCTGCCTCACAGGGTGTCTGTTGTGGGGGGAGAAGATACAGGAGATTGTAAACCGCTCTTGAGTCTCTGATTCAGAGAGAAGGGTGGGGTATAAATCTGCTGTCTTCTTCTCACTGTTTGAATTTTTTTTTTTGACAGGTGGCTTGAGTCTAGCAGTCTATGAGAGTATTCCTAGTCTCCAATTGCTGAATAAAAAAGGTAAAATGATGGGGGAAATCAAAAAGTTGAGCAAGAGGATGCCGTCCATTTCGGGTTTCTGTTCTCAGTTCTGGAGAGAGTTAGATGGGCAGAACAACAGTCTTGAATTGCTGAATTTTTTAAAAAAAAACACCTTGGGGGGAAGTTTAAAAGGTGCTGAATCACAAAGAGAAAACCACGGAAATTTGCAACGGAAGGCAGGGAATCAGTGTTTCTGTGCAGCTGTTCTAACATTACTGTGCAGAGCTTCTGTCATGGGATTCCTCCCCCCCACTACAAATTGCAGCTCTGTGCAAACCATTGTGGAGCCAACTTTTCACAACCACGTGCACGCACACACACATTTTGTCAACCATCAAAGCGTGCAGTACCTGCGTCATTGGGTTCTGCCACGCATTCTGTACACTCAACATGTTCTCCCATATTATGTTCCCCCATAACGTGCTCTGGGTCCTGTTACTGTTAGGTGGATCTGTAACTGGCTGACAGATCGCACCCAAAGATTGCTTGTGAGTGGTTCCTCATCCTCTTGGAGAGCAGTGACATAGTGTCCAGATCACGTGAAGTGATGGTATCGCTCTAGTCTGCTCTGGTAAGACCTCACCTGGAGTCTTGTGTTCAGTTTTGGGCACCACAATTTAAGAAGGATCTAGACAAGCTGGAACGGGTCCAGAGGAGGGCAATGAAGATGGTGAAGGGTCCAGAGACCAAGTCCTACAAGGAAAGATTGAAGGAGCTGGGGATGTTTAGCCTGGAGAGGAGACGGCTGAGAGGTAATAGGATCACCATCCTATGAAGGGCTGTCATACAGAGGGGTGGTGCAGAATTGTTTTCTGTGGCCCCAGAAGGTAGGACCAGAACCAACGGAACCAACTCAAAAGGATCAGAACTCAAAGGGACCAGAACCAACTCAAAAGGACCAGAACCAGAACCAACTCAAAAGGACCAGAACCAACGGAACCAACTCAAAAGAGTTTCTGGCTCAACATTAGGAAGAACTTCCTGACCGTTAGAGCGATTCCTCAGCGGAACAGGCTTCCTTGGGAGGTGGTGGGTTCTCCTTCCTTGGAGGTTTTAAAGCAGAGGCTAGATGACCATCTGACAGCAATGAAGATCCTGTGAATTTAGGGGGAGGGATTTGTGAAGTTCCTGCATTGTGCAGGAGGTTGGACTAGATGACCCTGGAGGTCCCTTCCATTGCTATGATTCCATGAGATCCTGTGACTCTTTCTCATTTTTCACAGTGGCCAATAACACAGCAGAGAATCCCCTAGGGCTTGGCAATGTGGGGAAGGAGGCTTTGCAGCTGCTTCTCTGTTTCAACATCGGTTCCCTGCCCTTTGCCTGCCTGCCTTCCTTTCCATTCCCTTCCATTCAGCAAACTCACACTAAAACGCACATGCAAAACCTTGAACGGTGAGGCTTCAAATGGAAGGCGCTTGCTGGATGCTGCTCTGCAGCTGCAAAAGGGCAATGGTGTAATTAAAAAAAAATCTTTGGATGCCCCCCCCACATGTGGTGTCCCCCCCCATTTAGAAAACTGCATTTTAAAAATTGTAGCTGCAGAATAAATAGAAGAAGAAGAAGAAGAAGAAGAAGCAATTGGATTTATATCCTGCCCTGTACTCCAAATCTCAGAGTCTTAGAGCAGCTCCTTTAACTTCCTTCTCCACAACAGACACCCTGTGAGGTGGGTGGGGCTGAGAGAGCTCTCCCAGACGCTGCACTTTCAAGGACAACTTCTACGAGAGCTATGACTGACTCAAGGCCATTCCAGCAGCTGTAAGTGGAGGAGTGGGGGATCAAACCCGGTTCTCCCAGATAAGAGAACTATGGCTGACCCAAGGCCATTCCAGCAGGTGGAAGTGGAGGAGTGGGGAATCAAACCCGGTTCTCCCAGATAAGAGAGCTATGGCTGACCCAAGGCCATTCCAGCAGGTGCAAGTGGAGGAGTGGGGAATCAAACCCGGTTCTCCCAGCTAAGAGTCCACACACTTAACCACTACACCACACTGGCTCTCTGCTTCCTGTTTTTAGCCCATTTCAAAACCACAAGAGAACTCTGAAGTTTGTTTTGGTGAGGGATTTTATCAAAAGCCAGACATTCCTCTCCTCATACACTGGAAGAAAAAGAATGGTGCATAAGAACAGTATGAAAGTAGCAATTGTATTCTCTAATCCTGTTCTAATTATGGCCGGCATGGGGCCTGCTTTTTCCACTGCAGCTGCACCCTGGGGTGACCTTTTCATTGAGCTCTCCACTGTCACCCCAAGGTCCCTTTCTTGGTCTTCTTCTGTCCGCTCACATCCCCCCGGTGCAGACATCAAGCTGGGATTGGTTGTCCCAATATGCCCATCGCTTTACATTTTGCCATTTTAATGCCCATTTGCCCAGTATGAGGAGATCCCTCTGGAGCTCTTTGAAATCCCTTTTCGTATTTACCACCCTAAATTCTTTGGTGTCAACTGCAAACTTGGCCACCTCACTATTCACCCCTAATTCCAGGTAATTAATGACCAAGTTGAAAAGCACCATTCCCCCTGCAGATCCACTTTGTCCTTCTCTCTGCTTCCTGTTTTTAGCCCATTTCAAAACCATAAGTGGACTCTGAGGTTTGTTTTGGTGAGGGATTCTGTCAAAAGCCAGACAAACAAGGTCTTACCGGCTCATTCCTCTCCCCATGTTTATTGACACTTTCTAAGAACTCCGAAAGGTTGGTGAAAGGACGTCGTTTACAGAAGCCAGGCTGGCTTTTATTCAGCAAGGCTTGTCTTTCTATATACTTGACAATTTTATCTGTAATGAGGCTTCCCATCAGCTGACCCAGATCACCCATTAAGCTAAGCGGCTTTGGGTAAATGTCAGGACTGAAAGCTGGTAACAATCAAATACGACAAAACCACATGAGATCCTATAACTCAGGGGTCCCCAGCCCCCAGGGCCGCGGACCGGTCCCGGTCTGTGACCTGTTTCCGACTGGGCTGCGTAGCCTCGCCCCCCACCCCCCCGCCCCAGCACCTCCTCCTCCTCCCGTTTTCAGCATTTTAAGGCTGGAGATGCAGCTGCCTTTCTAGCCAACATCAGCTCTCTCTTACCTGGATTCCGTTTCAGGTGGTTCCCTCTCAGCCACTGGACCACCACAGCCAGGTTCCACCTGAGGACACCAGTTCAAAGATGACTCTCAAAGATGTAGTTAATCAATCATTAGACTTGCAGCCAAACAAGCGCCTCTGGGGGAACATTTGGACCCCATTTAAGCGGAAGGCTTCATCTAAGAGAGGTGTGGCTGTGAGGTCAGGGAAGCTGGCGACTGAGCCTGGGGGTTTCCAAGAGGAGACAGGTGGGCCACTGTGGCTGGGGAGCCTGTGTTCCTCTTTCCCTGGGGAGACTTCTTGGGTCCTCCTTTCTGTGAGAGCCAGTTTGGTGTAGTGGTTAAGTGTGTGGACTCTTATCTGGGAGAACCAGGTTTGATTCCCCACCCCTCCACTTGCAGCTGTTGAAATGGTCTTGGGTCAGCCATACCTATCACAGGAGTTGTCCTTGAAAGGGCAGCTGCTGTGAGAGCTCTCTCAGTCCCACCCACCTCATAGGGTGTCTGTTGTGGGGAGAGAAGATATAGGAGATTGTAAGCCACTCTGTCTGATTCAGAGAGAAGGTTGGGGTATAAATCTGCAGTCTTCTTCCTCTTCTGCTCGTGTTCGGATACAAGGCTGCAGGGGTGGAATTCTAGCAGGAGCTCCTTTGCATATTAGGCCACACCCCCTTGATGTAGCCAATCCTCCAAGAGCTTACAGGGCTCTTTTTTGTAAGCTCTTGGAGGATTGGCTACATCAAGGGGGTGTGGCCTAACATGCAAAGGAGCTCCTGCTAGAATTCTACCCCTGCCAGGCTGTATCCAGGGGTCCCCAGCCTTTTTGCACCTTTGGAATTTGGACACCCAACACAATAATGTGGGAGGTGCAGCCACAAAATGGCGGCCGCAGGGGGCAGAGCCAGCCACAAAACGGCCACTGCAGCTTCTCTTCAGTCACAGTGGGAAGATCTTCGTGATGCTGATAGCTGCCGCTGTCAAAATAACATTTCGAAAGCCAATCGCATCTCCAGGGGCCAATCAGAAACCTTGCTGTGCCAGAAGCCCTCCCACTTCTTAGAAACACTTGGTGAGGAGCACCAGGAGAGGGGTGGGTTGGCGGGCAGGCCCCACATTGGGGGCCCCTGGGCTGCGTGGAATGGGAGCTGTGGGCAGGGGTCGATTTGTAGAGAAAAAGGTGCAGGAGCTCAGTAGCATATCACATTTGCACATGCCCCGGGATCCGTGTGCAGCGGGGAGAGAACTCCCCACTGCATGCAGACCCAGGCTGGAGGTTCAGGAGCTGAGCTCCTGCCGTATTCAAGCCCCGGCTGGAAGTGTTTCCTGGTCACCTTCCGCTTGTTTGTGAGAACGCTCCTCTCCCCAAGAGAGCTCACCAAACATTACGCAGATCCGGCCGCTGCCTGTCAACAGCATTTAAAACGTTGTTAAATAAGCAGCTCTCAGCCAAAGTCCACTCGCAATTCCTCGTAGCTGCCCTAGAAAGAGCTATTGGTTGCCCTCAGATGCCCTAGGCCTGGATCACAGAAGAAAAAGCAACCAGCAACTGTGTACAAACCACACAATAAAAGATGTGAATCATATAAAGTCTCTCCTTGTCTCCGTTGGTTAGAAATAATACCAGAAACACAGTATACAGAAATATCGCTAAGGAAAAAGATCCGCAAGGCTAAAAAATCAAATGTCCAGAAACTGCTTAGTCCTTCACTCCTCTGGTTCAATTCTCCGTGGAACCCAAATTCCTTCCATCTCTCCCCTACATATGAATCTGTCTTGTCTACTCAGACTGGCAGCGGCTCTCCAGGGTCTCAAGCGGAGGTTTTTCATGCCTATTTGCCTGAGCCCTTTTTAGTTGGAGACGCCGGGGATTGAACCTGGGACCTTCTGCTTACCAAGCAGATGCTCTACCACTCAGCCACCATCCCTCCTCTAATAACAGAACATATGAAGCTGCCTTCTACTGAATCAGAACCTCCTCGGTCCATCAAAGTCAGTCTTGTCTACTCAGACTGGCAGCGGCTCTCCAGGGTCTCAAGCGGAGGTTTTTCACGCCTATTTGCCTGAGCCCTTTTTAGTTGGAGATGCCGGGGATTGAACCTGGGACCTTCTGCTTTCCAAGCAGATGGTCTACCACTCAGCCACCATCCCTCCCCTAATAACAGAACATATGAAGCTGCCTTCTACTGAATCAGACCCCCCTCGGTCCTTCAAAGTCAGTCTTGTCTACTCAGACTGGCAGCAGCTCTCCAGGGTCTCAAGCGGAGGTTTTTCACGCCTACTTGCCTGGACCCTTTTTAGTTGGAGATGCCGGGGATTGAACCTGGGACCTTCTGCTTACCAAGCAGATGCTCTGCCACTGAGCCACCGTCTCTCCCCTACATATGAAGCTGCCTTCTACTGAATCAGACCCTCAGTCCATCAAAGTCAGTCTTGTCTCCTCAGACTGGCAGTGGCTCTCCATGGTCTCCAGCTGAGGTTTTTCACACTTCCTTGCCTGGATCCCTTTTAAAATACACAGTAGTGCGCAAGCTTTTGGGTTCTTCCAGCTGGGGGGAGGAGACCAAGGTGCCCCCCACCAACTCCAGATGTGCTGCAGAAGGCCTTTTCAGATCCAAATGATGGTAAATGGGGGGGAGGAGTGCAAAAAAGGCCCCCCAGTTGCCCCAGAGGAGGCAGGCTGCTTGCCTTTTGGAGACCTAGGACTCAGGGCTAGTTTGAGTCTTGGTCCACCACCAGGATATGGGGGGGCGGGGTAGGGTTGCCAATTCTAGGTTGGGAAACCGATGGAGATTTGGGGATGGAGGGTGGGGAGGACAGGACCTCAGTGGGGGGCAACAGCCACAGGGCCCCCCCTCCAAAGCAGCCATTTCCTCCATGGGAACTGATCTCTGGAGTCTGGAGGTGAGCTAGGGTTGCCAATCCCCAGGTGGGGGCAGGGGATCCCCCGGTTTGGAGACCCCCCCCCCCCCCGCTTCAGGGTCGTCAGAAAGCAGGGGGAGGGGAGGGAAATGTCTGCTAGGAACTCTGTTATTCCCTATGGAGATTTATTCCCATAGAAAATCATGGAGAATTGATCCGCGGGTATCTGGGGCTCTGGGGGGGTTGTGTTTTGGGGTATAGGCACCAAATTTTCAGTATAGAATCTAGTGTCTCTCCTCAAAACACCCCCCAAGTTTCAAAAAGTTTGGACCAGGGGGTCCAATTCTATGAGCCCCAAAAGGTGTCCCTATCCTTCGTTATTTCCTATGGAAGGAAGGAATTGAAAAGGTGTGCCATCCCGTTAAATGAGATGGCCAGAACTCCCTTTGGAGTTCAATAATGCTTGTCACAACCTTGATCTTGGCTCCACCCCTAATGGCTCCTGGCTCCACCCCCAAAGTCTCCTGACTCCACCCCCAAAGTCCCCAGATATTTCTTAAATTGGACTTGGCAACCCTAAAATGAGCTGGAATTCCGGGGGATCCCCAGGTCCCACCTGGAGGCTGCTGGCATCCCTAGCTCAGCCTCCGGTGAAGTCAGGGCTATTTCCAGCCAAGTCTGTGCTCCGCTTCTCTCTGCTCCAGTCGCCCTTTCCCTGGTTCTGGCTTCTCCCTGGATCTGTACCTGGTGCACTCTGGCTTCCCGAGGGCCGTGAGAAACACAAATATGCCCCCCACACACACGCTTTTCATGTGGGACACCTGATGGCCTGTTTGCTTGGGCTCCTCGTGCCTGTGACCTTTCCCCCTTAGCCTGTGCCCCGCTCTCCCCCCCCCCCCCCCCCCCCCGCGGCTTTGATAGGAAAGTAACCAAAGAGAAGGGCTTTCCTGGGACTGGGAGCTGAACTTGGACCTGTGCAGGCTGGCTGCTGCTGCTGTCTGGGTGTGCAGGGGAGGGAGGCCGGGGTGCCAGGAGAAGACCAAGCTGGCACCTGGGCAGGCACATGGGAACATCAAGCAGCTGGCGGGGGGCGAGGGCAGGGAGAGATTTGCAGAATGGCTGTGTTGCAGCTAGGGTTGCCAAGTCCAATTCAAGAAATATCTGGGGACTTTGGGGGTGGAGCCAGGAGACTTTGGGAGCGGAGCCAAGATCAAGGCTGTGACAAGCATAATTGAACTCCAAAGGGAGTTCTGGCCCTCACATTTAAAGGGATGGCACACCTTTTCAATTCCTTCCTTCCATAGGAAATAATGAAGGATAGGGGCACCTTCTTTTGGGGCTCATAGAATTGGACCCCCCGGTCCAATCTTTTTGAAACTTGGGGGGTATTTTGGGGAGAGGCACTAGATACTATACTGAAAATTTGGTGCATCTACCCCAAAAAACAGCCCCCCCAGAGCCCCAGATACCAGCAGATCAATTCTCCATGATTTTCTATGGGAATAAATCTCCATAGGGAATAACAGAGTTCCCAGCAGACATTTCCCTCCCCCCACCCCCCGCTTTCTGATGACCCTGAAGCGGGGGGAGGGTCTCCAAACCGGGGGATCCCCTGCCCCCACCTGGGGATTGGCAACCCTAGTTGCAGCAGAGAAGGTGGCCGTGTGGGGAGACAGAGAGCCCTTGTGGGTGGGGACAGTCCAGGCCTGGGGCCTTCCAGCAGGGCACTCCTTCTCCTGGCTGGGCCTGGTTCTCAGAGAAAGGTCCTTCCCAGAGATCCTGGGGGCGCTGGATCTTCAACACGGAGCCTCGTGTTTGGAAACACAGAACTACAGCTCATCTGCAGACTCTGGAGAAAACAGCCGCTCTTCGGCACTGTCTCCTCCTTCCCAAATCCTGCCCCCCCACCCCCCACCCCCACCCCCAGCAATTTCCCAATCCAGACAGGCAGCCCCATTAGAAGCCTTGTGTTCGATGGCTGATAAGCATTTTGGTTCAAGGTGTTCACTCAAGGATGTCTGGTGCAGCTTCCTGCAGAGTGCAGCCCTTCATTCATCCAGGTGGCCCTTCCCTTCCCCAACTGGCCGGGAGGCTTCCCCCAATGCCTGCTTCCAGGGGCCCTTTAACCAGAGATGTTGGGTGCTGGCTGACCCCGAGGATTTCTGCCTGGTCTCCCCTTAGTTCCTTCTGGAGTTTCCTGCCAGCATAGTGGGAGGAAGGAAGGAAGGAAGGAAGGAAGGAAGGAAGGAAGGAAGGAAGGAAGGAAGGAAGGAAGGAAGGAAGGAAGGAAGGAAGGGAGGGAGGGAGGGAGGGAGGGAGGGAGAGAGAGAGAGAGAGAGAGAGAGAAGAGAGAGGGAGGGAGGGAGAGAGGAAGGAAGGAAGAGGGAGGAAGGACGAGGGGGAGGAAAAAAGAAAGAGAGGAAGGAAGGAAGGAAGGAAGGAAGGAAGGAAGGAAGGAAGGAAGGAAGGAAGGAAGGAAGGAAGGAAGGAAGGAAGGAAGGAAGGAAGGAAGGAAGAGGGGGGAGGAAGAAAGAAAGGGAGAGAGAGAGAGGGAGGGAGGGGAAGGAAGGAAGGAAGAGGGGGAGGAAGAAAGAAAGAGAGAGAGGAAGGAGGGAAGGAAGGAAGGGGGAGTAAGGAAGAGGGGGAGGAAGGAAGGAAGGAAGGAAGGAAGGAAGGAAGGAAGGAAGGAAGGGGGGGTAAGGAAGAGGGGGGAGGAAGAAAGGAAGGGAGAGAGAGAGGGGGAGGGAGGGAGGAAGGAAGGGGGAGGAAGGAAGAGGGGGAGGAAGAAAGAAAGAAAGAAAGAGAGACAGAGAGGAAGGAAGGAAGGAAGGAAGGAAGGAAGGAAGGAAGGAAGGAAGGAAGGAAGGAAGGAAGGAAGGAAGGAAGGAAGGAAGGAAGGTTAGTTAATGGAGCCTAGCTATTGGATATGACACTAAAATAGAGCCTCCGTGTTCCGAGGCAGTGTACCTCTGAACACGATCATATTGCATGGAAGCAGTTTTATTTCAAAGTTGCATGACCTGGCGGGGGGGGGGGGGAATTGTGCAGAACTTTTGCAAATGCTCCTCATGCGCTGAGCGAGTGGACAGATGCCCTCAGCGTTGCTCATCTGATGTCCACAGAGGCTTAGAGGGAAGTCCATTTTCATAATATTTGTGGGAGATGCCCTTCTGGCGCCTAACCTTCACGGCTTGTGTGCTGCAAAGAGTTGTGCGCTGTGCAGGTGAGGCAACCTTTGGCCTGAGACTGACTGTGGGGGTTTTTTTTCTGCTTACATGTCAACACATCATGTGCTTTGGAAGGTCAGATGATTCGGACCTCTTGAAAAAAATGTTTTTCTTGAGAAACCAAAAGAGAGAAACTATTACTTGGGGGCAGTAAACGTTTCCTACCCCTGTGAAGTTTTATTGCCTAATTGTAGGCTGCAGCCGTATCCACCAACAGACACAGAATTGCTTTTTGGGCACAGCTGTGACCTCTGTGTCTTGTTTCCAGAAGTGCATTTAGGGTTGCCAATCCCCAGGTGGGGGCAGGGGATCCCCCGGTTTGGAGGCCCTCCCCCCCGCTTCAGGGTCGTCAGAAAGCGAGGGGAGGGAAATGTCTGCAGGGAACTCTGTTATTCCCTATGGAGATTTATTCCCATAGAAAATCATGGAGAATTGATCCGCGGGTATCTGGGGCTCTGGGGGGGCTGTTTTTGGGGGTAGAGGCACCAAATTTTCAGTATAGCATCTAGTGCCTCTCCCCAAAGTACCCGCCAAGTTTCAAAAAGATTGGACCAGGGGGTCCAATTCTATGACCCCCAAAAGAAGGTGCCCCTATTCTTCATTATTTCCTATGGAAGGAAGGAATTGAAAAGGTGTGCAGTCCCTCTAAATGTGATGGCCAGAACTCCCTTTGGAGTTCAATGATGCTCGTCACAGCCTTGATCTTGGCTCCACCCCTAATGTCTCCTGGCTCCACCCCCAAAGTCTCCTGGCTCCAGCCCCAAAGTCCCCAGATATTTCTTGAATTGGACTTGGCAACCCTAAGTGCATTCATTAGAAAGGACTTGGTGACACTGTTTGGCAGAGATGGGGCGGGGAGGGGGGGGCACTGCGGCGTCACATTTGGGCTGCATCTTTCTAGGGAAAAGGAGCAGGGCTACAAATAAGCCTTACGTCTTCACCGGTCACTTGGTTGGCTCCGTAGTTCAGAAGTGAAGCGTGCAGGGGTTGATTCTAAGGTATCTTTGGCAGAGTTGGCCCCGTGTCATTTTTACTCCCCTCCCCCCCCCGCATGGCTGGTGCGTGGAAGTAGGCCAAGTAGGGCACCACCTGGCCTAGGGGGCTATGCCAGGTGCCTGCTCTCCCCACGTGAAGCATGTGTGCTCCTGGGAGCCTGCCTTCCCCAATGGAAAGCAGGCTTCATGGGGAGCAGACACCGCTCAGCCGGTTTTGCTTCCCCTGATTCTGTCACAGACCCAGGAAACGCGGACGCGGACGGTGCCTGCACAGTGTGCTCCTCAGCAGGAGCCCAGCAGGGATAAATGAACCAATTGTAAAAGCTGAAGAAGAGACAATTACAGTTTCTAAAAACTAGCTCCTGTTGCAGTTGTCTGCCGCCGCTCCTCCTTCCGACTCTGCTTTAACACAGCCGTGGGGTGGAAGCCGTAGCTCAGTTGTAGAGCCTCTTTCTTGCATGCACGAGGTCTTGTCCCTGGCACCTCCCGCTGAAAGGATCAAGCAGAAATGGTCACGTGAAGGTCTTGGCCCCGGCACCTCCAGCTAAAAGGATCAAGTGATATTCTCACAATTTTTATTGTTCAATCTCACATTTTTTTTAAAAAAAAAAAACTACCGGTAAATTAAAAATGTAAATAATTCCAAGTGTCTTCATTTCTCCTGCGATTCTCTGTTTTTTTTAATTTCTGGAGGTGGTGCTAGTGGGCAGCTTGTCTAGGGCCCCAAAAACCCTTGCACCGGCCCTGCCCCCTTGTGACCCATGCCCTGGCTTGGAGGGCCCCGACAAGCGTGATCTCTTCAGATCTCTGTAGCTAAGAGAGAGAGAAACTGGAGAGCCAGTTTGGTGTAGTGGTTAAGTGTGCGGACTCTTATCTGGGAGAACCGGGTTTGATTCCCCACTCCTCCACTTGCACCTGTTGGAATGGCCTTGGGTCAGCCATAGCTCTGGCAGAGGTTGTCCTTGAAAGGGCAGCTGCTGTGAGAGCCCTCTCAGCCCCACCCACCTCACAGGGTGTCTGTTGTGGGGGAGGAAGGGAAAGGAGATTGTGAGCCGCTCTGAGACTCTTCGGAGTGGAGGGCGGGATATAAATCCAATATCTTCTTCTTCTAAGTGGGGCTGCTTAATACTTGGATGGGAGACCTCCAAGAAAGTCTAGGGTCTCCCTGCAGAGGCAGGCAACGGCCAGCCACCTCTGAAAGCCTCTTGCCTTGATAGGCTTCCCAACCTCCCGCCCTGGCGGGGGACCCCAGGATTTCCAGCCTCTTCCCCCGCTCCCCAAAAAAACGGAAGCTGGGGGAGGAGGGGGAAACGACGCCAAGGAGCGCGGCGAGCCGCCCCATCTTGGAGTGGGCGATGCCACTGCGCGGCTGCCGCCTCTTCTCCACTCACCGTAGCTGCTCCTCCGAGATGGGCTCAGGTCCTTCTAGGACCCGGACTCGCGGCTCGCCACGCTCCTGGCCTGCCTCCACCCTCCCCTTCTCTGATTTTACCTCAGAGGCGGAGCGGGCGATGGCGCTGCTGCCGCCTCTTCTCGGCTTCATTTTAGCTGCTCCTCCGAGATGGAGGAGCAGCTACGGTGAGCGGAGAAGAGGCGGCAGCAGCGAAGCGGCCGCCCGCTCCGAGATGGGGCGGCTCGCCACGCTCCTTGGCGCCGTTTCCCCCCTCCCCCCTAGCTCCACCCCAGTGTCTCCTGGCTCCACCCCCAAAGTCTCCAGATATTTCTGAAATTGGACTTGGCAACCCTATGCCTTGAAAACCCAACAGGGTGGCCATAATTTGGCCACAACTTGATAGCCAAAGAAAAAAGCCACCTACATGTCAAAATAGCTCAGGACCCAGAGGGCTGTCTTCAGTGGCGGCCTGAAAACCCCGCGTCCCCCCTGTGGCAGGAGGGGAGGGACTGAAATAGGGCTGCCAAGTTCCCAGGCTGGGCAGAGTTTCCCCCACCCTGGAGGTTCCGAACCCGTCAGTTCGCATTGGGCCAGTCGGGGGGATCCTCCCCCAGCACGATGACATCATTCGCAGTGGTACACCGTAGAGTTTCCCTCCCAAATTGCTAGAGTGTTCCCGAAAGTTCCTAGAGTGGCCGGTGTGTGTCGTTGCCGGTGCGATGATGTCACTTGTGAGTGATGTCATCGTGCGCATGTGCTCTGCGCGCGCAAAAACAGTCCCCCACCAGAGGCTGCAGGGGACTTAGCACCCCTAGACTGCAGCAGGCTAGAAGGCAATCGTGTCCAATCTCCAAAACAGCCATTGCCACCAGGGGAACTAATCTTGGTTGTCTGGAGGGCAATTGTAACAGCAGGAGATCTTCAGGGGCTACTAGAGATGTGAAGGCCCGGGGAAAAAATGGAAAAATTCAGGGAAAAAACGTTTCCCCCCCAGTTTTTTTCCTGAAGCCTTAAAAAAAAAAAAAGATTATGGAACGTTTTATTTTTACATGATGAATGGTTTTTTAAATTTTATTTAATATTACAGCGAGGAAATATAAATAATTGTTACTTCACAATTTAAAAAAAATAGTTTTGTGGAGGTTTTTTTGTCTGTTCCGCAAGCTAGTTAACAGTTCAGGAGATTGTTGCTCCCTTTGTTGCAATTACAAATAAATATTATTTTAAAAGAAAATTCTGTTTGTAATAATTGCTTGGCTACACTATATTTTTTAATACGCTAGTTGCGATAATTTCATGCCAAGTAAAATTGTCATAGTCATATTTTATGTTCCTAAAGTAACGGAATGACTTTCAATCTGGAAAAGAAAAAATAAGTGCTAATGTAGCATTTTTTAAAGATTTTCCGAAAATTTCTGGGGTTTTTTTTCGAAAAAAATGGGTTTTTTTCCAAGCTTCAAAATTTCTGCAATTTTTACATCTCTAGGTGCTACCTGGAGGTTGGCAACTCTAGCAGGGCCTTCCAAAGCCTACACTCTCCTGTCCAGATGACATCCAGGAGGGGATAAGTGACCAGAGTAACTACTGTCATATCAGCCTCCCTTGGGGTTGCCAATCCCCAGGTGGGGGCAGGGGAATCCCCCGGTTTGGAGGCCCTCCCCCCGCTTCAGGGTCATCAGAAAGCGGGGGGTGGGGAGGGAAATGTCTTCTGGGAACTCTATTATTCCCTATGGAGATTTATTCCCATAGAAAATCATGGAGAATTGATCCACGGGTATCTGGCGCTCTAGGGGAGCTGTTTTTTGAGATAGAGGCACCAAACATTCTGTATAGTATCTAGTGCTTCTCCCCAAAATACCCTCCAAGTTTCAAAAAGATTGGACCGGGGGGTCCAATTCTGTGAGCCCCAAAAGATGGTGCCCCTATCCTTCATTATTTCCTATGAAAGGAAGACATTTGAAAAGGTGTTGTCCCTTTAAATGTGATAGCCAGAACTCCCTTTGGAGTTCAATTATGCTTGTCACAGCCTTGATCTTGGCTCCACCCCTAATGTCTCTTGGCTCCACCCCCAAAGTCTCCTGGCTCCACCCCCAAAGTCCCCAGATATTTCTTGAATTGGACTTGGCAACCCTAGCCTCCCTTCCCCCCCCAAAAGCCCCACACCGCTGTGGAAGCAGGCAGAGTGTGGAAGCCATCAAGAGTGATTGAAGAAGTGATCTGGCTCAACTGGTTTGTGAAGCGGGTGAGAGTGACTCATTTTACCTTTGGAGAGTATCGTAAACTCTCACTCCCAGCAGAGGGGCATGACTCTGGGTGCTTCCTTCCAGCAATGAAAAGAAATATTTCTCCCAAAGAGCTGAGGGAAAACAAGGCCGTAAAAACAGCCCCTGGACCAGGCTGGCTCCCCTGCCTGCCGCTGTTTATCCCTAGACATGTTGTTTTCCCACCCTGCTGACTCCTTGGACAGCCAGCTCAGAAAAACAATTGAGCAAGACCTCACCAAGTTAAAAATTTCCATCGTGGGAAGACAAAAACATGAGACAGTTGCCCAGGGCCAGGATGACCCAGAGGGGCCTACGTCAGGGCCCTTGAAGGACGCCCAGTTAGGCAAATGAGGGAAGGGAAGCCCGACAGCCAGGCAACTGGCAGAAGAAGAAAGCTGGAACCTCAGCTGGATGGGCCTCAGGGGACGGACGGACGGATGGATGCAGGCCCGGCGCTAGAGTTTCCAGCGCCCAAGGCTGGATCTCACTCCTCCGCACCCCCCATGGCTAAATTCATATGCGCTTCGCATGTGCACACCGATGACGTCATGATGATGTCACTGTCACCCTTCCAACTTTGTGGAGGCCGCCCGAGCCTTGGAAGGCCTCCACAAAGTTCTGTCTGATTCTCCGGAAGCCTCGGCAAAGTCAAGACTGCAGCAGGATGTGGGGAGGGGGAGGTGCCTCGTGGCAGCCCTAGGCCAAGTGGCGCCCACCTACTTGGCCTACTCCCATGCGCCGGCCCTGGATGGATAGATGGATGGATGGATGAATAGATGATGGATGGATAGATGAATAGATGGATAGATGGATGGATGGATGGATGGATGGATGGATGGATGGATGAATAGATGATGGATGGATAGATGAATAGATGGATAGATGGATGGATGGATGGATGGATGAATAGATGGATAGATGGATGGATAGATGGATAGATGGATGGATGGATGGATGGATGGATGGATGAATAGATGGATGGATGAATAGATGGATGGATGGATGAATGGATGGATGGATGGATGGATGGATGGATGGATGGATGATGGATAGATGGATGGATGAATAGATGGATGGATAGATGATGGATGGATGATGGATGGATGATGGATGGATGGATGGATGGATGGATAAACGGATTCATTGGGCTGGGAGAGAGCGTACCAGCCAGTCTTTCTGGAAACCATGTGGGCCTTTGCATCCATAGAGAATACTTTAGTTAATGCTTCGGGGTCCTTTTGCTCTATCATCCAAAGAATTGGTACAGCACAGCAACGAAAAAACAGTGCACCAAACGTCCAAAGCGCCTGTCAAAGGAAGGGAAGTGGGTAGGGTTGCCAGCCTCCAGGTGGTTCATCAACATTCTGGGATTATAGTGCAGATATAAGGGGATTATGAATACCATATGAATGGATTTTCATGTACGACAGAAGCCATCTAGAAGAAAAAAGAATTATACGTCATATTGATGAAAGCTGTAGCATAACATCGACAATTTTGAAGATTGCTATGAGTGGATTTACCTTTGGGAATTTGGTTTTGCGCAAAATTGTTATTGTTAATATCTCTGTTTGGATATATGGATGCAAGGGGTGGCTGGAAGATATTGGATATTGGATTTATTGGATTTATATCCCGTCCTATACTCTGAATCTTAGAGAGCCAGTTTGGTGCAGTGGTTAAGTGCGCAGACTGTTATCTGGGAGAACCGGGTTTGATTCCCCACTCCTCCACTTGCACCTGCTGGAATGGCCTTGGGTCAGCCATAGCTCTGGCAGAGGTTGTCCTTGAAAGGACAGCTGCTGTGAGAGCCCTCTCAGCCCCACCCACCTCACAGGGTGTCTGTTGTGGGGGGAGAAGACATAGGAGATTGTAAGCTGCTGTGAGTCTCTGATTCAGAGAGAAAGGTGGGGTATAAATCTGCACTTCTTCTTCTTTTTCTTCTTCTTCACTTAGTAATATTGTCACAGTTGTATTTTTTTCATATATAGCCTCCAGGTGGTGGCTGGAAGATATTGGATATTGGATTTATTGGATTTATATCCCACCCTATACTCTGAATCTTAGAGTCTCGGAGCGGCTCACAATCTCTTTTCCCTCCCCCCCCACAATAGACACCCTGTGAGGTGGGTGGGGCTGAGAGAGCTCTCCCAGAAGCTGCCCTTTCAAGGACAGCGTCTCAGAGCAGACTACAATCTCTTTTCCCTTCCTCCCCCACAACAGACACCCTGTGAGGCAGGTGGGGCTGAGAGAGCTCTCCCAGAAGCTGGCCTTTCAAGGACAGAGTCTCAGAGCGGCCTACAATCTCCTTTCCCTTCCTCCCCCACAACAGACACCCTGTGAGGTAGGTGAGGCTGAGAGAGCTGTCCCAGAAGCTGCCCTTTCAAGGACAGAGTCTCAGAGTGGCCTACAATCTCCTTTCTCTTCCTCCCCCACAACAGACACCCTGTGAGGCGGGTGGGGCTGAGAGAGCTTTCACAGCAGCTGCCCTTTCAAGGACACCTTCTGCCAGAGCTATGGCCGACCCAAGGCCATTCCAGCAGCTGCAAGTGGAGGAGTGGGGAATCAAACCCGGTTCTCCCAGATAAGAGTCCGCACACTTAACCACCACATCAGACTGGCTCTCACACCAAACTGGCTCTCCTGGGATTACAAGTAAACTCCTGGCGCAAGAGATCAGTTGATATGGAGAAAACAGACACTTTGGCCTTGATGTCATGATAGCCCATTGAAGTCCTTCCCCAAGCCCCGCCCTCTTCAGGCTCCACCCCCCAAATTTTCTGGCCAGGCAACCTTAATGCCAAAGAAAAGGCAAGGGAGCATCTGTGGCTTTGCCAGAAGAGAGAACTGGGTTCAAGATCCCAGAAACCTGCTCATGGAAGTGGAGGCAACTGCAGGTCATGGGACCGCCAACGTCCAAGCAGCCAAGTCTTTCCTTGGCTTTGGCAGGGTGGAATAGTACTTGTGCAGGGTCAACAGCTCGTAACCCTCTTAGACAGGCCTCACCTGGACTTGTGGTTAGACCAACCACTCCTGGGCATTCTAACCAGCAGGTGCCGTGTACACCCAGAACTATCGGGATGGTCCAGCGTGGGTTCTGGCTACCATCATCAAAACCAACGGACCTGTCTCGTATCACGTTGCCACTGCAAATGGACTGGTCTGGTGCCGTCACGCAGACTAGCTCCGGAAGCGATGGCCGGAACAGGAGCCTCCCGCAACATTGGACTGACGGTCACAGCCACAGAACTTTTATTGGCATAACAACAACGGTATCAAATCAAGGAAGCAGGGGGGAAAGGTGGTTAAGAAGAAGAAGATATTGGATTTATATCCCACCCTCCACTCCGAAGAGTCTCAGAGCGGCTCACAATCTCCTTTCCCTCCCCCCCCCCCAACAGACACCCTGTGAGGTGGATGAAGATATTGGATTTATATCCTGCCCTCCACTCCGAAGAGTCTCAGAGCGGCTCACAATCTCCTTTCCCTCCCCCCCCCCCCCCACAACAGACACCCTGTGAGGTGGATGAAGATATTGGATTTATATCCTGCCCTCCACTCCGAAGAGTCTCAGAGTGGCTCACAATCTCCTTTCCCTTCCTCCCCCACAACAGACACCCTGTGAGGTGGATGAAAATATTGGATTTATAACCTGCCCTCCACTCCGAAGAGTCTCAGAGCGGCTCACAATCTCCTTTCCCTTCCTCCCCCCACAACAGACACCCTGTGAGGTGGATGAAGATATTGGATTTATATCCCGCCCTCCACTCCGAAGAGTCTCAGAGCGGCTCACAATCTCCTTTCCCTTCCTCCCCCACAAGAGACACCCTGTGAGGTGGGTGGGGCTGGAGAGGGCTCTCACAGCAGCTGCCCTTTCAAGGACAACCTCTGCCAGAGCTATGGCTGACCCAAGGCCATGCTAGCAGCTGCAAGTGGAGGAATAGGGAATCAAACCCGGTTCTCCCAGATAAGAGAGCTCTGGCTGACCCAAGGCCATTCCAGCAGCTGCAAGTGGAGGAGTGGGGAATCAAACCCGGTTCTCCCAGATAAGAGTGCGCGCACTTCACCACTACACCAAACTGGCTCTCCATTAAGCATTCTAAACAGACTTATAAGCACAGTAAAGGAAGTTTGCCACCACTTCGATGGTTTCAGCCTTATTTGAGGCTAGCAAGCTTACTATCTTATTTTCATCAGATTTACCCTCCAGGGATTGCAATATAGGATCCAGATAGGATGCGTGTAAATCACAGTAGAATCTACAGGATAAAAGTCCATGTTCCTTCAGTTTCCTTCAGCCCACAGGGACAGAGCCTATCAAATAGTTGTTTTTTTTTAAGCCTCCCGTATAACACGGCAGAAGGAAGCACATTAAAACCGGCTAACATAAATGCCCTTCGAATATGGGGGTCAATCAGACAAGAAAAATACTCTGTAAGTGAACCACTGGACTCTGAGACCGATTTTGCACTAGACTTCTTCTGGGTGGAGCGGCCCCGTGGCGCAGAGTGGTAAAGCAGCAGTACTGCAGTACTGTGATCTGAACTCTCTGCTCGCGACCTGAGTTCGATCCCAGCGAAAGCTGGTTCAAGTAGCCGGCCCAAGGTTGACTCAGCCTTCCATCCTTCCGAGGTCGTTCAAAGGAGTACCCAGCTTGCTGGGGAGAAAGCATAGAGGACTGGGGAAGGCAATGGCAAACCACCCCGTAAAAAGTCTGCCGTGGAAACATTGTGAAAGCAACGTCATCCCAGAGTCGGAAACGACTGGCTCTTGCACAGGGGACCTTTCCTTGTTCCGGGCGGAGAGCCCTTTTGCCCCCCCCCCCCGCCCCGTTCTTCTCTCCATTTTTGCATAAGCTGCTGTGGAGCTGTGAGTTGGCGCACCGCTTTCCCGTGGCAAGCAGAAACTGCTTTTCAGAGGATCTCGCCTGCTGCGGAATAGGGGGCACCAACTCGCAGCTCCGGGGCAACTTGTGTGAAAACGGAGAAGAAGAAGAAGAAGAAGAAGAAGAAGAAGAAGAAGAAGAAGAAGAAGAAGAAGAAGAAGAAGAAGAAGAAGAAGATATTGGACTTATATCCCGCCCTCCACTCCGAAGAGTCTCAGGGCGGCTCACAATCTCCTTTACTTTCCTCCCCCACAACAGACACCCTGTGAGGTGGGTGGAGCTGGAGAGGGCTCTCACAGCAGCTGCCCTTTCAAGGACAACCTCTGCCAGAGCTATGGCTGACCCAAGGCCATGCCAGCAGGTGCAAGTGGAGGAGTGGGGAATCAAACCCGGTTCTCCCAGATAAGAGTCCGCACACTTAACCACTACACCAAACTGGCTCTCCACTCGGACCAAGCCTAGTGCGAAATCAGTCTGAGCCTGTCAGGAGGCTGTCAGGAGGCTGAAGGGACCAATTCAGACTCTGTCCCTCCCAACGGGGCGACAACTGCAGCGGAGCAGGCAGCTACTCCGGAGCTCTGACGCTCCCAGCGAGTGAGAGGTCACCTCCGCTACTTAAAAGACATGTCTGCTCCTGAGCAGCCTTGTCTTAGAGGGGAGGGGTGTTGTGTATTGGTTGTTTTGACTGCTGGTTTGTTATGTTATGTCTGTAAGTTGACCTTGAAGCCTACTTCATTGCCCCCCCCCCGACCCGGAGGCCTACATTCCGATTGGCTGTTCTTTTAGAACCAGCCAATCGAGACTCGAGGTGTTTCTCTCAGGAAATGCAAATGAAGGATCCTGGAGAGGCCAATAGGGTGGATTGCCACCCACATAAGGGGGCGTGTTTAATTCAGGCTGTGACGGAACCGGCCCGATTCTGCCTTCAGACCCGGTCCCGTCTGCTCCCTATTGAGTCGCCAACTCCTGGAGGGAGCTATTTCTCCTCCTGCCCCTTGGTCTCGCTGCCACCACCTGCTCAGTCCCGGGGTTCAGATTGAGAGGAACAGGACTCCCAATCCCCCTCTCCCAACTGTGAGGCCAGGCCTCAAGGTCCTCTGCCACCCTGCACTTGGGTTTCACAGAGACCTCAGTGCTTCTTTGGGGCACCCCTGGAGGATTGGCACCTTACCCAACTGCATGCCTTCCCCCTTCCCCGGGGCCCCCTTCTCAACACAGCGTGGTCTAAAGCGGTCTGGGGATCTATGTGGTACAGAGATTGACTGCCAGTATTTAAAACAGAAAAAACATTTATTTAAAAAGAGAAAGAGGTAGGGAAAGAAAAACAAAACAAAAACAGTTGCATTTACAAAATTAGCACAGCACAGCACAGCAAACAGCATGACAAAGGAAAGGTGTTTATAAACGCTTTCTACTGTCCCTGATCTAAACTTGCCCTGTCTTGTGAATTACTTACTTAGTCTGCCTGCCTGGGGCCTCCCCGGCAGGAGCCTCCATTGCTCACCACATGCTCGCTCGAGCGCTAGTTCAAATCTGCCTTCTCTTCCTGCCTAACACATGCAAGGAACAACAGCACTTCCTGCCTCTCTAGGAGATTTCCCCCCTAGCGTTGTTGGTTTGGCTCTGGAAGGGAGGGGGGAGTGAGGGGAAGGCTACAAAGCCTGCTGAGGGATTTACTGACCCCTGCCAAATGAAGCACCACCACTGACTAAAATGGCGTTTCTCCACACAGGCCAAATGGATATAAGGAGTGGGGTGAACATATATGAACATATGAAGCTGCCCAGTATTGAATCAGACCCCCCTGGGTCCATCAAAGTCAGTCTTGCCTACTCAGACTGGCAGCGGCTCTCCAGGGTCTCAAGCGGAGGTTTTCCACACCTCTTTGCCTGGACCCTTTTTAGTTGGAGATGCCGGGGATCGAACCTGGGACCTTCTGCTTACCAAGCAGATGCTCTACCCCTGAGCCACCGTCCCTCTCAAACAGGGTGGCCTGTTTGTATCCAGTTCTGCTCTTGTTCAATAAAAGTTCTTGCTTACCTCAAGCTGCCTGAACTCACTATATAATACTAGTGCACTTTCAGCGCTCTTGAGTAAGTTTGTCCCTGGGTTTTTCCATTTCACACAAGAAAAACCAGTTTACAAATTTTTGCTGAAGTGCATTGAAAATGCATTATCCAACCTGTGTGAAAGCGATTTTGAAAGACTTTTGACAAAGCACATCACCAAAGACTCCTGAGAAAGTTTAGAAGTCAGAGGATATGAGGATGAGCCTCTTATGGATTAAAAACTGGTTAAACAACAAGACGCTGACCCTTGAGACTGACCTGGAAACTCAGAATGTGGCAGCACAAGTTCTGATGGAAACTCCACTGACAACACATATTCAACCGGTGCCGCGCCAGCTACACTGGCTCCCAGTGGAGCACCAGGTCAGATTCAAGGTTTTAGTTTTGATCTTCAAGGCCTTGAGTGGTCTGGGACCGACGACTTCTCCATTCTTTCATTTCATTTATATCCCGCCCTCCCCACTGAAGCAGGCACAGGGCGACTTGCAACATAAAATCACAAACAATGGATCAAAACATTATAAAATTTCTCTCGGCTTGACTTCGCGAACGAAGATTTAAGAAGGGTGCAATAGTCCACGTCTGCTGCAGGCTCGCTGGTGGCTGACAAGACCAATGCGGGACAGGCAGGTCCGGCCACAGTGGCTGCAGGGAAAAGTCTGATTTAGGGTTGGTGCTGTAGCAGTGCAATTCTTCCTCAATCTCCTTTTGTCCTCAAGACCAGCTATGCGTGCGTTCTCAAAAGAAGAGACAGCCTGGTGGATGGTGTGCCTCCATGCTTTGCGATCTGAGGCTAGGTCAGACCACTGGTGATGGTTGATGCGACAGGTGCCAAGGGATTTCTTCAAGGAGTCCTTGTACCTCTTCTTTGGTGCCCCTCTATTTCGATGGCCGGTGGAGAGTTCGCCATACAGGGCAATCTTGGGAAGGCGGTGGTTTTCCATCCTAGAAATATGCCCTGCCCAGCGCAGCTGCGTCTTCAACAGCAGTGCCTCGATGCTGGTAACTTCCGCCCGCTTGAGAACTTCAGTGTTGGTCACAAAGTCACTCCAGTGGATGTTGAGGATGGTGCGAAGGCAGCGCTGATGAAAGCGCTCAAGGAGTCGCAGGTGATGACGCTATAAAACCCACGATTCGGAGCCGTAGATGAGGGTTGTCATCACAACCGCTTTGTAAACATTGATCTTTGTGCCTTTTTTCACATGCTTGTTGCTCCACACTCTTTTGTGCAGTCGGCCAAAGGCACGGTTTGCCTTTGCCAGCCTGTTGTCGATCTCCTTGTCGATCTTAGCATCTGAGGAGATGATGCACCCCAGGTAGCTGAATTGCTGGACTGTCTTCAGAACTGATTCACCCACAGTGATGCAGGGAGGGTGATAATCTTCCTGGGGTGCAGGCTGGTGGAGAACTTCTGTCTTCTTCAGACTAACTTCTAGGCCGAATAGCTTGGCAGCCTCTGCAAAGCAGGACGTCATATGCTGCAGAGCTGATACCGAGTGGGAGACGAGTGCAGCATCATCAGCGAACAGTAGCTCTCGGATGAGTTTTTCCATTGTCTTGGAGTGGGCCTTTAGTCGCCTCAGGTTGAACAGGCTGCCATCAGTGCGATAGCGGATGTAGACACCATCGTCATAATCTAGATCTACTGCGGCTCCTTGAAGCATCATGCTAAAGAAGATCGTAAAGAGGGCTTCTCCAGCAGGGCTTCTCTTATGTTCTTATGTGACACAGAGTGTTGGACTGGATGGGCCACTGGCCTGATCCAGCAGGGCTTCTCTTATGTTCTTATGTGACACAGAGTGTTGGACTGGAGGGGCCACTGGCCTGATCCAGCAGGGCTTCTCTTATGTTCTTATATGACACAGAGTGGTGGACTGGATGAGCTATTGGCCTGATCCAACATGGCTTCTCTTATGTTCTTAAGCCCTCAGTTTGGAGGTCCTCCCACACACTCCAGTATCATCAGAAAGCGGGGGAGGGGAGGGAAATGTCTGCTGAGCACTCCGTTATTCCCTATGGAGACTGATTCCCATAGGAATACAGATCTTCATGGTGCCAATCGCCTGATTTGCCAAAGATAGAAAAATCCCAGTGGGCAGCCGTGTTGGTCTGAAGCAATAGAACAAAGCAGTAGACAGGTGGCACCTTTAAGACCAACTAAGTTTTATTCAGAATGTCAGCTTTCATATGCTCTGAAGCAGGCTTCATCAGACAAATGGGAATGGAAGCAGCAATTCTTAATAAAAGCGGGCAGTGTAGAATCATGGGAATGTTTTTAGCAGATTAAAAGAATCACAAATAGGGATCTGTGTTTGTTAGTGTTAGGACAAAACAGGGCTGAAAAAACACTGGAGGGTGATAAAAAGCAGACTCCTGCTGTCGGTGCGAAGTGCCGTAAATCAAGGTAACATTCTGGCTTTGTTGGTTTAAATAGAGGGCATGGTTTCTCAAGAGATTATAACATCCATATAGTTTGCCATTAGAAAAAAAAAGGAAGACATTAAAATACAGTGGAGGATGGTTTGGTATATGCCGGGGGTGGCCAACGGTAGCTCTCCAGATGTTTTTGCCTACAACTCCCATCAGCCCCAGTCATTGTAGGCAAAAAACATCTGGAGAGCTACCGTTGGCCACCCCTGGCATATGCAATAAGACAAAAAGATAGAAAAAAAGCAGACCTGGCAACTGCGGTCACCTGGGGGGCCACCAGGACCAGCCCCAGGCTCCTCACCTTTGGGGCCAACACAAGCGGTGCACCATACAGGGTTCAACCAGATCTCTGCCTCAGCCCACCCCCCCTTTATGGAAATGTGGGTTCCCTGCCTTTCCTCTTTGCTCAAGAGATGCAGCTGAGCCGGGCCAAGCAAGCCCCAGCCCTGCCTGCAGGCCATGGTTGTGCCCTTGCAGAATGGCTCACACTGAAGGAATTAACTTGCCAACCCGACTTCATTCCACAGGCGGTGCCTTCTCCTGCGTGGGTGTGCGGGGGCAGCGGGCGAGGCCAGGCTCCTCTTTTTCCAGGGCACATTTCAAGGCCAGGGCAGGGCTGCTAGGCAGGGCTGGAGGCGGATCCCTCCTGCCCGCTGGCCCTCCAGATGTGGCAGTGCAGGGCCAGGATTACATTGCATCGCTTTATTGATATGATATGTTTTAATTGTTATTTATACTCTTCTTATAATGTTGTTATCTGCCCTGAGCCCTTTCTGGGATAGGGCGGAATATAAATAGGATGGACGGACGGACAGACAGACGAATAGATAGATAGATAGATAGATAGATAGATAGATAGATAGATAGATAGATAGATAGATAGATAGATAGATAGATAGATGATGGATGGATGGATGAATAGATGATGGATGGATGGATGGATGGATGGATGGATGGATGGATGGATGGATGATAGACAGACAGACAGACGGACAAATGGATAGATGGATGGATGGATGATAGACAGACAGACGGACGGACGGATGGATGGATGGATGATAGACAGACGGACGGACGGATGATAGACGGACGGACGGATGGATGGATGATAGACAGACAGACGGACGGACGGATGGATGGATGATAGACAGACAGACAGACGGATGGATGGATGGATGATGAATGGATGGATGGATGATAGACAGACAGACAGACGGACAAATGGACAGATGGATGGATGGATGATAGACAGACAGACAGATGGACGGATGATAGACAGACGGACGGACGGACGGATGATAGACAGACGGACGGACGGATGGATGGATGATAGACGGACGGACGGATGGATGGATGGATGGATGATAGACAGACGGACGGACGGATGGATGATAGACAGACAGACAGACGGATGGATGGATGATGAATGGATGGATGGATGGATGGATGATAGACAGACAGACGGACGGACGGATGGATGGATGATGGATGGATGATAGACAGACGGATGGATGGATGATTGATGAATGGATGGATGATAGATAGATAGATGATAGATAGATAGATAGATAGATAGATAGATAGATAGATAGATAGATAGATAGATGGATGGATGGCTAGACAGACAGACAGACAGACAGACAGACAGACAGACAGACAGACAGACAGACAGACAGACAGACAGACAGACAGACAGATAGATAGATAGATAGATAGATAGATAGATAGATAGATAGATGAGGTGCCAAACCATGTGTTGTAAAATCCTGGTTTTGAAGCTTGAAAAGAAGACCACACCTCCATGGATTTGTCTCATTCAACAATGCTCAAACCCACTTTAAAGCTTGATGTACTTTTGGGGGCCTGGCTTGCAACGTCCCTGCATGCTATTTCCACCCCACCACCAACACCTCCCACTCCCCTGAGAAGCACACCCATCCCCAGTGGAACATAGTTGTGCAAGAGACAATTGCAGCTGTTGGGACAGTATTTGCAATTTCCCCGTGGCAGGGGTGGAGTACTGATGTCTTTTTCAGTGACTCATTCCAGGTATCACCTTCTCCCCCCCACCCGTGCCTGTGCCATTGTCTGAACTTTTCTTTCAAAACAGAATCTTCCATCTTTGAGCTGTTCCTCTTCTAAGTGGGCAGCACACTGGGGAGAGGCAACATGAATTTTAACAGGGATAAATGTAAAGTTCTGCATTTAGGTAGGAAAAATCCAATGCATGGTTATAGGATGGGGGAGACTCGTCTTAGCAGTAGTATGTGTGAAAAGGATGTAGGGGTCTTAGTGGACCATAGGCCGAACATGAGTCAACAGTGTGATGCGCTGGCTAAAAAGGCAAATGCAATTTTGGGCTGTATCAACAGAAGTCTAGTGTCCAGATTACATGATGTGATGGTATCGCTTTACTCTGCTCTGGTAAGACCTCACCTGGAGTATAGTGTTCAGTTTTGGCCCCCACATTTTAAGAAGGATATAGACAAGCTGGAAGGGGTCCAGAAGAGGGCATCAAAGATGATGAGGGGTCTGGAGACCAAGTCCTGTGAGGAAAGGTTGAAGGAACTGGGCATGTTTAGCCTGGAGAGGAGGTGGCCGAGAGGTGATAGGATCACCATCTTCAAGTACTTGAAGGGCTGTCATATAGTGGATGGTGTGGAATTGTTTTCTGTAGCTCCGGAAGGTAGGACCAGAACCAATGGGTTGAAATTAAATCAGAAGAGTTTCTGGGTTAACATTAGGAAGAAGGGCTGTCATATAGAGGACGGTGTGGAATTGTTTTCTGTGGCCCCGGAAGGTCGGACCAGAACCAATGGGTTGAAATTAAATCAAAAGAGTTTCCAGCTCAAGATTAGGAAGAACTTCCTGACTGTAGAGTGGTTCCTCAGTGGAACAGGCTTCCTTGGGAGGTGGTGGGCTCTCCTTCCTTGGAGGTTTTGAAACAGAGGGTAGATGGCCATCTGACAGCATTGAGGATCCTGTGAATTTAGGGGGAGGTGTTTGTGAGTTTCCTGCATTGTGCAGGGGGTTGCACTAGATGACCCTGGAGGTCCCTTCCAACTCTATGATTCTAGGATTCTATGACATCTCCGTGGAAGAGCTTCTGCTTTATCTGCACAAAGTGCCAGGTGCAATCCCTGGCGGCACCCCCGGTGAAAAAGGTTCAGGCAGGAGGGGACGGGGAAAACTTCCACTGGAGACCCTGGAACGCTGCTGCCAACCAGAGTATCCAATACAGATCTTGATGCACCGATGCACACAGCGACTTCGTGTATGTTCGTGTATGTCTAGTGACCCTCAGCCACGGGTGTCGTGTGCGATCTCTCTTCTTATCTGAGAGCTTTGCACAGTCCTGTGGTAGTCTAGACCAGAGGTGGCCAAACTGTGGCTCTTTCACACATATTGTGTGGCTCTTGAAGCCCCCCACAGCCCCACCAGCTGGCTTGGAGAAGGCATTTCTATCTTTAAATCATGGTTTGAATAATGCACTTAAAGTTTCTTTCTTTCCACCTCCCTCTTCCCTCCCCTCCATTTATTTTCCTTCCTTCCTTCCTTCCTTCCTTCCTTCCTTCCTTCCTTCCTTCCTTCCTTCCTTCCTTCCTTCCTTCCTTCCTTCCTTCCTCCCTCCCTCCCTCCCTCCCTTCCTTCCTTCCTTCCTTCCTTCCTTCCTTCCTTCCTTCCTTCCTTCCTTCCTCCCTCCCTCCCTCCCTCCCTCCCTCCCTCCCTCCCTTCCTTCCTTCCTTCCTTCCTTCCTTCCTTCCTTCCTTCCTTCCTTCCTCAAACATCTGACATTCATGCCTTACAGCTCTCAAACATCTGACGTTTATTCTATGTGGTTCTTACGATAAGCAAGTTTGGCCACCCCTGGACTAGACCTCTTGTGCTGCGACACTGAAGACAGTTTTCTCTGTCACCCAAAGTGTGTGCGCGCACACATGTGCATGTGTGTTAGTACCATCATATAACTTCTGACTTATGATGACCTTATGAATCAACGTCCTCTGCAACGTCCAATTGTGAAGAGCCTTGCTCAGGTCTTGCAGGATGGGGGGGGGGGGGGGGGTGGGGTGCCTTGTGGCTTCCTTAACTGAATCCATCCAGCTCACATTGGGCCATTCTCTATTCCTGCCGCCTTTGACTTTCCCAAGAGTCCTTGTCTTTTTCAGCAACTCCCGCCTTCTGGAATGTGACCAAAGAATGATAATCTCAGCTTTAGTCCTTTTAACTTCTAGGGAGAGGTCAGGCTTGATTTGATCTAGAACCCACTTGATCTGGAACCCACTTCTTTGTCTTTTTCGCAGTCCAGGGTATCAGTTAAACTCTCCTCCAACACCATATTTCAAGGGAATCCACTTTCTTCTTGTCAGAGTTTTTTATTGTGCAGCTTTCACATCCATACACAGGGATGGGGAATGCCATGACATGAATTAACTTGATTTTGATTGCCAGTGAAACATCCTAGAATCATAGAGTTGGAAGGGACCTCCAGGGTCATCTAGCCCAACTCCTTGCACAATGCAGGAAACTCACAAATACCTCCCCCTAAATTCACAGGATCTTCATTGCTTTCAGGTGGCCATCTAGCCTCTGTTGAAAAACCTCCAAGGAAGGAGAATCATAGAACCCTAGAGTTGGAAGGGACCTCCAGGGTCATCTAGTCCAACCCCCTGCACAATGCAGGAAACTCACAAACACCTCCCCCTAAATTCACAGGGTCTTCATTGCTGTCAGGTGGCCATCTAGCCTCTGTTGAAAAACCTCCAAGGAAGGAGAATCATAGAACCCTAGAGTTGGAAGGGACCTCCAGGGTCATCTAGTCCAACCCCCTGCACCATGCAGGAAACTCACAAATACCGCCCCCTAAATTCACAGGATCTTCACAGGATTCTGACACTTAAGCATCTTTTCTAGCTCCTTCATGCCTGTCTTTCCCAGTCTCCGTGGAGAATTCGAGTGTGGAACTTGTCTGCCTGTGTGTGTGTGTGTGGTGGTATCCTTTCCACATGGGACACACCAGGGTTCAGTCCACAAAGGAGTCTTCATTTCTTTGCATGAAACATTTTTGAGCTGCCTTTCTCCCATGTGGCACTCAAGAACACTTACATTACAAGGGTGTTGGACTCATTTGTTACGAGGATCTGACATAAATCTTTAGGCAGGCTTTTCCAGACTGCTGACAAAGGATGGCCAAACTGATGATCTAACAAAGTAGCTCTATAGTGATTCTTGCCATTATATAAATAAGTAAATGGATAGAATAGAGTCCGGAACATCTCTGCTGCTGTTAAGTTATAAATCATATAAACTGGATTGGCTTTTAAGATATGTATTTAACTATTGTATAATTTTAATGTCGTTTTAATTATTGTATACTGTATAATGTTTTACTCAAATGTTGTTAGCCGCCCTGAGCCTGCCTAGGCGGGGGGGGCGGGATACAAATAAAACTTAATAATAATAATAATAGTAATAAATGAGACCTTGTCAAACAGGTGTGTCATAAAATGTAATGCCTGGTAGCGAAGATATAAACTTTATAAAGGACACAGACAAACAGAATTAAAGATTTTTTTAAAAAACCCACCTTAAAACATGTGTTGTGCATATGGACTCAAGTGGGGACTCAGTTGGGTGTTCTTGCCTGGTATATTCTAACATGCTTAAAAGATTAGCACTCTTCCAATATTTTATTTAAGTCTCTGATAACTGAAACCTCTTACTCTGAATTGTTGCATCAAAATCTGGAGCCAATGTCTGTGCTGTAGCAATCTCGAGTATGCTGTTCAGGTATTGTTCAGGTGTGTGTCTGTAAGTGGCAAGCCTACCATCTTGCTCTATCTGAAGAAGTGAGCAGTGAGTCATGGAAGCTCTTCCCTGGCCACAAATTGCATTCGTCTTGAAGGTGTTGCTGGCCTCCTGCTCTTTCCTCCCGCTCCAGACAGACAGACAGACAGACAGACACACACACACCTTTCTGACTGGGATGGGAGGACTCAGAGATCTCCATTCCGGGGGCTGGGAGTCCAGACGCTTCTCCCCTGTTGGTCTCCTTGGTGCTCCGGACTCAGAGCTCTTTGTTGTTGAGAAGCATTGACTGAGGGGTGACAGGATCGAGGTTGACAAGATAATGCCTGGGATGGAGAAGGTAGAGAAAGAAGTACTTTTCTCCCTTTCTCACAATACGAGAACTCGTGGGCACTCAGTGAAATTGCTGAGCAGTCCCGTTGGAATGGATGAAAGGAAGTCCTTCTTCACCCAAAGGGTGATAAACACGTGGAATTCATTGCCACAGGAGGTGGTGGTGGCTGCAAGCATAGACAGCTTCAAGAGGGGATTAGATAAGCCTATGGAGCAGAGGTCCATCAGTGGCTATTAGCCACAGAATATTGTTGGAACTCTCTGTCTGGGGCAGTGATGCTCTGTATTCTTGGTGTTGGGGGGGGGGGGACAGTGGGAGGGCTTCTAGTGTCCTGGCCCCACTGGTGGACCTCCTGATGGCACCTGTTATTGGTTTTTTCAGCCACTGTGTGACACAAAGTGTTAGACTGGAGGAGCCATTGGCCTGATCCAACATGGCTTCTCTTATGTTCTTCTGTCTGGGGCAGTGATGCTCTGTATTCTTGGTGCTTGGAGGGGCACAGTGGGAGGGCTTCTAGTGTCCTGGCCCCACCTGGGTTTTTTGGGTACTGGGTTTTTTGGCTACTGTGTGACACCTGGGTTTTTTGGCTACTGTGTGACATTGAGTGTTGGACTGGATGGGCCATTGGCCTGATCCAACATGGCTTCTCTTATGTTCTTATGTCTGGGGCAGTGATGCTCTGTATTTTTGGTGCCTGGGTGGAGGCAACAGTGGGAGGACTTCTAGTGTCCTGGCCCCACTGGTGGACCTCCTGATGGCACCTGTTATTGGTTTTTTCAGCCACTGTGTGGCACAAAGTGTTAGACTGGAGGAGCCATTGGCCTGATCCAACATGGCTTCTCTTACGTTCTTCTGTCTGGGGCAGTGATGCTCTGTATTCTTAGTGCTTGGAGGGGCACAGTGGGAGGGCTTCTAGTGTCCTGGCCCCACCTGGGTTTTTTGGCTACTGTGTGACATTGAGTGTTGGACTGGATGGGCCATTGGCCTGATCCAACATGGCTTCTCTTATGTTCTTATGTCTGGGGCAGTGATGCTCTGTATTTTTGGTGCCTGGGTGGAGGCAACAGTGGGAGGGCTTCTAGTGTCCTGGCCCCACTGGTGGACCTCCTGATGGCACCTGTTATTGGTTTTTTCAGCCACTGTGTGGCACAAAGTGTTAGACTGGAGGAGCCATTGGCCTGATCCAACATGGCTTCTCTTATGTTCTTATGTCTGGGGCAGTGATGCTCTGTATTTTTGGTGCCTGGGTGGAGGCAACAGTGGAAGATCTTCTAGTGTCTGGCCCTAGTGATGGACCTCCTGATGGCACCTGTTGTTGGTTTTTTCAGCCACTGTGTGACACAAATTGTTGGACCGGATGGGCTGTTGGCCTGATCCAACATGGCTTCTCTTATGTTCTTATGTCTGGAGCAGTGATGCTCTGTATTCTTGGTGCTTGGTGGGGGGGAGCAACAGATGGAGGGCTTCTAGTGTCCTGGCCCCACTGATGGACCTCCAGATGGAACCTGGGGTTTTTGGCCACTGTGTGTGACAGAGTGTCAGACAGGATGGGCTATTGGTCTGATCCAACATGGCTTCTCTTATTTTCTTCTGTCTGGGGCAGTGATGCTCTGTATTTTTGGTGCCTGGGTGGAGGCAACAGTGGAAGGGTTCTAGTGTCTGGCCTTAGTGATGGACCTCCTGATGGCACCTGTTGTTGGTTTTTTCAGCCACTGTGTGACACAAATTGTTGGGCCGGATGGGCTGTTGGCCTGATCCAACATGGCTTCTCTTATGTTCTTCTGTCTGGAGCAGTGATGCTCTGTATTCTTGGTGCTTGGTGGGGGGGAGCAACAGAGGGAGGGCTTCTAGTGTCCTGGCCCCACTGATGGACCTCCTGATGAAACCTGGTTTTTTTGGCCACTATGTGACACAGAGTGTTGGACTGGATGGGCTATTGGCCTGATCCAACATGGCTTCTCTTATGTTCTATGAGAGAGGACCGGGAAGATCCACAAAAGGTTGGCGAGTGGCCATGACTCAGTGGAACTCATTGCTACAAGATGTACTGATGATGCCATAAGCTTAAAGTGGCTTTCAAAGAGGACCAAACGGTTGCAGTGGCTGCAAGAGGAAGAACATGCAGATGTTTCTTCTCATCGGACATCTTCCCCTACCCTTATATGGTGGCTTAAGTTCGGTTAGCAGCCCAACAAGTCTGCGTCGACCGAGTTTTGGAGGGAGTTCCCCCACCCCCGTTTTCAGTGCAAGCCGGAGCTGGCGGATGCCTCTCTCTTTCGCAATGTGGCACCCGGCCAGAAGGAGCTCCGCTCTCTGAAAGTGTACACAGAAGCAAGAAACTCCACAGTCACACGGAGAGGTCACCCGCTTTGCTTACTCGTGGCTGTGGGCGCCGAGGTTGTGGGACACACCTCCCTGCAGGATTGCCTTACTGTGGAGCCACTTCTAGCCCGGGGTAGGCTCTGCTCCCAGATCTGGCTGATTTTAGAGCTACTGAAAAGAGGGAGGGGTGCCAGCCCAGGAGGGGACGGGGCAGGAGGAGGACAGACTGTTCAGTCCCAGAGCCCCGAGTGCCAAAGAGCGAGGGAAGCAAAAGCTGAACCCAGGAGGGAGGGCTCCAGTTATGGGCAACTTGTCATGAGCTACGACAGGCATGTAGTCCCCAAAACTTTCCACTCAGTGTGCTGCTGCTTGTCTCTGAGGAGGAGCCTGCGCTTTGCGCAAGGTGAGGGAGCTGCAAAGCAAACTGCTCCTCACATTCCCCAGGCAGCCTGAAAGGTGGAGGGGCTGCGAAACAGAGCTGGGGTGGAAAGCAGGCTCAGGGGAATGGGCTTCCCAGACACGAAGAAGAAGATATTGGATTTATATCCTGCCCTATACTCGGAATCTCAGCGCCTCAGAGCTGTCACAACCTCCTTTCCCTTCCTCCCCCACAACAGACACCCTGTGAGGTAGGTGGGAATGAGAGAGCTCTCCTAGAAGCTGCCCTTTCAAGGACAGTGTCTCAGAGTGGCCTACAATCTCCTTTCCCTTCCTCCCCCACAACAGACACCCTGTGAGGTGGGTGGGGCTGAGGGAGCTCTCCCAGAAGCTGCCCTTTCAAGGACAGTGTCTCAGAGTGGCCTACAATCTCCTTTCCCTTCCTCCCGCATGACAGACACCCTGTGAGGTGGGTGGGGCTGAGAGAGCTCTCACAGCAGCTGGCCTTCAAGGACAGAGTCTCAGAGTGGCCTACAATCCCCTTTACCTTCCTCCCCCTCAACAGACACCCTGTGGGGCAGGTGGGGCTGAGAGAGCTCTCCCAGAAGCTGCCCTTTCAAGGACAGAGTCTCAGAGTGGCCTACAATCTCCTTTCCCTTCCTCCCCTACAACAGACACCCCGTGAGGTGGGTGGGGCTGAGGGAGCTTTCCCAGCAGCTGCCCTTTCAACGACAACTCCTACAAGAGCTACGGCTGACCCAAGGCCATTCCAGCAGCTGCAAGTGGAGGAGTGGGGAATCAAATCAGTTTCTCCCAGATAAGAGTCCGCACACTTAACCACTGCACCAAACCACTAAACCAGAGCGGCTCTCTTTTCACTACAAGGCCCAAGGGACAGAAAGTGTGTGTGTGTGGGGGGGGGGGGAGCAGAGAGAGCCCTGATCTCTTGGAACTCTCCCCCCCCCCCCCACCGTGAATAAAGGAGTGGTTCTGCAGCGAAGAAATGTGCTTCTTTTCAGTTGGCATCTCTATTAGTCTGCTGAGCTATCAAAAAGACACAAACCAGTTTCAAGTGCCAAGTAAAACTGTGGAAGGGCTGTCTCTGATAAGATTGCCAGCTTCCAAGTGGTGACTGGAGATCTCCTGGGATTATAACTGATGCCCAGGCAGCAGAGACCAGTTCCTCTGGAGAAAATGCCATTTCTGAGAAAGGTAGTTGAGAAAGCAGCAGGTCAATAACTCCCAAGTTTTCCTAGAGGATGTCTCCATCCCTGTTCCATTCCAGTTGGATTTCTGCCCTGGCCTTGGGACGGAAATGGCATCAGTTGCTCTCACAGATGAATTCCGGAGTCACCTGCATGAGGACAGGTTGGCCTGTGCTGCTGCTTTTAGAGTTGACAGCAGCATTCGACGTGGTCGGTGATGACCTGTTGACTAGGCTTCCCAATCCCCAGGTCCCAGAGGGGGATCTCCCGTTTTTACAGGCTTCCCCCCTTCCCCAGCCAGCTGGCCCCCCAGAGCCATCATGCACCTCCATGAACGATTCCCATAGGGAATGATGGGGAATTGATCCGCAGGTCTCGGGGGCTCTGGGGGGGCTGTTTTTTGAGATAGAGGCACCAAATTTTCAGTATAGCATCTAGTGCCTCCCCCTCAAAATACCTACCAAGTTTCAAAAAGATTGGACCAGGGGGTCCAATTCTATGAGCCCCAAAAGAAGGTGCCCCTATCCTTCATTATTTCCTATGGAAGGAATGCATTTAAAAATTTGTGCAGTCCCTTTCAATGTGATGGCCAGAACTCCCTTGAAGTTCAATTATGCTTGTCACACCCTTGCTCTTGGCTCCGCCCCCAATGTCTCCTGGCTCCACCCCCAAAGTCTCCTGGCTCCACCCCCAAAGTTCCCAGATATTTCTTAAATTGGACTTGGCCACCCTACTGTTCACCCACCACCTCACCAACATAGGCGTTCGGGGGTCTTCCTTGCAGTGGGTTTCCTCCTTTCTCTGGGGTCAGGGACCAAGGGCGGAACTTGGCAAGGAGGTCTCCTTGCAAAGCCCTCTTGGATGTGGAGTGCCGCAGGGGGCGATTCTCTCGCCGATGTTATTCGACGCCTACCTGTGCCCCCTCGCCCAGCTGATCCGGGGGTTTGGGCTGGGTTGCCACCAGTACACAAATGACCCAGCTCTGTCTGTTGATGGACGGCTGTCTGGACTCTGAGGATGCCTTACTTAAAACTCATTTGCTATGAGGGCCGGATCTGACATAAATGAGACCTTGTTGGGCCAGGCCATGTGTGTACCTATTTAAGATTAGGTAGCAGAGATATAAACTTTATAAAGGACACAAACAAACACAATTAAATATTTTTTTAAAAAAAACTTAAAACATGCTTAAAACGTTAGCACTCATTGGTCTTAAAGGTGCTTCCTTTGCATTTCTCCCAGGGGATCCAGGGAACTGGGCAAAGGAAGCTCTGGCTCTTTCCTTCCTTCCCCAGGGGGAAGCCTCAGCCAATAGAAGGAAGAGAGGCTCAGCTCAGTAGCTATGCTGTGCAATTGAGAGAGCCTGGCAAAGCAAGCTATGCCTCCCCCCTTCCTCCACAAGGGAGGAGCCTCAGCCAATGGAGAAAACAGAGGTTTTGCTCTGCTGTTCCTGTGCGATTGAGCAAGCCTGGCAAAGAAAACTGTGAAACAGAAGGAAGCAAGAGAGAGGGAGAAGGAAGCAGATGACAGCCACTTGCTTGGGGCCCTGATAGGAGCCCTCTGGGGGCCTGATTCGGCCCCCGAACTGCATGTTTGACACGCCTTACTTTCTGTGGAAGCCTAGGACACCACAACTGGCAGGTCAGCCTCTTATCATCTCCGGCAGATCAGGCAGCTGGCCCCCTACCTCTCCCCCCAGAACTTGGCTACAGTGACCCATGCAGGGCTCACTTCCAGGGTTGATTACTGTACTGTACCGCTGCTTGCAGGAGGGGTGGGGTATAACGCAGTGGCCACCCAAGGCAACGGTGTTCTATCCCACCCCTCCAGCGAACAGCAGTGCAGTACAGTAATCAGCCCTGGAGGGGAGGGGTATAAATCAACAGAAACCAACAAACAAACACATAAATCACTTTTGGGGGCTTGCCCTTGCAGCTGACCCAAAAACTCCAGCTGGTGCAAAATGCAGCTAGACACCTGCTGACTGTCTGGGCACACATCCGGCCAGCTCTACGCCGATGGAGTCCTGGATCTGCTTCAAAGCCCTAATACTGACCTTTAAAGCCTTGTGTGGCCTGGGACCGCCTCTCTCGAAATCATATTACATCTATCCAGACACAAAGATCAGCACTGGAGATCAGCTGAGATAAAAATCATTGGCCAGAAACCCTTTCTCGACACTCCCCATATGTGCCCCAGAGAGCACTGCGTTCTGCTGAATCTGCAGTAAGGTTGCCAAGTCCAGTTCAAGAAATATCTGGGGAGGTTGGGGGTGGAGCCAGGAGACTTTGGGGATAGAGCCAGGAGACTTTGGGGAGGAGCCAGGAGCAAGGTTGTGACAAGCACGCTTGAACTCCAAAGGGAGTTCTGGCCATCACATTGAAAGGGACCGCACACCTTGTAAATGTTTTCCCTCCATTGGAAATAATGAGGGATAGGGGCACCTTCTTTGGGTGCGCATAGAATTGGGCCCCCTGGTCCAATCCTTTTGAAACTTGGAGGGTATTTTGGGGAGAGGCACAGGATGCCTCTACCTCAAAATACAGCCCCCCCCAGAGCCCCAGATACCCGTGGATCGGTTCTCCATTATACCCTATGGGAATCAGTTTCCATAGGGAATAATGCCCTGCAGACATTTCCCTCCCCACCCCCGCTTTCTGATGACCCTGAAGCAGGGGGAGGGCCTCCAAACTGGGGATTGGCAATCTGCAGGCTATTCCCACCCCGAGGGACATCCACCTAGCCTCGACCTAGGGTTGCCAATCCCCAGGTGGGGACAGGGGATCCCCCGGTTTGGAGGCCCTCCCCCCACTTCAGGGTCGTCAGAAAGGGGGGGGGGGAATGTCTGCTGGGAACTCTGTTATTCCCTATGGAGACTTATTCCCATAGAAAATCATGGAGAATTGATCCGTGGGTATCTGGGGCTCTGAAGGGGCTGTTTTGGGGGGTAGAGGCACCAAATTTTCAGTATAGCATCTAGTGCCTCTCCCCAAAATACCACCCAAGTTTCAAAATGATTGGACCAGGGGGTCCAGTTCTATGAGCCCCAAAAGAAGGTGCCCCTATCCTTCATTATTTCCTATGGAAGGAAGGCACTGAAAAGGTGTGCCGTCCCTTTAAATGTGATGGCCAGAACTCCCTTTGGAGTTCAATTATGCTTGTCACAGCCTTAATCTTGGCTCCACCCCTAATGTCTCCTGGTTCCACCCCCAAAGTCTCCTGGCTCCACCCCCAAAGTCCCCAGATATTTCTTGGAGTTGGCAACCCTACCTCGACCAGGGGTAGGACTTTTTCTGCCCTGGCCCCGGCCTGGTGAGACATGCTCCCCCATGACCTGCAGGACCTTTCCACAGGGCCTGCAAAATGGAGGGTGGGTGGAGGAAGTCCAATGAAAAAGATGGGCTCCCCCGCAGAACCCACCGCCTGCAAGTCTGCCTTGCACGGCCCAGACTGAACAAACGTTGGAAATCAACGCCATCCGTTTGATATCGGTGTGATTGTTTTTATTACGTTTTGAAGCATTTTAACTGTTTGCCAGTGTGTTTATAGTGATGCCAAATGGCACATGGATTGTTGTGATCCCGCTTGTGGGGAGGGCAGAACATAAACGTGAAATAAAATAAATAAAAATTAAGGAAATGACTGCTTACAAAGGTGGACTGTGGCCTTGTGCCTCATTGAAGTCCCTTCCCCTCCCTCCCCAAACCCCGCCCTCCTCAGACTTCTCCCCCCACATCTCCAGGTGTTTCAACCATGTGGCAAGGAGTTCCACAGGGCACACACAACTCCTGGAGCCAGCATGGGGAGCGAAGAACGCCTCAGCTCAAAGACACGAGGTCTTGCGATCCTGACCGGTGTTCTGCCGGCAGGGCAAGAGGGTAGGCTTGCCAATCCCCAGGTCCCAGCGGGGGTTCTTCTGCTTTCCCAGGCTCCTTCCTGCCCCCAGTCAGCTGGCCGACAGGGGAAGCCCCGCCCCCAGAGGACCATGTGCTTTTCCACCTCCGGAGGCTTCAGTCTCCGATTGAAAGGCTTCCTCTTGGGATGGGGTGTCTGTGTTACTTGGAAGAAGTTGGCTGCAACTCGTGAGTAGAGAGGCCAATCCCTCGCTCCAGAGTTGCCAGAAACGGGGCTGGGGGTGGGGGGAACGTCTGCTGAGCACTTCGTTATCCCCTATGTGGAGATCGATTCTCATAGGGTATAATGGGGAATTGATCTGGAGGTTTCGAGGGCTCTGGGGGAGCTGTTTTTTGAGGTAGAGGCACCAAATTTTCAGTATAGTATCTAGTGCCTCTCCGCAAAGTACCCCCCAAGTTTCAAAACGATTGGACCAGGGGGTCCAATTCTATGAGCCCCAAAAGAAGGTGCCCCATCCTTCATTATTTCCTATGGAAGGAAGACATTTAAAAGGGTGTGCTGCCCCTTTAAATGTGATGGCCAGAACTCCCTTGGAGTTCAATGATGCTTGTCACACCCTTGTTCCTGGCTCCGCCCCCAAAGTCTCCTGGCTCCACCCCCAAAGTCCCCAGATATTTCTTGAATTGGACTTGGCAACACTACAAGAGGGGCAGAAGTGGGGCTCCAAGGGATCCCGGCACCATAAAGTGTTTACTAAAAGTGGGCGGCCAAGATGGACCTTTTGTCCAGCAAGGCTTCTGATTGGCCACTGGAAATTTGATTGGCTGGCCAGATTTTTCAAGATGTGGCTTTGGCAGCGGTGGCCCCCACAGCACCAGGATCTTCACGGTGTGCCTTTGTGGCTGTCCCCCCCCCCCTCAGAATCCCAGAGTCCTTGCACAGGACCTCAGCCCAGGGGGCTCCAAGGGTGAGCCTTTGGCTGCAAGCTCAGGCTGGGTGGGCAGTCCCCTGCCCTCAAACCGGAGACAGAAGAGCCCAGCTTGAGGGTGGCAGGCGGAGAGAGGAGCAGTTGGGCCTCGCCTCTCTTGCTCTGCTGGGCTCAGCTCTGCTGTGTTTTCCTCCGCAGGGAGCGCTGGAAGGTCTCCAGAACCGCCCTCCAGGAATCCACAGGGCAGATCAACAACAGCGGATCAGCAACGAGGCTGCTTTAGCAAACAGACCCTTTGCTCAGCACCTGGCCCAGTCTGTCCCAGGCCCCGCCCCTAAGCCAGGACTGGTCACCATCCATATCTAGACTGTTTTTCTGGCTGCCACCCTGCTGAAATAGGGTTGCCAATCCCCAGGTGGGGGCAGGGGATCCCCCGGTTTGGAGGCCCTCCCCCCCCCCCCCCCCGCTTCAGAGTCATCAGAAAGTGGGAGGGAGGGGAATGTTTGCTGGGCACTCCATTATTCCCTAGGAAAATAATGGAGAATTGATCCATGGGTATCTGCGGCTCGTTGTGGGCTGTTTTTTGAGGTAGATGCACCAAATTTTCAGTATAGCATCCAGTACCTCTCCCCAAAATACCCCTCAAGTTTCAAAAAGATTGGGCCAGGGGGTCCAATTCTATGAGCCCCCAAAGAAGGTGCCCCTATCCATTTTTTCCAATGGAGGAAATAATGTGTGCAGTCTCTTTAAATGTGATGGCCAGAACTCCCTTTCAGTATCTGGAGCTCTGGGGGAGATATTTTTTGAGGTAGATGTACCAAATTTTCAGTTTAGCATCCGCTGCCTCTCCCCAAAACATCCTCCATGTTTCAAAAGGATTGGACCAGGGGGTCCGATTCTATGAGCCCCCAAAGAAGGTGCCTCTATCCCTCATAATTTCCAGGGGAGGGAAGGCATTTTAAAAGGTGTGTGGTCCGTTTAAATGTGATGGCCGGAACTCCCTTTGGAGTTCAATGATGCTTGTCACACCCTTGCTCCTGGCTCCACCCCCAAAGTCTCCTGGCTCCACCCCCCCAAATCCCCAGATATTTCTTGAATTGGACTTGGCAACCCTATGCTGAAGGGATGTGGGAAGTTGTCTATGAAGCAACCTGGCATTTGGTGGGAAAGAATATAAAATACAAGAATGGGGTGGCAGAAACCCTGAGAAGGAAGGGAATGGCGTGAGGCCTCTGCACGGGCATGAATGGGATTTGGACTCGCTGGCACCTTGGTGACCACTTCCAGGCCCTGGCAGGAAGAAGGCTGTTCTTGTGCTGCCAAGTCAGCTGCCCTCTTGCCATCTCCCTGGCAGTTCCCGGGTGACGTTGGGGGCTGGGAGACTGAGCTTGGTCTGGTGATCTTGGCCACTGGCTCCCCGGGAGAGGATGCTCTCTGTCTGCCAGAGTCTTCCCGCTGCCTCTCAGCTGAGGCCTCAGACGCTCTGTCCTCCATAGGAAACTGGCTCTCTGAAGTCTACCCTGTACCAGAGCAAGCGAGAGGCCAGAGGAAAGGACGGGGCAAAGCGGGGGCCACTGAGTTGAAGTATACATAGTAAAAACAGTTTATTTTTAACCAGGTCATCTCCCGTATATTTCCTCCTGCCAGGGTCCAAGAGATATAAATACGCACAGCGGCCCTGTTGTTGACGAAACCCAATCCGTGCATGCCTCACAGCAAGGGCTGCACATTCGCTGCAGAAGGCCAAGTAAGCGAGTTGTGGGACAGTGACAGCCAGGGGGCTGCACAGGGCTGGAAAGTGGGGTGGTTGGGCTTGTTTGGGTTCAGTCTGGGTCTCCCTTCTTCCTTTGCTCGCAAGCTGTGGCTGCCCAAAGCAGAGGGGGGGTGGCGGCTCTCCCCAAGAGTTGGTTGCCAAGACCCAGTAGCCCAAAGACTCGGGTTTCTTTAAGAAAAAACATGTCCTTTAGTTTAACCCTACTTCCTTGCAATAGGGCAATTAACAGACAGCTTTTATTACCTTTGGTGTAGGGCCAGTCTGGTGTAGTGGTTAAGTGTGCGGACTCTTATCTGGGAGAACCGGGTTTGATTCCCCACTCCTCCACTTGCATTCCTCCACTTGCACGTTGGGTCAGCCATAGCTCTGGCAGAGGTTGTCCTTGAAAGGGCAGCTGCTTTGAGAGCCCTCTCAGCCCCACCCACCTCATAGGGTGTCTGTTGTGGGGGGAGAAGATATAGGAGATTGTAAACCGCTCTGAGGCTCAGATTCAGAGAGAAGGGCGGGGTATAAATCTGCAGTCTTCTTCTCCTCCACTTGCACCTGCTGAAATGGCTTTGGGTCAGCCATAGCTCTGGCAGAGGTTATCCTTGAAAGGGCAACTGCTGTGAGAGCCCTCTCCAGCCCCACCCACCTCACAGGGTGTCTGTTGTGGAGGAGGAAGGTAAAGGAGATTGTGAGCCGCTCTGAGACTCTTCGGAGTGGAGGGCGGGATATAAATCCAATATCTTCATCTTCTTCATCTTTTATTGGTTTCCCATGCAAATGCTATTCAGACCAAATGTTCTTTCAGTTTGTTAATTACACTGTTTTGCTATTGGATTATAACCTTGTACCATTTTGCATTCTAAACCACCGCTCACTAGCTATATGTAGCTCTGCTCACTATACCTCGTTTCGTGTCTGAAGAAGTCTGCATGCACACACAAAAGCTTCTATTTTGAATAAAACTTTGTTGGTCTTAAGGGTGCTACTGGACTCCTACTTTGTTCTACTGCTTCAGACCAACACAGCTGCTCACCTGGTTCTCTTACTTGTTCCCTATCCACCTAACTATCCTAGAATCCAGTCCACAGTCCTCTAGTTCAACAGTCCCCAGCCTTTCTGGCACCAGGGACCGGTTTTCTGGAAGACAATTTTTCCATGGACCGGGGACGGAGGGAATGGTTTTGGGATTATACAATTGTGCACTTTATTTCTGTTAGTTTGGTGTGGTGGTGAAGTGTGCAGACTTTTATCAGGGAGAACCGAGTTTGATTTCCTGCTCCTCCTCTTGCAGCTGCTGGAATGGCCCTGGGTTAGCCATAGCTCTCGCAGAGTTGTCCTTGAAAGGGCAGCTTCTGGGGAGAGCTCTCTCAGCCCCACCAACCTCAGAGGGTGTCTGTTGTGGAAGAGGAAGGTAAAGGAGATTGTAGGCTGCTCTGAGACTCTGAAATTCAGGCAGGATATAAATCCAATTTCATCGTCTTATTATTATTATTACTACATTGTAATATATAATGAAATAATTATACAGCTCATGGCCCGGTTGCTAACAGGCCACGGACCAGTACTGGTCCACAGCCCAGGGGTTGGGGACTAGGGTTGCCAAGTCCAATTCAAGAAATATCTGGGGACTTTGGGGGTGGAGCCAGGAGATTTTGGGGGTGGAGCCGGGAGACATTGGGGTGGAGCCAGGAGCAAGGGTGTGACAAGCAGAATTGAACTCCAAAGGGAGTTCTGGCCATCACATTTAACGGGACCGCACATCTTTTAAATGCCTTCTTTCCACAGGAAATAATGACGGATGGGGGCACCTTCTTTGGGGGCTCATAGAATTGGACCCCCTAGTCCAATCTTTTTGAAACTTAGGGAGTATTTTGGGGAGAGCCACTGGATACTATACTGAAAATTTGGTGTCTCTACCTCAAAAAACAGGGCCCCTAGAGCCCCAGATACCCATGGATCAATTCTCCATTATTTTCTATGAGAATAAATCTCCATAGGGAATTATGAGTACCCAGGAGACATTTCCCTCCCCTCCCCCGCTTTCTGATGACCCTAAAGCAGGGGAAGGGCCTCCAAACCGGGGGATCCCCTGCCCCCACCTGGGGATTGGCAATCCTATTGGGGACACCTGCTCTAGTGTACAGCGCATCATAGGAAACCCTGTCAGAAATGTTACTGAAATCCAGGTAAACAACGTCAACAGCACTCCCTGGATCCAGTAATCTTATCACTCAATCAAGAAAGGAAATGAGGTTGGTCAGGCTGGACCTGTTGGGGACAGGCCCGTGTTGACTTCCTCGGATCGCAAAGCTGTCCTTTAAGTGCTACTTGCAGGTTGATCCCTTTCAAAATCTGCTCCAGTCTCTTCCCAGGGACGGAGGTCAGACTGACTGGCCTGTCATCTCCTGAGTCATCCCTCCACCCTTTGGGATAACATCTGCCCTCCTCCAGTCTTGTGACACATCTCCTGTCCTCCGAGAGCTCTGGAAGATGATGGGCAAAGGCTCTGCAAGCTCTCTAGAAAGTTCTTCGAGCCCTCTTGGGTGGGTACCATCTGGCCTGGAGGATTTGTACTCATTCAATGCAGCCAGGTCCTTCTCAGCGACCTCTGCATGTCAACTAGCAACCTGGATGCTCTGCCTTGCCTCCTACCATCTCTACATGAGCCTGTTCTCTGCTTCAGGGGGGAAACTGAGGCAAAAGAGGCATTGAGCCTTTTTGCTTTCTCTCTGTCCTCTGTCAGAGTTTCTCCATTTTCACCCAACAGTGGGCCCAATGCCTCTTTTATCTTGTGTTTGCTCCTCACTTATTTGAAGATTTTCTTGTTGTACTGGCCGGCTTGAGCTCACCATCAGCTTTGGCCTCTCTGATGCTTGACCTACAGGACCTAGCAACTCTTCTTTTAGAGTTGCCAATCCCCAGGTGGGAGCAGGAGATCCCCCGGTTTGGAGGCCCTCCCCCCGCTTCAGGGTCATCAGAAAGCGGTTGAAGGGAATATCTGCCGGGCACTCCATTATTCCCTATGAAGATCAATTCCCATAGGATATAATGGAGAATTGATCTGCGGGTATCTGGGGGCTCTGGGGAGGCAGTATTTTCAGGTAGAGGCACCAAATTTGCAGCATAGCATCCAGTGCCTCTCCCCAAATTACCCTCCAAGTTTCAAAAGGATTGCACCGGGGGGTCCAATTCTATGAGCCCCAAAAGAGGGTACCCCTATCCTTCATTATTTCCAGTGGAGGAAATAATATGTGCAGTTCCTTTAAATGTGATGGCCAGAACTCCCTTTCAGTATCTGGGGCTCTGGGGGAGATATTTTTTGAGGTAGACGCACCAAATTTTCAGCTTAACATCCGCTGCCTCTCCCCAAAACACCCTCCATGTTTCAAAAGGATTGGAGCAGGGGGTCCAATTCTATGAGCCCCCAAAGAAGGTGCCCCTATCCTTCATTGTTTCCTATGGAAGGAAGGAATTGGAAAGGTGTGCCATCTCTTTAAATACAATGGCCAGAACTCCCTTCGGAGTTCAATTATGCTTGTCACAGCCTTGATCTTGGCTCCACCCCTAATGTCTCCTGGCTCCACCTCTAATGCCTCCTGGCTCCACCCCCAAAGTCCCCAGATATTTATTGAATTGGGTTTGGCAACCCTATCTTCTTGAGAAGTATGTCCTTCCTTCCATTTCTTGGCTATTTCCTTTTTCTCCCTTAGCACATCACAGAGGCATGGAAAAGCCCCAGGAGTTTCCCAAGGCAGAGTTGGCATCCTCCTCTATGGCTTTAGCAGGACCCTGGTCCTGATTGCCTTGAACCAGCCCAGCAGTGGCCTGGAGGCTGTGGGAAAGGAGGGATCCCCTTCACAAACACCCCTCTAGCCAGTTTGGTGTAGTGGTTAAGTGTGCGGACTTTTATCTGGGAGAACCGGGTTTGATTCCCCACTCCTCCACTTGCACCTGCTAGCATGGCCTTGGGTCAGCCATAGCTCTGGCAGAGGTTGTCCTTGAAAGGGCAGCCGCTGTGAGAGCCCTCTCCAGCCCCACCCACCTCACAGGATGTCTGTTGTGGGGGAGGAAGGGAAAGGAGATTGTGAGCCGCTCTGAGACTCTTCGGAGTGGAGGGCGGGATATAAATCCAGTATCTTCATCTACCTCACAGGGTGTCTGTTGTGGGGGAGGAAGGGAAAGGAGATTGTGAGCCGCTCTGAGACTCTTCGGAGTGGAGGGCGGGATATAAATCCAGTATCTTCATCTACCTCACAGGGTGTCTGTTGTGGGGGAGGAAGGTAAAGGAGATTGTGAGCCGCTCTGAGACTCTTCGGAGTGGAGGGCGGGATATAAATCCAATATCTTCTTCTTCTTCTTCTTCTTCTTCTTCTTCTTCCCCACAAGTCTGGGGGTCAGCTGCATTTGGGGAAGAAGGGGGAGGAGCCAGGGCCACCTCAGGTGCAGCTGACCCTGCTGGGACAGGCAACAGCCTTTCCCCCAAGGTTGCCAGCTCCAGTTTGGGAAGTTCCTGGAGATTTGGGGTGGGGGTGGGGGGGATCTCAGTGGATTAGAAGGGCCTGGAGTCTCCCCCTCCAATCCAGCCATTTCCCCCAGGGGAGCTGATCTCTGTAGTGTGGTCAGTTATAATTCCAAATCCCCAGGACCCATCTGAAGGTTTAGTAACCAACGGGAAAATCACGGAGAGGCTGAGTCCTGGAGAAAACCATGTAATGCACAATTATGCAAGACAACGCTTATGCACAATGCTTTTTTAATATCTATGAAGTACTCGAATATGTGCTTCATCTATTCCAGGGGTGGCCAATGGTAGCTCTCCAGATGTTTTTTGCCTACAACTCCCATCAGCCCCAGCCAGCATGGCCAATGCCTGGGGCTGATGGGAGTTTTAGGCAAAAAAACATCTGGAGAGCTACTGTTGGCCACCTCTGATCTATTCCTATATCAAAAGAAGAACTCGCTTATATTGACGTGATACAGCACCAGATAATGGTTTTAAAAATGTAAGAGTATTTTATTGATTTTTAAAATTGTAAACATAAATGCTGTTAGCTGCCCTAAGTCCGCTTGCGGAGAGGGCGGGGTAGAAATTTAAGGTAAATAAATAAATAAATAAAAACTCTGGAACATTTAAACAAGAAACAACCTTATCCATAGCTACAAAATAATGATGCAAAAAGTCCAATTTAATCTGCCTCTTTCCTTTCCTTATGAAACTGACCAGATTAACGCGTTACAATTCTTTTGAGCATTGGTTCCAGAATATTGGAGAAAGTGTGTTAGACAAAGGCTCTCAAAACACGCATTTAACCAGAAGTGTGTCCACACTGCGTCCTAAGATTAAAAGAGCACTTTTTGCTGAAGATATTGCTGGTTGTTGTTCAGTCGCACAGCTGAGTCCGACTCTTTGCAACCCCATGGACAAAGTAACACCAGGTCTTCCACCATCCTCCGAAGTCTGCTCAAATTTGTGTTTGTTACATCAGTAACGCTGTCCAGCAATCTCATCTTTTGCCTTCCCCTTCTTCTTTGGCCTTCTGTCTTTCCCAGCATCAGGGTCTTCTCCAGTGAGGGCTCCCTTCTCATTGGATGGCCATAGTATTTGAGTTTCAGCTTCAGCATCTGACCTTCCAGGGAACGGTCTGGGTTGATTTCCCTTCGGACTGACTGACTGGATCTTCTTGCAGTCCAAGGGACTCTCAAGATTCTTCTCCAGCACCACATCTCAAAAGCATCTATTCTTCTTCACTCTGACTTCCTTATGGTCCAGCTGCCACAGCCATACATGACTACTGGGAATACCATCGCTTTGACTATACGGACTTTTGTTGGCAGGCTGATGTCTCTACTTTTTATTATACTGCCCAGGTTTGCAACCTGCAATTCAATAGCATTTTAGAACACGCCTTTATTGCTGAAGGAATACTTACAGCACTGCAATTTCAATTGAATGGATGTATAAGGAACTCTGCAGCACCTTCTCAGAGGATTCAGCACGAAAATAAGGCTTGTGCCCTTAAATTGGACTTTTTGCATCATTATTTTGTAGCTATCGATAAGATTGTTTCTTGTTTGAACGTTTCAGAGTTTTTCATATAGGAATAGATGAAGCACATATTAGAATACTTCATATACATATAAAAGTCATTGTGCATAAGCGTGGTCTTGCATAATTGTTCATTACACGGTTTTCTCCAGGACCCCAACTACTCCCACTGGCTGTGGACAAGCTGTGTTGATGCAGTGGGAGAAGCGAACGCCCACGGGTCATGTGTTGCGGCAGCACCGTGTGGCTCTCGGGTGTTGGCAAGCTGCAGCTGGGCTCTTTGCACCGCTCAACTTTGCCACCCATTTGAGTGGCCGAGAGGTCCAAGGGTCGGAAGGTGATGACTCTTCTTGAGCTCTTTGCAGCAAAAAAACAAAACAAAAACACCCGCCTCTTCCTCCAGCTGGCCTGGCCTGCCTTGCTCAGAGGTCACGCAGCAACATAAGCAGCCGGCTTGAATACGCCCAGAAATGGCACCAGCTCTCCGGCCCCCTCCGTCCCGGCCATTTTTCCGGATTGTCCTGGGAGTTCACAAGCCACAAGGCCACTCAGGGACACGTGTGCCCCATTTAACTCTGGCCCCCAGTGCATGGGGGTGGGGGGTGGTTCCCAGCCTTTTATCTCTCACCCGTGCTGTTTTCCTAACCAGACATGGATCCAGGGAGCTGTGGTTTCCTCCCAAAGGGATTTACATTACTTTTTTTTTCATACTTAAATTTTTATTAACTTTTCTAAAAATATCCACAAACATTGAACAAAATAAACAACAAAAAATAAATACATGTAATATACAGTACATAAAACAATATTAATAAGAGCACTCTTACAGTCTTCTATTAATTCATACATAGAGTAAATGCAAAGCTATGAATTAATAGAAGACTGTAAGAGTGCTCTTATTAATATTGTTTTATGTACTGTATATTACATGTATTTATTTTTTATTGTTTATTTTGTTTAATGTTTGTGGATATTTTTAGAAAAAGTAATAAAAATTTAAGTATAAAAAAATTCATAGTTTTGCATTTACAATTCATATTTCAAATATATCATCTTTCACTATACTATATTATATATATAAAAAGCTTCAGTAATACAAGAAGTTTATGTACTTTTTTGGAATACATTTTTCAAATGCTACTTCTAAGCTGATGTAATTAAAAAATGGGAACCATTTTTCAATAAAATTGTTTTCTTTCTGCGGTAAGTCATTTACCCTTATCTGTATGGCTAGTTTATCTAATGCCACTATTTCCCATATTTAAGAACATAAGAACATAACAGAAGCCATGTTGGATCAGGCCAATGGCCCCTCCAGTCCAACACTCTGTGTCACATAAGAACATAAGAGAAGCCCTGTTGGATCAGGCCAATGGCCCCTCCAGTCCAACACTCTGTGTCACATAAGAGCATAAGAGAAGCCCTGTTGGATCAGGCCAATGGCCCCTTCAGTCCAACACTCTGTGTCACATAAGAACATAAGAGAAGCCCTGTTGGATCAGGCCAATGGCCCCTCCAGTCCAACACTCTGTGTCACATAAGAGCATAAGAGAAGCCATGTTGGATCAGGCCAATGGCCCATCCAGTCCAACACTCTGTATCACACAGTGGCCAAAAATTTATACACACACACACACACACACACACACACACACTGTGGCTAATAGCCACTGATACTTTAGACATCCATTGTTGTTTTGTAGGAGACACATCTCGCTTCCAATGTTGAGCTATCAGAAGTTTAGCTGCCATGAGTAATAGAGTTGCCAATTCTCTTTTTACTGGAGAAAGTTTTACATTTGGCCAGTAATTCAAAAGGATTGATTCTGGGGTAGGGATTTACATTACTCACAGAGGAGCACTCCATGGGGCAAAGAACACCTTGCAAGGGCTTTTTAAGGTTCCAAAGATGGTGTGCCCAGCCAATCCAGGTCATACCCAATGTGAAGCACTTGCTGCCCTGAGGAAAGGTCACTTGGCTTGGCAGGAAGTGGGAGGGAAGTCCCCCTCAGCTCAAGAGCCTGGAGAGCGGCACGGAAACCAGAGGAGGCCCCGCCTGAGCGAAAGGCAGGGTGAATCTGAACGCAGGACCTGAGGTGGCCGTCTCTTGCAGATTGGGGCGTCTTGCCCAGGACTGAGTGGAACCTGAAATGTTCCTCAGGCAACATAAGAGCTTTTCCTCTAAGCCAGGGGTGGCCAATGGTAGCTCTCCAGATGTTTTTTGCCTACAACTCCCATCAGCCCCAGCCAGCATGGCCAATGGCTGGGGCTGATGGAAGTTGTAGGCAAAAAACATCTGGAGAGCTACCGTTGGCCACCCCTGCTCTAAGCTGTGGCAATTCTTGTTCAGTTTTTCTAGAGTATAGCCTTCAGAACAAAGGGTGGGTGTGTGGGGGTGAATTTTCCCACTTAATGACATAGGGCTGTTGTCAGTAAGTTGCATTGCCCTCCCAAGCAGGGCTCTGGTTTTTCAGAAGAATACTCCCCCGCCTCCCCGCCCCAGCATTTGCCCTCTCAGAAGGCTACACCTGTTGCAGCATGGAAGCACCAACCAAGAGCTGGACGTGCCCAGGTTCTGTGTAGAACATCGTTCCTACGGAGACAGGCAGAGTGTATTCGCCTCACCTGTGAGCAGCTCCACTCTGTGACTTATCCCCCTCGCTCTTCTACCACTAAAGGAGCAGGCACTCCAAGCAGGATTGCGTTTCTCCGGGGGTGGGGGGGGACACTATGGAGTACTTTCACAGCCAAGCAGTCCGCTCAGGGCTGATATGGGCTGGAAAGTTACCCGGCCAGTGGGGCTTGGCCTGCCTGAAACTGAAGACCTGTTTTGGGGATGCAACATCTGCTGGGCCCCCAATCATGCCGTGTCCTTGGCCTTCATCCCCAGCCCAGAGCCTATTTTTGTGATCACAAGGCAAGCGGGAGGCTGCCAAAGGACATCGTTAGGATGTCAGGCTAGGGAGGGTCTGCGGGGCAGGAGGCGGCAGCAGTGGGCACAGCTCTGCCGAAATCTTCCATGGAAATGTCAGGAGACAGGTCTCTGAGCATAGGGTTGCCAAGTCCAATTTAAGAAATATCTGGGGACTTTGGGGGTGGAGCCAGGAGACATTGGGGTGGAGCCAAGATCAAGGTTGTGACAAGCATAATTGAACTCCAAAGGGAGTTCTGGCCGTCACATTTAAAGGGACGGCACACCTTTTCAATGCCTTCCTTCCATAGGAAATAATGAAGGATAGGGGCACCTTCTTTTGGGGCTCATAGAATTGGACCTCCTGGTCCAATCGTTTTGAAACTTGGGGGATATTTTGGGGAGAGGCACTAGATGCTGTACTGAAAATTTGGTGCTTCTACCTCAAAAAACAGCCCCCCCAGAGCCCCAGATACCCGCGGATCAATTCTCCATTATTTTCTATTGGAATAAATCTCTATAGGGAATAACAGAGTTCCCAGCAGACATTTCCCTCCCCTTCCCCCCGCTTTCTGACAACCCTGAAGCGGGGGGGGGGGGGAGGTATCCAAACCGGGGAATCCCCTGGCCCCACCTGGGGATTGGCAACCCTATCTGAGCAAGTTCTAGAGCTGGTTAGAGACTGCAATTCCAGCTTTAATATATAGAACTGGTTCTTCAGGGCCTTGATTCTATGGCAGTTCCTCCAACGGAATGGCTTTTCCAGCCACAGAGGGGACGACAGTTTTCGCTGATTTGTCCCTCCTGCCAAAGATCCCCAAACTCCCCCCTCCAGTCAGACACAAAGGCAGGAGCCTCCCTCTAGCCTGACTCCCCCCCACCCCCACCCCCGGTGCTGCTGAAGAAGCCGAAGCCCCCAATCTTGACGAAAAAGGACAAAAATATAAAAAGCCTTCCAGCACACCAAATGCTCATATTCCCTTCTAATAAACTTTTTATTCTTAGCTTAAGAGTCAAAAATTCTGGCCCTGTTATCAGTTAATTTATCCTTAATAAGATATTTATTTATATATGTATTTATTTATTGATCTATTGATTGATTGGCAAACCGGACGTTAGCTTAAATGCTAGGTAAGATGTTCTATGAAGTTATATATACCCCAGTGCTTTATGCACAGTAGAATTTTATGTGTGGAATTAATCTGCTTGATACTACTTCATCCAACAAAGTTCTGTATAACTTGGAATTTTTAAAATAAACTTATCATATGTTAAGGAGGAGAGCCAGTTTGGTGTAGTGGTTAAGCATGCGGACTCATATCTGGTAGAACCGGGTTTGATTCCCCACTCCTCCACTTGCACCTGCTGGAATGGCCTTGGGTCAGCCAGAGCTCTGGCAGAGGTTGTCCTTGAAAGGGCAGCTGCTGTGAGAGCCCTCTCCAGCCACACCCACCTCACAGGGTGTCTGTTGTGGGGGAGGAAGGGAAAGGAGATTGTGAGCTGCTCTGAGACTCTTCGGAGTGGAGAGCGGAATATAAATCCAATATCTTCTTCTTCTTAAAATAATATTAATAAGCAGAGTTGGGTGCAACCAGCAGTCATTTTGTAGAAAAATAGGTGCAGGGATTGTTATGCAGCCGCACCTACTATTTGATGGACAAGGAGGTTGAACTCTCAGGAGGAGGAGGTGGAACTCTCGGAAAGGTTCAGGAGCTCTGCTCCTGTGAGCTCCGAGTCTGTGGCCTGGGTGTAACGCTCTCTCTACCAATGAAATTCTAATGTTTCCCTTAATCTCTGCTCCAACCCTTGAAAAAGAAAAAAAATGCAAAGTTCTGGAGTGTAAAAACAAAGTGAAAAATTCTCCAAGTCGAAACTCCAAGCCAAAGGTGAGAAGGATGTGGCTGAGGGCCATCCCATTTCTCCTGAATGGGTAACAAGGTCATGGAAGTGCCCTGAACACCTGGCCACCAGAGCTGCCAAGTCTGGCAGAAGAGGCAGGACTTCCTGTCCTAGAACATGCCCCCATCTCCCTTTACCCGCGTCCAAGTTGGAGAACAGGCTTCATTCCCAGACAGGACGTCTGACCAAGTGACCGGCTGTCCCCTCCTCCCCAGACACAACATCACCTGCCACACCATCCTTGATGCTTGAGAAGGCAGTGATGCAATGGGGCGGGGGCGGTGGGGCGGTCCTGTTCCAGCTCGGCCCTGCTTGACAGCAACGGGACTTCAATGGCTCACAGCACATTCTTTACGCTGAAGATAGATTCAGGTGGGTCGTAGCCAAGCTGGTCTGAAGCAACACCGAAGTCTACTTTTGGTTGCTCGCTCTGGAAACGCAACTTCCCGAATGTTCCAGAACTTTGACTCGATGGCAGAATGTCTGCTTGGCCTACAGACAGGCTCCGGCAGATTCATCCGTGCTTCCAGCCGAGTGGGTCTCAGAACTGGGACGCTACTCAGGCCCCATGCAGCGATACGTGGATCAGTTTGTAACCCAAGGGGCTTCAGAGGGAAAGGCAGCCGGGCCCCTTTGCCATGAGACCACCTCCCCCCAATCCCATAATTCCCTGTGGTGCTCCCAACAATACCCCCGGAAGCCTCAGAACATTTAACTGCAAGCAATCCAGATCATTCCCTTGTTTGTCCCAGCTTCCACCCCCCTCTCTCCCCCTTCTGTCAAACTAAAGGCCTGGGAAAAGTTTCATGAGTTTATTGTCATTCTTTGTAGAAAACCAGAAATCCTCCTATATATATATACATACACTCAAAAAACCCCTTTGTTTCCTCAAACAAGTTTTAGAAAGCTACAAAACAAGAATATGAAAATATACAATTTTTAAAAGTGCATCAAAACTGGAGCATGTCAGAAAAGAGGTACAAAATAATGCCAGTGGGGAAATGGAAAGGTTTTTTTTTTGTTCGTGGAATGCATCTTTGAGCGTGCCGTCTCCCGCCCACCACCCCCACCCCCGGCAAATTTGGAGAACAGTCTTCCTCTTTCCTTCAAAAGGCACATGCAAGGAACTTCCCATGCAAATGGCTCACTTCTGCCTTTTCAAAACAACCACCACCAAAAAGCCCTGCTAGATTCCGTGTTGAGCTTTTGAGGAACGCCATTCAAGGACACCGTCCCAGAAAGGCCTGCCGTTGGGATGCACCCTTTCCAAAGAAGATTCGTCTCTCCGCCTCAGAGAGAGAGTCATGCATGCGCAAAAGGCAGCGGCAGATCTGGGAAGGTGCAGCCCCCTTGGCTTCCACCCGCTGGTTAGCGCAGTAACCAACCACCACCACAGCCCCCCCCCCCACAGGTCCAGAAACACAAACTCCACCCCCCTCCAAATGATGGTGGAGCCGCTTCCCCAGAAATGCACATGAACCCCCAACCCTGTGGGTGCTGCAAGTCAGCCAGTCTTGAAAACAGGGGGCCACCCAAACTACAGCCAGCAGTGCCGTGGTGGTCGCTCTGTCCTGGTAGTGAAACTTCCTTCAGAAGGCACTGGAGCAGCTTCCCTCTTCAAGGCACGTGTGGGATTCCTCTCTGCAGGGGGGGGGATTTGCTCCACAGGCCAAGGATAAACACCACCCCGGCCCGCTCGCAACAACCGGGAGGACGCCTTTGTGGCTTCAGACCAATGTGCGCGCAATCTTGAGCAGCCACTATTCATGGGCAAAGGAAGAGCCCTCTCCTTCCTTCATCACCAGTCAAGTCCAGACGGACGTCAACCAGCTCTTCAGTGGAGCGCTCGACCCTGGGTACTCCGAGCAGAGCAGCAGTCCCAGAAGGGGCAACGCCTTCTTCGCCACCCTCCACAAAAGGGATTTCCGCTCCAAGCCACGATCTCGAGACCGACAAGGCTTCCTTCAGCACGTCATGCAGCGCGGGCGGATTGGATTGGGGTCCACCTGGAGGAGAAGGAGGACGGCAGGTTCACTTTCAGAAGCGGGAGGAGGGGTCCCTCCCACCGCAGGGGTGGTGGTGGCCACAGCAAGAGGAAACCTCCTGCATCAGCAGGAAGAGACCAAACTGTACCCTCACCCCATGCCTCACACACACACAGCCACCTCCCTCTGTGGCCCAGTGCTCACCTCTGAGTACAGGGGGGGCGGGCGGTAGCGGAATTCCTGGATGTAGGCAAAGAAGGGGCCTTCCAAGCTGCTGGGGGCCTCACCCTGGTGCGGAGGGGACAGAGTCTCCAGGGGTTCTTCTTCACCGGTCACCACAGAGGAGTAGTCTGGTGGAGCTGAGGAGAGATGCCGGAGTGGTCATCAGAGGAGAAGGCCCAAGGCCTGTGCCTCAGGGGAGCTGGAAGGGACGCCAGAGCACACACCCCTCGGACTGCCAGGCCTCGCCCAAACAAGAGAAGCTCATCTGAGGGAAGATGAAGCTCCCTCAGGCAAACCTCTGCTTCCTTGACAAAAGTTAGGTGGCCAGAGAAAACGGCAGGCCTGGGCACTAAACGGGGGTGTCAGGGGTAGCCAATGGTAGCTCTCCAGATGTTTTTGCCTACAACTCCCATCAGCCCCAGCCATTGGCCATGCTGGCTGGGGCTGATGGGAGTTGTAGGCAAAAAACAACTGGAGAGCTACCGCTGGTCACCCCTGAAGAAGAAGATGAAGAAAATATTGGATTTATATCCCGCCCTCCACTCCGAAGAGTCTCAGAGCGGCTCACAATCTCCTTTACCTTCCTCCCCCACAACAGACACCCTGTGAGGTGGGTGGGGCTGGAGAGGGCTCTCACAGCAGCTGCCCTTTCGAGGACAACCTCTGCCAGAGCCATGGCTGACACAAGGCCATTCCAGCAGGTGCAAGTGGAGGAGTGGGGAATCAAACCCGGTTCTTCCAGATAAAAGTCCGCACACTTAACCACTACACCAAACTGTCATATGTTATGAGGGCCGGATCTGACATAAATGAGACCTTGTTGGGCCAGGCCATGTTGGCCGTGTGTGTACCTATTTAAGATTAGGTAGCAGAGATATAAATATTTATAAAGGACGCAGACAAACCCAAATATATTTTTTAAAAACTTAAAACATGCTTAGCACTCGTTGGTCTTAAAGATGCTTTCTTTGTATTTCTCCCATGGGATCCAGGGAACTGGATCCTTCCCCAGGGACTGGGGAGGGGAAGCCTCAGTCAATAGAAAGAAGAGAGGTTTGGCTCAGTAGCTCTGCTGTGTGATTGAGAGAGCCTTGCAAAGCAAGCAGTGATGCAGAAGGAAGCAGAGGACAGCCAGTTGCTTGGGGGCCTGATAGGAGCCCTCTGGGGCCCTGATTCAGCCCCTGAACTGCACGTTTGACACCCTTGCACTATGGCAACTGTTACGGGGGGAATGAGCAGTTTCCTCGTCCAGCAGGGTGAATCCACCCCAAGTAGTCTCACTGAAGGGGAAGGGGGACGGAGGAGTGCTCTGGGCAGATGGCACCAGCTGCCCTCCAGGGCACAGCTCCACCTCATTTCCCAGCACCAATACGAGCTGGTCTTTTCTGAAGAGCTTGCATGGTGGTCTTCAACTGTCAGCCAGCACTTACCCTCAGGCAGTTCAGGGATTCCCATCTGAAGCCAGTCGAGATGGACGCTGTACTGGCTGCTGACGCTGGATGTGCGGCTGCCGAACGGATGCAGCGGGATCGTCCCGATCACCAGCGGCAGCTCCAGGAAGAGCTTAGAAGTCCCTGGAATGTCGACACAGACCTGGTGGGAAACAGGGGTGAGGGGATGGGTGGAAGCAGCCGTCGGACAAGGACCAGGAAGGAGGGCTCTCAAGGTGAGAGACCAGCTCAGCGCTTCAGGAGGAAAGAGCAGCAGCACACCTTCAAGACTAACAACACTTGTGGCAAGGGATGGGCTTTTGCAAAACATTGCTCACTTCAAGAAAGGCCCGCCTGCTCTACCCTCCCCCAGCCCACCTGTAAGGAGGGAGCCCCCATTGGGCAGAGGGCAGGAGGGAGTGGATTTGGGGCCTTGAACATTTACCACAACTAGAATGATTCAAGGGTTGGAACACTTCCCCTATGAAGAAAGGTTAAAACGCTTGAGGCTCTTTAGTTTGGAGAAATGTAGACGGAGGGGTGACATGATAGAGGTTTACAAGATTCTGCACGGGATGGAGAAAGCAGAGAAAGAAGTCCTTTTCTCCCTTTCTCACAATACAAGAACTCGTGGGCATTCAATGAAATTGCTGAGCAGTTGGGTTAGAACGGATAAAAGGAAGTCCTTCTTCACCCAAAGGGTGATTCACACATGGAATTCACTGCTACAGGAGGTAGTAGCGGCTACAAACATAGCCAGCTTCAAGAGGGGATTGAATAAACATCTGGAGCAGAAGTCCATCAGTGGTTATTAGCCACAGCTTATCATTGGAGCTCTCTGTCTGGGGCAAGCGATGCTCTGTATTCTTGGTGCTTGGGAGGGACAACAGTGGGAGGGCTTCTGGTGTCCTGGCCCCACTGATGGACCTCCTGGTAGTGCCTGGGTTTTCTGGCCACTGTGTGACACGGAGTGTTGGACTGGATGGGCCACTGGCCTGATCCAACAGGACTTCTCTTGTGTTCTTATTTGTTCCCTTTATGTGCTTGTTCTACATACTTTATTCAGCTTTGAGTAAAATGGTGGCAAAAGCTCTGTTTTTGCAAGTTTAAGACCTAAAACCTTGATCAACGTGCCAGATAAAGAAGAATCCGGTTCATCAGCACACTAACTCTCTTACACACAAATACATGATTATGTTCGTCCTGAAGGCACCACTGGAGGTATTTTGCTGCTAGTAGAAACCAATATGGCGACCTGTCTGGAGCTAATGCAATCTTGTGGTACCTAAGAACATAAGAGAAGCCATGTTGGATCAGGCCAATGGCCCATCCAGTCCAACACTCTGTGTCACACAGTGGCCAAAAAACCCAGGTGCCATCAGGAGGTCCATCAGTGGGGCCAGGAGATTAGAAGCCCTCCCACTGTTGCCCCTCCACAAAGCACCAAGAATACAGAGCATCCCTGCCCCAGACAGAAGAACATAAGAGAAGCCATGTTGGATCAGGCCAATGGCCCATCCAGTCCAACACTCTGTATCACACAGTGGCCAAAAAAAGAAAGGAGGTCCACAAGTGGGTCTAGAAGCCCTTCCACTTTGCCCCTCCCCAAGCACCAAGAATACAGAGCATCACTGCCCCAGACAGTTCCAATAATATGCTGTCAAACTGCAGCTTGGGAACCACGTGTGGCTCTTTCACAGATGTTGTGTGGCTCTCAAAGCCCCCACCGTCCTGTTGGCCATTTTGGAGAAGGCATTCGTCTAAATCACACCTCTGAGCCAAGCCAGCCAGGGGCTTGGAGAATGCATTTAAAATTACATTTGCTTTCTTTCCACCTCCTCCTCCTTTCTATTTTCCTTCTTTCCTTCCTCTTCCGCTCTCAAACACCCGACATTCAATCCTCGCGCCTCTCAAACATCTGATGTTTATTCTATGTGGCTCTTACATTTAGCCAGTTTGGCCACCCCTGGCATAGGCCATACGAGGTCCTCTCTGTTGCAGCCGTGGGGCTCCCAGGGGGAGGGGATGCGTGCGGTTTCTCTAGGCCAGGTCATGCTAAGGAGAGAGCGGCCCAGCCTCCAGGAGAGGGGCTTACCTTGAGGGAGTACTCCACGTGGAGGATGCGGCACTGCAGGATGGAGGGCCCCACGGGGGGGATCTTGAGCGCTCGCCCGTGCCACACATCCCGCTTGTGGGCTGCGACGGAGTCTCCCACAATGCTGGCCACAACCGACTTCTTCTGCTTCTTGGTGCCCCGGGCCAGAAACGTCTGTGTCTGGATAATGGCTGCCTTGGGGACCACCGAGCGGGTGGAGCCGTTCTCAATTTCGGCAAAAATGGGGATGACCTCACCTGGCGAGGGCAAAAGAGCAGGAGGTGAGGAGGAAGATGCCGATTGCCCAGTTGCCCCCCCCCCGCTTCTGGTGGCACGGGGTTGGTGCCCCCCCCCCCGGGCAATCACGGAACCAATCGCTACTCCCCTGCAGTGGGGAAAGGGGGGCTTCACTTCAAGAAGGAGTCTGAGCAAGCCCCTCCCCCCCCAACCTCCCACTGGGGCCCTCAGGATCCTGGGGGAAGTCCTGGACCACCTACAGCACCTGGCCCATTAAGGGGGCAAGCTCCAATGAAGGCGGCCGAACTGTGGCTCTCCAAGCCCCCACCACACCGCCTGGAGGTTCAGGGAAGGCGTTTGCCTCTTTAAATCGCTTCTCGGAGCCAAATCGGCCGGCAGCTTGGGGGATGCACTTAAGGTTAAAGTTGCTTTCTTCCCACCTCTCCCCTCTCCGTCTGTTTTTCTCTTTCCCTTCCTTCTCTCAAACATCTGACAGCTCTCCTTGCAGCTCTCTGACAGCTGACGTTTATTCTATGCTGAGAGCAAGTCTGGCCACCCCAGGCCCCTCCCCTCCCTCTGCCAGCCGCCTACCTGGCGTGTAGCCCTTGCGGTCGATCTTGGCGGAGACGGACACCTGTCCCTGGCTGCCGTACCAGGTGCGCACCACCTTCTCTTTGGCGCCGGCCTGAGGAGCCTGGGGGGGGAGAGGAGAGGAGAGAGGGGCTCAGGAGGGGCTATGGGGGGGCAGGCAGCCCCGGGGGGGGTCTCCGCCCGGCCGGAGCGCGGGTGGCGGGGGCTCTCTCTCACCAGCAGGGCGGGGGTGTTGATGTCGAGGGGTTCGAGGACCGTGAACTCCTGCTTGGCGCGGCGGGCGGGGGCCCAGGGCCGGCGGAGCTTGGCCTTCACCCAGTAGCGGACGCTGCCGTGCTTGCCCTCGAAGGAGGTGGCCAGGCGCCTGCAGCGGCGGGGAAAGAGAAGAGGCTTAGACGGGGCGGGCCAGGGCGACCCCTCCACCGCCCCCCCTCCAGGGCGACCCCTACCCTCTCCCCTCCACCCCCCCAGCCCCAGCCCCGACGGGACTCACTCGGGCAGCGTGAAGGCGAAGGGGAACTCGTGGCGTCCGGCGGGCAGGACCGTCCCTTGCTGGCCGCTGCCTGCGGAGGGGAAAGCGAGGCGGAGAGGAGGGCGGGTGAGCGGGAGGGCGGCCGCGGCGCTTCCCTCCCCTGGCCGTCGGGGGCGAGTGGGGGGTTCCGGGTACCTGGCGTCGGGGGGCCGTCGGGCAGGAGCTGCTGGCGGTGGGCGAGGAAGTCGAGGCGGTCGCCGTAGCTCTGGGTGTAGGCGGTGCTGGAGCCGGCCGAGCGGGACTCGGTCCAGTGGACGTGGGCGCAGCCGCGGGCGTGGAGGTGCAGGGCCCCCAGGCGCGCCTCCGCCGCCAGCTCCACCACCACCCGCCCCGCCACCCGCTCGCCCGAGCTGAAGGCCGGCCCCCCCGCCTCCGCCGCCCCGTCCAGCTCCACCGACAGCCGTCTCACGCGGTCCCACAGCATGGCTCTGTGCGCTCGCCTGCCTCCGGTCTTCCTTCTGCCGCCAGCCCGCCCGCCCGGCCCTTTACGCCGCCTGCCCCCGCCCCGGACCGCCCCGGGGGACGGCCCGCCTCGCCTCGCCTGCCCAAGGAGCCCAGCGGGACGGCACCCGACGGGACGGACTCTGGCCCTTGCGCCATCATCCGCCGTCCCCACGGCGCCCCCGCCTGGCCACCGCCGCTTGCTGCACCCAGGAGCCCGGCTCGCAGCACGCCCCAGCTCCTCCCCTGCCCTCTCACGCCATCTCCTGGCCAGTGGCGCGCCCGGAGGAGAAGCTGCACGGCCCGGGGAGGGGGGCATGGGGCCACAGGGCCGGGACCGCTCAGAGCCCAGCTCCTTCGGACGCCAAAGGGCAGGCACGCGGGGACTCTGCCCCTCTCTTGCTCTGGGCCCTCGGCTTGGCAGGGAATCCACGGCCCTTCCCACCCCCCCACTCCTCTCCCGTTGCAGGCGAGGCCTTTTCCTAGGCAGGGCTGAATTAACAATTAGGTGAAGTAGCCATTGGCCCACACCACCTCACATGTCTCCTGAGAAACCTGTATAAGGGTCAAGACAGAAGGGGCTACGGAACAACTGATTGGTTTAGAATAGGAAAAGGAGTTCCGCAAGGATGTATGTTGTCACCCTGCTTCTTTAATTTATATGCAGAGTACATCACGCGGAATGCTGGCCTGGATGAAGCACAAGCCGGAATTAAGATGGCCGGGGGAAAAACATCAACAACCTCAGATGTGCAGATGACACCACTCAAACGGCAGAAAGTGAGGAGGACCTAAAGAACCTCTTGTTGAGGGTGAAAGAGGAGAGCGCAAAAGTAGGCTTGAAACTCAACATCAAAAAAACTAAGATCATGCCATCTGGCCCCATCACACCTTGGCAAATAGAAGGGGAAGACATGGAAGTAGTGACAGACTTCACATTTCTGGGATCCAAGATCAGATGGTGACTGTAGCCACGAAATTAAAATATGTTTGCTCCTTGGGAGGACAGCTATGGCAAACCTGGGCAGTATAATAAAAAGTGGAGACATCACCCTGCCAACAAAAGTCCGTATAATCAAACCGGAGGTATTCCCAGTAGTCATGTACGGCTGTGAGAGCTGGACCATAAGGAAGGCCGAGCGCAGAAGAATAGATGCTTTTGAACTGTGGTGCTGGAGAAGGCTCTTGAGAGTCCCTTGGACTGCAAGAAGATCCAATCAGTCAGTTCTAAGGGAAATCAACCCAGACTGTTCCCTAGAAAGTCAGATGCTGAAGCTGAAGCTCAAATCCTTTGGCCACTCAATGAGAAGAGAGCACTCCCTGAAGAAGACCCTGATGCTGGGAAAGACACAAGGCCAAAGAAGAAGGGGACAGCAGAAGAGGAGATAGAATCATAGAGTTGGAAGGGACCTCTAGGGTCATCTAGTCCAACCCCCCGCACAATGCAGGAAACTCACAAACACCTCCCCCTAAATTCTCAGGATGGCTGGACAGCGTTACTGATGTGACTAACATGAATCTGAGCAGACTTCGGAGGAGGGTGGAAGACAGGAGGGCCTGGCGTGACTTGGTCCAGGGGGTTGCAAAGAGTCGGACTCGACTGTGCGACTGAACAACAACAACAACAAAGGCACTGGCCTGTGGGCCCACACACCTTTAGGGGCTCCAGCCGGTTTACCCCCCCCCCCATTTCCCCCCTGCTTGCAGCCCTCCCAGCACAACCAGCCACTGAGCCGCTCTTTGCCCGACTGGCCTGGTGCAGCTGCTGCTGGCATGGCCGCCAAGTGTGCCTCTCTCTCCATCTCCCCTGCAGCTTTGTCAGAAGGGCCTTTGAGAAGGGGGCTGCAGGGGGGGCCACGGGCAACAGGGCAGGTGCTCCGACTCTGAGATAATTTGCCAGGGCGCTCTGAGATCTTTGACTGCCTCGGAGGGGCCTCCACAGAGTTCAATCTAGCACTGATCCCACCAAGCGGTCAGATGAGGCAGACCCAAGATGACGAGAACGTTTCAAAAGGGGCGACGGGGGCCACTGCTGTTTCTGGTCACAATTGGCATCCTTTGTGAAATGCCCCCCAGACCCGGGCACCTCCCAAACCCCTTGCAATGGGGCAGGAAGGGAGACAGACAGACACACAAACACAGACTGGACTGCCTTCATTCATCCCAATGACTCTCTAACATTATGTAGAAGAAGTGCCAGGGGTGACCAAACTTGTTTAACCTAAGAGCCTCGTAAAATAAACATCACATGAGCCAGCCGCAAAACATGAACGCCAGGTGTTTGAGAGCCAGGAGGAAGGAAGGAAGGAAAGAAAGGTGGGAAGAAAGCAACTTTAACTTTAAATCATTCTCCAAGCCACCAGCTTGCTTGGCTTGGAGAAGCAATTTATAGAAATAAATCTCCAAGCTAGCCAATGGGCAGAGCCGCACAACATGTGTGAAAGAGCCACACGTGGCCACCCCTGATGTATACAGAGCCCTCCACTAGCTAAAACTTGCATTCACCGTGCTGTAGATTCATTTCTGGCGACACACAAGATAGAAAGCCAGAGGACACCAAATAAGATAACGTTACCTTTGTCTTGTGGGCAAAGCCTATGCAAGGTTTTGTGTCATTTTAGTTGGTCCTAAGAAAAGCCCCGTGGTGCAGAGGGGTGAAGCTGCAGTACTGCAGTCCAAGCTCTGCTCATGACCTGAGTTCAATCCTGGCGGAAGCTGGGTTCAAGTAGCTGGCTCAAGGTTGACTCAGCCTTCTGTCCTTCTGAGGTCAGCAAAATGAGTCCCCAGCTTGCTGGGGGGAAAGTGTAGAGGACTGGGGAAGGCAATGGCAAACCACCCCGTAAAAAGTCTGCCGTGAAAGCATGGTGATGCAACATCACCCCATCTGTAGGTAACGACCCAGTACTTGCACAGGGGACTACCTTTACCTTTAGAGAGACAGTTTGGTGTAGTGGTTAAGTGTGCGGACTCTTATCTGGGAGAACCGGGTTTGATTCCCCACTCCTCCACTTGCAGCTGCTGGAATGGCCTTGGGTCAGCCATAGCTCTGGCAGAGGTTGTCCTTGAAAAGGCAGCTGCTGTGAGAGCCCCCTCATCCCCACCCACCTCACAGGGTGTCTGTAGTGGGGGAGGAAGGGAAAGGAGATTGTAGGCCACTCTGAGACTCTCTCCTTGAAAGGGCAGCTTCTGAGAGAGCTCTCTCAGTCCCACCCGCCTCACAGGGTGTCTGTTGTGGGGGAGGAAGGCAAAGGAGATTGTAGGCCGCTCTGAGACTCTCTCCTCGAAAGGGCAGCTTCTGAGAGAGCTCTCTCAGTCCCACCCGCCTCACAGGGTGTCTGTTGCGGGGGGAGGAAGGGAAAGGAGATTGTAGGCCACTCTGAGACTGACCTTGAAAGGGCAGCTGCTGTGAGAGCTCTCTCAGTCCCACCCGCCTCACAGGGTGTCTGTTGTGGGGGAGGAAGGCAAAGGAGATTGTAGGCCGCTCTGAGACTCTCTCCTCGAAAGGGCAGCTTCTGAGAGAGCTCTCTCAGTCCCACCCACCTCACAGGGTGTCTGTTGTGGGGGAGGAAGGGAAAGGAGATTGTGAGCTGCTCTGAGATTCGAAGTGGAGGGCAGGATATAAAACCAATATCATCATCATCATCATCTTCTTTTTAAAAAAAGGAAAGCTAGTATGTGGTTTTTATTGGGGTAAAATGTCAGACTTCTGAGGAAATTTACTGAGCTTCAGAACGAAGACTTTGTTTTTCTGCTTAAGACCAACATGGCAACCCCATCTGAATCTATTTACTGAGCCTGGTCCCCTGTCAAAATATCACTGTGAGTGCAATACAGAAGACAGGGTGGAGGAAGATCTGGTCATGTCAGACAGAGGTGTCCTAAGGAGGCTTTTTCTGGGAGCCAGCACTACTGAGTCCCCACCACCACCACCACCCAGGAGTGAGGGACCCTGTTTACTTTACTGACACCCTGTGGAAGCAAAGGCGACCTGGCATTTAGGAAGATGGCTGAGCATATTTTCTATTCTTGTAAAAGTCCAAGGGCGACACTCAGTGGCTAAGGAATGCACCACACGCAAACGTTTCCAGCACTTGATGCCCAAAGAAAATTTGTACACCGGGCACTTCCGCCTCAGTTCCTCTGAGTTTAAAACAAAACTAAGTACAAAATGTCAGTTGCATTTCATTGTCTGCCCAATTCCTGCTAATGATTATAGCAGTAATTTTTCTGATTTATCTTGCTGACTGCATTTCCCCAAATGTTCAAAGCTGGTTACAGTAGCAAGGTCAGAAGAGCAACTATAAAACCTCAAGAATAAAGTTTGAGCACAGTGGCACCTTTAAAACCTACAAAGTTTTATTCTGGGTATATATAAGCTTATACCTAGAATAAAAACTTTCAGTGCAATTGGGCGGGGGGGGGGGGCAAAGTGCTCAGGGAGTCAGCTGACCTGTGTAAGTGCCACTTTATGATGTTGGTGTTTGGTGTAGTGGTTAAGTGTCGGGACTCTTATCTGGGAGAACCGGGTTTGATTCCCCCCTCCTCCGCTTGCACCTGCTGGAATGGTCTTGGGTCAGCCAGAGCTCTTGCAAGAGTTGTCCTTGAAAGGGCAGCTGCTGTGGGAGATCTCTCAACCCCACCCACCTCACAGGGTGTCTGTTGTGGGGAAGGAAGGGAAAGGAGATTATAGCCTGCTCTGTGCTTGAAAGGGCAGCTTCTGGGAGAGCTCTCTCAGCCCCACCTGCCTCACAGGGTGTCTGTTGTGGGAGAGGAAGGGAAAGGAGATTGTAAGCCGCTCTGAGACTCTGTCCTTGAAAGGGCAGCTTCTGGGAGAGCTCTCTCAGCCCCTCCCACCTCACAGGGTGTCCGTTGTGGGGGAGGAAGGGAAAGGAGATTGTAGGCCGCTCTGAGACTCTGTCCTTGAAAGGGCAGCTTCTGGAAGAGCTCTCTCAGCCCCACCTGCCTCACAGGGTGTCTGTTGTGGGGGAGGAAGGAGATTGTGAGCCGCTCTGAGACTTTTCGGAGTGGAGGGCGGGATATAAATCAAATATCTTCTTCTTCACTTTGACACTGACTGTTAGAGCAATTCCTCAGTAGAACAGGTGGTGGGCTCTCCTTCTTTGGAGGTTTTTAAACAGAGGCTAGATGGGCATCTGACACCGATGGAGATCCTGTGAATTTAGGGCGAGGTGTTTGTGAGTTTCCTGCATTGTGCAGGGGGGTGGATTAGATGACCCTGGAGGTTCCCTTCCAGCTCTATGATTCTATGGTTCTTTGATTCTGATAGAGTAGTTCCTCAGTGGAATAGGCTTCCTCCTCGGTAGGTGGTGGGCTCTGCTTCTTTGGAGGTTTTTAAACAGAGGCTAGATGGCCATCTGACAGTAATGAGGAGCCTGTGACTTTAGGGGGAGGTATTTGTGGGTTTCCTCCAAGGTGCAGGGGGTTGGACTAGATGACCCTGGAGATCCCAACTCTATTATTCTATTAGGAAGAACTTCCTGACCGTTAGAACAATTCCTCACTAGAACAGGCTTCCTCGGGAGGTGGTGGGCTCTCCCTCCTTGGAGGTTTTTTAGCAGAGGCTAGATGGCCATCTGACAGTGATGAAGATCCTGTGAATTTAGGGGGAGGTGTTTGTGAGTTTCCTGCAGTGTGCAGGGGGTTGGACTAGATGACCCTGGAGGTCGCTTCCAACTCTATGATTCTGTGATTTATTTTTTCGCTGCAGACTGCTTGAATTCATTTTAGTGCAGACTGTTTGGGAAAAGAGGTTATGTCTAATTGCATGCGTGCACTCTTGTGTTTCATAATGCAGTCTGTTTAGAGGTAAAAGCTTTGGAATATTAACGTGCCTTCATGCACATTTATAGTGTTCACCTTAGATTATTTAGAAGCAGAGTCTACTCAGAAGTAGAGGCCAAAAGGTTTTTTTCCTAACACATAGAAATGTTTTGGTAGTATAGTTTCACCTTGGGGATCATGGACAAAATAGGCAGAGCCTTATTTCTATGCTCAGAGTGTCCTCCCCCCCCATCCCTGGACTTACCAGAGGTACGAAAAGTAGGGTTGCCAATCCCCAGGTGGGGGCAGGGGATCCCCCGGGTTGGAGGCCCTCCCCCCGCTTCAGGGTCGTCAGAAAGCAGGGGGAGGGGAGGGAAATGTCTGCTGGGAACCCTGTTATTCCCTAGGGAGATTTATTCCCATAGAAAATCATGGAGAATTGATCCATGAGTATCTGGGGCAGAGGCACCAAATTTTCAGTATAGCATCTAGTGCCTCTCCCCAAAATACCCACCAAGTTTCAAAACGATTGGACTAGGAAGTCCAATTCTATGAGCCCCAAAAGAAGGTGCCCCTATCCTTCATTATTTCCTATGGAAGGAAGGCATTGAAAAGGTGTGTGGTCCCTTTAAACGTGATGGCCAGAACTCCCTTTGGAGTTCAATGATGCTCATCACAGCCTTGATCTTGGCTCCACCCCTAATGTCTCCTGGTTCCACCCCCAAAGTCCCCAGATATTTCTTGAATTGGACTTGGCAACCCTAACGAAAAGTGACTGAAGCAAGGGATCGAGGGCAGGAGAGGGAGAAGCAGGCACTGAGCAGTTATGCCTCTGCCCCTTCCAGCCCCCCATCCCGCCCCCCCCCCCCCCCGCTTTGTATGTGGACAGGGCAAACCAACAAACAGAGACACGCACATCTCGGCCTCCGTCTGCCGCTGGGATGATGCCTTGGCCTTCACATCTTGGCGGCTTCTGGGCTTGATGGCAGGTAAGTCTTTTTATATGGGCTGCCCTTGAAGAGAGTTCAGGAGTCGTTCAAAAGACCGCTGTCCCCTGCCCGGGCGGCTGCTGGGAGGTCTTGGGGCACGGCATGAAGGCCGGGCTCCAGTTAGGGTTGCCAATCCCCAGGTGGGGGCAGGGGATCCCCCGGTTTGGAGGCACTCCCCCCGCTTCAGGGTCGTCAGAAAGCGGGGGGAGGGGAGGGAAATGTCTGCTGGGAACTGTTATTCCCTATGGAGATTTATTCCCAAAGAAAATCATGGAGAATTGATCCGCGGGTATCTGGGGCTCTGGGGGGGCTGTTTTTTGGGGGTAGAAGCACCAAATTTTCAGTATAGCATCTAGTGCCTCTCCCCAAAATACCCCCCAAGTTTCAAAAAGATTGGACTGGGGGGTCCAATTCTATGAGCCCCCAAAGAAGGTGCCCCTATCCTTCATTATTTCCTATGGAAGGAAGGCATTGAAAAGGTGTGCCGTCCCTTTCAATGTGAGGGCCAGAACTCCCTTTGGAGTTCAATTATGCTTATCACAGCCTTGATCTTGGCTCCACCCCCATGTCTCCTGGCTCCACCCCCAAAGTCCCCAGATATTTCTTGAATTGGACTTGGCAACCCTAGTTCCAGTGCAGCAGGACATGAAGGCCGGGTCCCTTCTTCTTGATCTGGTTGTAGAGCCTCTGAGCTAGCTGGCTCATGCAGTTCCATCTCAGTGCTTGCAGTTCAAGAACACCACAACGGCCTCACCTGAGATCCTGAGGCCTGCCTGCCGTCGCATTTCCAGGCGCTCGGCTTTTCCAGCCAGCTTCCCGCATCCTCTCGCTTGACTGACACTGTGAGCTAGCATGTTATCGATTTGATGTGATGGATCAGAGCTGCAGACGGCTGGCTGATATTTCCAGAGCTGGTGAAGGGCTCTCTGCTACCCATCCCTGTGCAAAGCTCAGGGTGGCTTCTTGGGGAAAGGCCTGTGAGTCGGTGCTTGTCCAGCTGCAGCTCCGGGGGATTTGGGGCCTTGTCCCTCCCTGCTTAGCCTCCCCAGGGGAGGCAGGGCTCAAATGTGGATGATTGCTGGGCAAAAATGGCAGCGTCACCCCATCTCTTTCCCCTTCTGCAAAAGATCCCGTTTTGCGTTCTTCCCAACAAGGAAGCAAGAAGTTTCATCGTGCTGCTGCTGACATTTTGAAAAGTCAGCTTTGATGCCACAGGGTTAGGGTTGCCAACCCCCCGTGGTCTCCGGCAGGGGACTGTCTCCAGTGCCGGATTAAACCCTGTGGATCTTGGGGATCCCCTTGCAAATTATCTCAGAGATGAAGCGGCCGCTGGCCACCTGTGCCCCCCCCCCTGCAGCCTGCAGGGGCCCCTTCTCAAAAGCCCCTTTGACAAAGCTGCAGGGGAGAGGCAGAGAGAGGCAAACTTGACAACAATGCCAGGCAAGTGGGGCAAGGAGTAGCTCAGTTGTTGGCTGTGCGTGCAGGCTGGGGGGGCTGCAAGCAGGGGGAAAGCTGGCCCGGGGCTCCTAAAGGTGTGGGAGCCCATAGGCCAGTGCCTATTTGGCCTAATTGTTAATCCAGCTCTGACTGTTTCCTGGAAGTGACATCATTGTACTGGTGACGTCACTCTAGGAGCATCTGGAAAACTCTATGGTTTTCCCGGACCCGCTAGCAATTTGGGAAGGGAAACGCCATGGTACCTGGCTGACTTCCAGAGCTGATGTGAGAAATGGGGCTGCCATTCTAATCACTCGGGGGGGGGGGCACAGAAGTGGCTCACCCACAGAGAGCCATGCCAGTGGTATGCGAGGGAATGGAGGACCACGCGCCCCTCCTGCAGCCTAGGGTGGGGGGCAGTCAGCAATGACTCGGAGAGGTGCGGGGGGAGGGAGAAGTTTTAATGGAATGTCATCAGTTCCCCCCAAGGGTCGTTTTGTAGAAAAATAGGTGGTGGAGCTCATCCAAGGATTGTTATGCAGCTTCACCTTCTATTCAATGGACAAGGTAGGTAGGTGGGGGAAAGGAGGGGGGGCATCGGAAAGGTCCAGGAGCTCCTGCTGAATCTGAAGCCGGCTTCCCCCCACCATTTCACACTCACGGTTCTTGCACAGAGTTGGCAGGCATTGGCCACTGTATGTTTGCCGCTTATGTCTGAAATAGCGTCTGTCTCTTCTGAAAATGCTGCTCTGGTTTTATTGCAATTGTTTTCATTTGGATGTCTGTTTTTATTGCGGAGAGCCGCCCTGAGGCCTGCTTGCGGGATAGGGCGGGGGTATAAATCAAAACATTAAATTAAATGTTGGGAATAATTGGAACGTATGGCCAAATTTACTTTTTAAAGCAAGCCTTTTGCTGCAGGGTTAGGGTTGCCAACGCCCCCCCCCCCGTGGTCTCCGGCAGGGGACTGTTTCCATTGCCGGATTAAACCCTGTGGAGGGAGGCCCCTAGGCCATCAAGATCTTGGGGGTCCTCTTGCAAATTATCTCAGAGATGAAGCGGCCACTGGCCACCCGTGGCCCCCACTGCAGCCTGCAGGCCCCTTCGCCAAAGCCCCTTTGACACGCTGCCCCACAGCGGGGGACCAGAAAGGCCTGCTACTGGCTACCCCCACTCCGGTAAGAGCACCCAACCATCCCCGCATCTCCCTTTTGAGCAAAACCTTTCCCCCGTGACCAAGGAGACGTGAGGACCCAGGCAGTTAAACAGCAACAACAGTTTATTCACAGTGCTTAAACAATAGGTGGGTAATGAACACTTTCAGAGCAACAGTGAAGTATGTATACCGTAAAGGTTGGTGAAAATACATAAAGACCCTGATGTGTCTGACTAGACGTTCCCTGCCTCCATTGCAGTTCTCTCCTGCTGCCTTCTCTCCCGCAAAGAGAACCCCCTTCCCTGTCTGAGCCTTTTTATTGCAGGGCTGCCGAATTCCCGGGCTGGGTGGGGGTTCTCCTGCCCTGGAGGTCCCCATCCTGTTGGCCCACATTGGGCCTGTGGGGGGGGGGAATCCTCCTCCAATGTCGCTGGTGCAATAACGTCACTTGGAAGTGACATCATTGAGCCGGCGACATCGCACATCAGCTGCTCTAGGAGCAGCTGGGAAAACACCATGGTTTTCCCGGACGCTCTAGCAATTTGGGAGGAAAACTCTATGGTACCATAGAGTTTTCCTCCCAAATTGCTAGAGCGTCCGGGAAAACCATAGAGTTTCCCCAAACGCTCCTAGAGCGGCCAGCGTGCAACATTGCTGGTGCTCGGAAGTGACGTCATCGTGCCGCACATTCTTCCTCCCATCCCACCCTCTCTGGGCCAGTTTTCCCTCCAAAACTTCTTCACCCAGTCAGAGGGACAAAGGGGATCCTGGGAGACGGAGACCCCTGTATTTACTCCTAGGCAGTCTCCTCATTGCCCTCTAGGCCGCGCTAGGCCTCAGATCAGGACACATGCAAATAGCAAATATTTCCAATACCAAAGTCAGAGCAAGCTTAACGCGCTCCAAAATGGGGACAAGTATATTTTATCGGCAGTTCCATGGAGTGGGGCCAAGAGGCCGAGGGCAGAGCCCGGAGGGGCCAATCGAGAGAGAAGCCGCAGACAGGCTTTATTTCTTGCTCTGGGCCTGGATCCCTGGGGGCCATTTGGGCCTGTGGCGCTGGAAGTTCTTCATGGTCCCCAGAGGGATGCTGCTGCGCTGGGAGTCGCCCGCGACGAGCAGGATCGGCCCGCTGTACTTGTTCCAGTAGGCCTCTCGCTGTTCGGTGCTGAACCACCGTTGCCCCTCCCAAGGGTGGACCAGATGGGAGCGTTTTATCTGGGAGGGGAGAAAGAAGGGGAGAAGGAGACTCCTCAGTGGCAGAACGTGGGGGGGGAGAAGAAACGGTTGGAGTGGGACTCCGTCTGCATGAATCAGTGGCAGCAGCCGTGGCGCTGAGCTGAGAAACCACGGCCCGGATCTGCATACTGGGAGTGGAGGCGGAACGTGGTTTCCCCCCCTCGGCCTCTTGCAGGGTGTCAGGCTGGCCATAATCGTCACGCAAGCCACTCCATTCTTGCCTCCAGGCTTCTCCCTCAGGGAGCAGTATACAAAATCCACAGGGATGCACGGTATGTCAAGCAGAAGAACAAAAAAAAAATACTGTGTGTGAGAATTGTGGAAAATAAACTTGTTTGCAAACTTGGAAAAGCTCCGATACAAATGTTTCACAATACAATACAAACGTTTCACAATACAAATGACGCACACTCTCCCATACAGAAAACGGATGCTGTCTACTTCCAAGTTCCATGCTTTTACGTCTGTTATTTCTTAAAGTCACTTTAAAATTCACAACAAAGTGCTAGGTGTAAATCAGGTGAAATTCCAACTTGGAGTTGACACCGCTTACTCCAGGAATGAGAATTTCCACTAAAAGACAAACCACTCGACACTTCCGCCAGCTCGGGATAGTGTTTCACAGATCGGTTCCTTCAGCAGTCGTTCCAAAATACACATCCAAATATTTATATCATTCACATTCTAACGCACAGCATATATAGACTTTAAGAAATAGCAGATGTAAAATCATTGCATTTTTTGAAATAGAGACACCGAATGTTCAGCATAGCCACTGGTGCCTTTCCCCAAAATACCATCCAAGTTTCAAAAAGGTTGGACCCGCCCCCAAAGAAGGTGCCCCTATCCTTCATTATTTCCAGTGGAGGGGAGGCATTTAAAAGGTGTGTGGTCCCTTTAAATAGGATAGCCAGAACTCCCTTTGCAGTTCAATTGTGCTTGTCACGTTCTTGTTCTTGGCTCCACCCCCAATGTCTCCAGATATTTCTTGAAGTGGACTTGGCAACCGTAGGGTGGGGGGTGCCGCATTGGGGGATGGGGCTCAGAAGAGCTGTGGGGTGGGGTGGGGGTGTCCTGAGGCCACTGAGGGAGCATCCCTTCCCTGGTGCAAAGGAGTGGGACCTCTGGGCATTCAAAAATGCGGGAGGAACACTTTTCGAAATGGCCTGGAGGGGCAGGTGTACTGTGGCCGGCTGTCACCAGGTAGATAGATCCACGCGGGCAGCCGTGTTGGTCTGACACAGTTGAATAAAGCAGGAGACAAGCGGCACCTTTAAGACCAACTGATTTTTATTTGAGCAGCCTGCTTTCGCATGCTCATGCTCCTCAGATCAAAGGTTTGCTCAATTTGTTGATTTTACTGTTCTGCCATTGTACCATTTTACATTCTAAACCCCTGCCTATCGGATAATTTTACTTCACTGTCATTGGTTCCTAAATCTGTACCATGTTGCATTCTGGGCCACTGCCTACCAGCTCTGTGCGGCTCTGCTCAGCTCTGTCTGGCTTTGCTCACTGTGCCGGATTCCTCGTCTGAGGAAGTGGGCTGAAGAGCACACAAAAGCTTCCGTTCTAAATAAAAATGGGTTGGTCTTAAAGGTGCCACTGGACCCCTTTGTCACCAGGTAGGTTCTTTTCAGTGTTAGAGACTGGGTTATGATATTTATTTTTGTTTACATTGTTTGTTGTTACAATAAAAAAAATCTAAAGCAGGAAACCCTCCTCTGCAGAGAAAGAAGGGAAATGGCTAACTAGACAAAGTCGCCTTTTCGGGGTCACACTAAAATGAACCCAGAAACTGACTGAGATGGGGAGGGGGGGGCGGGGCAGAAGGCGTGTTGCAGTGGGGCAGAGTAAGCAACCAAAGTGAAACACAGATAAGAGTGGCAGAGATACAAAGCAATACTTCCTGGTATGAATGAGTCTCAATTATGCTTCTGAAAGGAAAGGGAAGGTCCCCTGTGCAAGCACCAGTCATTTCCGACTCTGGGATGCTGCTGCTTTCACAACGTTTTCATGGCAGACTTTTGACGGGGTGGTTTGCCATTGCCTCCCCCGCTCCTCTACTGGGGACCGCAAGCTGGGGACTCATTTTATCCACCTCAGAAGGATGGAAGGCTGAGTCAACCTCGGGCCGGCTATCCTGAACCAGCTTTCGCTCGGATCGAACTCAGGTCGTGAGCAGAGAGTTCAGATCGCAGTACTGCAGTACTGCTGCTTTACCACTCTGTGCCACGGGGCCGCTTCTGAAACCTCTGGGCATTTATTTCAGAAACTTCTGAAAACTAACATAAATAAAGTGACTCTAACACAAAAAATATATCTGCCTTTATCAAAATATATTCATAGCAAACAAAACATCAGCAAGAGAAATAAACACAGGCAATTTCCTTTTTCTGAAGTCAATTTCATCGAAGGTGCAGGTTCAGTGAGAAGGGCCTTGTCATGAGTGGAGCGTAGGGTTGCCAATCCCCAGGTGGGGGCAGGGGATCCCCCGGTTTGGAGGCCCTCCCCCCGCTTCAGGGTCATCAGAAAGCGGGGGGGAGGGGAGGGAAATGTCTGCTGGGAACTCTGTTATTCCCTATGGAGGTTTATTCCCATAGAAAATCATGGAGAATTGATCCATGGGTACCTGGGGCTCTGGGGGGGCTGTTTTGGGGGGTAGAGGCACCTAATTTTCAGTATAGCATCTAGTGCCTCTCCCCAAAATACCCTCCAAGTTTCAAAAAGATTGGACCAGGGGGTCCAATTCTATGAGCCCCAAAAGAAGGTGCCCCATCCTTCATGATTTCCTATGGAAGGAAAGCATTGAAAAGGTGTGCCGTCCCTTTCAATGTGATGGCCAGAACTCCCTTTGGAGTTCAATTATGCTTGTCACAGCCTTGATCTTGGCTCCACCCCCAAAGTCTCCTGGCTCCACCCCCAAAGTCCCCAGATATTTCTTGAATTGGACTTGGCAACCCTAGTGGAGCGTAGAGAAAGCCTGGAAGGCGAAAACGGGTTCTGAATTTCCAGACACCTCGTTTAGCTCTTGTGCAGTAAAAACAGACATTTTCTGCACGTCTAAGAATCTCCATTGAGCAGCCGACGTTTGCCCGTTCCCCTTGGCGTTCTTAAGGCGGTCCTTTGTTCTGTTTGCTCCACTGGAGACGGAACCTGCACCTTCGATGAAATCGACTTAAGAAAAAAAGGAAATTGCCTCTGTGGACTTTTTAAAAATACATCATGAGGCTTTGGCCTCTTCTCCTGCTGATGTTTTGTTTGCTATCAATATATTTTGAGAAGGCCAGTTGCCTTTCCGTGTTAGAGTGACTTTGAGCGTTTTCGCACTTACCTTAAGCTGGAGCGAAGTCCCTCTTCACCGCGCAGCGTCTGCACGGTTTTCGCACTAATTGCTCCGCAGCACCTGGAAGAGCCGCAAAGTCCCGTGGCTTTTGCGTCGCAAATGTAAACCGCCAAAAACCAGTTTACATTTGCGACGCAAAAGCCGCGGGACTTTGCGGCTCTTCCAGGTGCTGCGTTGCAATTAGTGCGAAAACCGTGCAGACGCTGCGCGGTGAAGAGGGACGTCGCTCTGGCTTAAGGTAAGTGCGAAAATTCTCTTTATTTATGTTAGCTTTCAGAAGGAGTGGGGAAGAGAACATCCTCCCTGTCTTTGAACCCCCACACACCTTGCCCAGCCTCACTCGGGGGGCCCCTCACCCACCCCTCAGTCAAAGCCAGACGATGGCCTAGGTAGGGCACCAAAAGAGTCAAGAGCGGAGCAGCCTCCTCCGGCCTGAAGGGGGCGCCCTTTGACGTGGCTGGTGGACTCTTCCCATCTGAGTGGGCCTTCGGTCCTCACCCTTCACCGTGGGTGGGGTAGGCCCTGCTCACGGGTGTTTGGGGGGGAGCAGGGAGACCTCTACCTTCTGGAGGAGTTCCTCTGAGATCTGGTGCTTCTGGGGCCGGTGAGGGGCGAGCATCTCGTGGGTGGTGGTGGTGAAGCCAGCATCTGCATGGAAGAGGGAGGGTGGTTGAGAAACAGAGCAGAGGGGACTGGGGGGCATGAAAGGACAGAAGAGAATCCGTGCTCTGCTAGCTCAGGGCACCTCTTGTGAGAGTGACCAACTGCAGGTTGAGAAATTCTTGGAGATTTGGGGGGGGGGTGGACTTAGGGCAGGGTTTGGGGGAGGGGGGCATAGCACAATATCAAGCCAGAGTCCACCCTCCAAAGCAGCCTTTTTCTCGGGGTGGGGTGGGGGTCTGATCTCTGTCATCTGGAGATCTGTTGTAATTCCAGGAAATCCCCAAACGGAGGTTTAAAGGTCAAGGTCGTCCCCTGTGCAAGCACCAGTCGTTTCCGACTCTGGGGTGACATCGCATCATGACGTTTGGACGGCAGACTTTTTACGAGGTGGTTTGCCATTGCCTTCCCCAGTCCTCTACGCTTCCCCCCCCCCCCAGCAAGCTGGGGACTCCTTTGACCGATCTCGGAAGGATGGAAGGCGGAGTCAACCTGGAGCCGGCTACCTGAACCCAGTTTCCGCCGGGATTGAACTCAGGTTGTGAGCAGAGTTTGGACTGCAGAACTGCAGCTTTAGCACACTGCGCCACGGGGCTCTGCCGTGAAAGTTTACAACAAAGGAAACCGCAGTGTGGAGGTTGAAACAAACACAAAAACACTGTACAAATCTGAATTACCACTTTTCCATTCAACAATTGTTGTTATTATTTTACAGACCACTTATACTACAGTGCATTCTACAACCATAATCTCTATCAGATACATTCAACAAATGTCATTGTAATGATCACAATCCTCTACCAGTGTGATAGTGCATTCTCCTTAAAGACAGTCCTTGAAATCCAAGTGGGCAGCCATGTTAGTCTGAAATAGTAGAACAGAATAGGACTCAAGTTCCACCTTTAAGACCAACAGTTTTATTCAGAACGTCAGCTTTCGTGTGCTCTAAGTGCACTTCATCAGACGAGGAATCTGGTACAGTGAGCAGAGCCACACATAGCTGGCAGGCAGCGGCTCAGAATGCAAAATGGTACAAATTTAAGATCCACTGCCTACCAGATATTTCACTATTCTGTCCTTGGATCTTAAATTTGTACCATTTTGCATTCTGAGCCACTGCCTACCAGCTATGTGTGGCTCTGCTCACTCTACCAGATTCCTCATCTGATGAAGTGCGCTTAGAGCACACGAAAGCTGACGTTCTGAATAAAACTAAGTTGGTTTTAAAGGTGCGACTTGACTCCTTGAAATCCTTGATGCAGAAGCACCCCTTCAGCCATCAACTTTCATCTTTTCAAAAGGAAGGCCACGGGTCTGATTTCCACAGTCAGGAGCAATTGGGTCGATGACTGGAGGGGTGCCTTTGCATCAAGAATTTCAAGGACTGTGTCATTAAGAAGAATGCACTATCACAGAATCATAGAGTTGGAAGGGACTTCCAGGGTTATTAGTCCAACCCCCTGCACAATGCAGGAAACTCACAAATATCTAGATGACTGGGGAAGGCAATGGCAAACCACCCCGTAAAAAGTCTGCGATGAAAACGTTGTGAAAGCAACCTCACCCCAGAGTTAAAAACGACTGGTGCTTGCACAGGGGGCTACCTTTACCCTTTTAAATTCACAGGATCCTCATTGCTGTCAGATGGCCATCTAGCTTCTGTTGAAAAACCTCCAAGGAAGGAGAGCCCACCACCTCCCAAGGAGGAAGGCTGTTCCACTGAGGAACCGCTCTAACGGTCAGGAAGTTCTTCCTAATGTTGAGCCGGAAACTCTTTTGATTTAATTTCAACCCACTGGTTCTGGTCCAACCTTCTGGAGCCACAGAAAACAATTCCACACCATCCTCTATAGGAAAGCCCTTCAAGTACTTGAAGATGGTGATCCTATCACCTCTCAGCCGCCTCCTCTCCAGGCTAAACATCCCCAGCTCCTTCAACCTTTCTTCATAGGACTTGGTCTCCAGAAACCTCACCATCAATAGTTTTCTGGGGGGTGGTATTTTTGTATTTTTTTAACATTTTAAATAGATTTATTAGGTTTTATTAGGTTTTATTAAGATAGGAAGGGAGGGTAGAAGGGAAGGGGAAAGGGAATTAGAATTAGAATGAATTAGAATTTTGTGTTATTTCTACTTACACATTCCTTTCATATAATCATCAATATCAATTATCTTATAACATTTTCTGCAATTACATCTTATAATTCATTAATCATTAATATCTCTGAAGACTCCTACTAAGACAAGAATATATTTCCACACAGCAATAATTGTCATAAATTTTTGTATTTTTTAATACGTGTGTGTGCACTTGGAAGTCACGGTGACCTCTGGAGACTGGCCCCTACTGGATATTCAGGGAGGCAGCTGGATAAAGCCTGCCCTGCCCCCCGACTGCTGGTATTCCCAGGAGGTCTCCCATCCAAGGACTTGCCAGAGTTGACCTTGCAGAGCTTCTGAGATCTGAGGAGTTCATTGGGCCAGCAGCTGGGCTATAACCCAAGTCAGGGTGGTCCAATATGTTTTCAGTCCTTCCCTTTTTCTAGTCACAATGACCTCATCCAGGAGGTTTATGACTGGTCAGAGAGTTTCCTGGTTGCCTGGCAACTTGAACCCAGATCCTAGTCTGGACACTGGATGTGCTCCAGTCGGAGGAGGAGGAAGAAGAAGACTGCAGATTTATACCCCGCCCTTCTCTCTGAATCAGAGTCTTAGAGTGGCTTACAATCTCCTACATCTTCTCCCCCCACAACAGACACCCTGTGAGGTGGGTGGGGTTGAGAGCTCTCTCAGAAGCTGCCCTTTCAAGGACAGAGTCTCAGAGTGGCCTACAATATCCTTCCCTTCCTCGCCCATAACAGACACCCTGTGAGGTGGGTGGGGCTGAGAGAGCTCTCACAGCAGCTGCCCTTTCAAAGACAGAGTCTCAGAGCAGCCTACAATCTCCTTTCCCTTCCTCCCCCACAACAGACACCCTGTGAGGTGGTTGGGGCTGAGAGGGCTCTCACAGCAGCTGCCCTTTCAAGGACAGAGTCTCAGAGTGGCCTACAATATCCTTCCCTTCCTCCCCCATAACAGACACCCTGTGAGGTGGGTGGGGCTGAGAGAGCTCTCCCAGAAGCTGCCCTTTCAAGGACAACCTCTGCCAGAGCTATGGCTGACCCAAGGCCATTCCAGCAGGTGCAAGTGGAGGAGTGGGGAATCAAACCCGGTTCTCTCAGTTAAGAGTCCGCACACTTAACCACTACACCAAACTGCTTCCCTCTGAGACCTTGCAGGAAGTGGGGGGGAGTTCCAGGGGCCCATCTGGTGGAGGGGGAGAGGGTTGGGACCCCCAGGCCTCCCCACCACCAAAGGGGCTCCTACCAGGGCAGTTGAAGGAGATGCTGCTCTTCATCAGGTCACTGCTTTGGGGGCACATCCTGTGAGTCTGGGGGGGGCTGTAATCCGACTGCTGGGTGGTGCTGAAGGATCTTAAGCGCTGGTCTCCCAGGCATCTGGCCAGCTGACTTTCCAGGCTTCTTGGCTGCTGGGGCTTCAGCTCCCTGAGGCTTGGCTGGGTGGAGAGAAGAGAAGCAAGAGGTGAGCAAAGGACACAATGGGGAGCAAGCGCTGTCACCTTCCCGCTGGGGCTGGCTGGATCTCTAGCCAGCCCGAGCAGGCCTCGCTCACCTGGGGCTCTCCTTTCTTGCACCGGGTTGCTTATGGCTTGGGGGGAGGGGCACAGCATATGCTAATGAGTTATGCTAATGAGCTCCACCACCTATTTTTCCTACAAAACGACCCCTGCAAATATACAACATTTACAGGCAACTGGTGCAAAAACGGCATAATTTAACTGGGAGGAAGGTAGTTGGAAGCAAAACCCCCTGTGCCAATGTCTTGATTTGCCCAGGGGGGAGTTGTTCCCCCGCCCTGAAAATAGCAGAACGCAGAAGACCAGCAGCAACCCTGTCTAGCACCCCCCCATCCTTAGAGGGAAAGGGGGTTGGGGGCAAGCAGGAAAGGCTGAAGGGGGCTATATGAACATAAGAAGCTGCCTTCTGCTGAATCAGACCCCCCTGGGTCCATCAAAGGCAGTCTTGTCTCCTCGGACTGGCAGCGGCTCTCCAGGGTCTCGAGTGGAGGTTTTTCACGCCTACTTGCCTGGACCCTTCTGAGTTGGAGATGCTGAGGATTGACCCTGGGACCTTCTACTCACCAAGCAGATGCTCTGCCACTGAGCCACCGTCCCTTCCCTAATATGAACCTATGAAGCTGCCTTCTACTGAATCAGACCCCCTCAGTCCATCAAAGTCAGTATTGTCCACTCAGACTGGCAGCGGCTCTCCAGGGTCTCAAGCGGAGGTTTTTCACGCCTACTTGCCTGGACCCTTTTGAGTTGGAGATGCCGGGGATTGAACCTGGGACCTCCTGCTTCCCAAGCAGAGGCTCTACCACTGAGCCACCGTCCCTCCCTGGCACTTGACAGAGGGCGTCTGCCCCACAGCCTTCCCCTAAGTGGGGGACTCCTGGGGCCCCAGCATCAGCCCCAAGAACCAGGCAGGAGCAAGAGGCCCCCAAGTCAATGGGGGGAGGGTTGTGGGAGGGGTCAGGGGTCCGCAACATCTCACACCTCCCGGTAGTAGAAGGCAGAGCCGCTGGTGGTGGAGGCCCCTGTGTTCCACTGGGGACCTGGCTCCCCTTGGAGGATGGACGACATGTTCCGGTAGGGCCATTTAAAGGAGGGACGACCTGGAAATAACCCAAAGACAACATCAGGTGGAAGTCAAATTTGCACTAACATTTAGGCAGCCCCCTTCAGTGCTGGATTAAATCCCATGGGGGCCTCTCGGCAGACAGAATCTCGGGGGACCCTCGCAAATGATCTCGGAGAGCCGGTTTGGTGGTTAAGTGTGCGGACTCTTATCTGGGAGAACCGGGTTTGATTCCCCACTCCTCCACTTGCACCTGCTAGCGTGGCCTTGGGTCAGCCATAGCTCTGGCAGAGGTTGTCCTTGAAAGGGCAGCTGCTGTGAGAGCCCTCTCCAGCCCCACCCACCTCACAGGGTGGCTGTTGTGGGGGAGGAAGGTAAAGGAGATTGTGAGCCGCTCTGAGACTCTTCGGAGTGGAGGGCGGGATATAAATCCAATATCATCCAATATCATCATCAGAGCCTGAGTGCCCACCCCACCACCCACAGCCCCCGCTGCAGCCTGCGGGCCCCTTCTCAAAAGCCCCTTTGGCAAAGCTGCGGGGGAGAGGCAGAGAGATGCAGCAGCAGCCGCACCAGGCAAGTCGGTAAAGAGCAGCTGAGTTGCTGGCTGCACGTGCAGGGTGGGAGGGCTGCAAGCAGGGGGGAAACCAGGGGGGAGCCAGCCCGGGGCTCCTAAGGGTGTGGGGGCCCATAGGCCAGTGTCCACTTGGCCTAATTGTTAATCCGGCTCTGCCCCCCTCCATGTTTTCAGTGCTGTGAACATGCGCAGAGTTCTTTTCTTGGCCGCTGAGCCAGACCTCACACGCTCATTTTTAAAAAGCCCCCCTGCGATGTGAGTGGATATGCCCCTTGGGCAGAGAGCGTTCCCGTACCAGCCTCCTTCCGCTGAAATGCTTCTTTCGCAATGGTGGAAAGACGCTGGCGTCCATCACCCGCTTGGAAATTGGTCTGGAAGAGCTGCCTGGCGGCTCGCTGGGAGTCGTAGCGGCTGAGGAGGGAGGGGACCCGCGAGGGGGTGGAGAAGGGAGAGTCTGAGGAGGTCTGAAGGCGGCTGCCCCTTCCCACCCTCAGCCAGCCGATTGTGCCTGGGGCGTCGGCCTTACCACAGATCAGCAGGGTGGGGGGCAGCATACGCACGCTGTTGTTCACTCGCAGTGTCGTGGCAGCGGGGGTCACCGAGCACCACCGAAATCAGGCCCTGGGAGGAGGAAGGTGAGACAAGAGCGGAAGTCGGTCCAGGTGCTTTGGGAAGTATTCGTTCACACAGGGCCCATGGAGCTCTTTGTCTACTGCCTAGGTCAGGGGTCTCCAACCCCCGGCCGTAGACCAGTACGGTCCATGGATGGGCTGTTAGCAACTGGGCCTTGAGTTGTATAATTATTTCATTATATATAATGCAGTAATAATAATAAGATGGCGACACTGGATTTATATCCCGCCCTCCACTCAGAATCTCAGAGCAGCCTACAATCTCCTTTACCTTCCTCACCCACAGCAGACACCCTGTGAGGCGAGTGGGGCTGAGAGAGCTCTCCCAGAAGCTGCCCTTTCAAGGACAGAGTCTCAGAGTGGCTCACAATCTCCTTTATCTCTTTCCCTCACAACAGACACCCTGTGAGGTGGGTGGGGCTGAAAGAGCTCTCCCAGAAGCTGCCCTTTCAAGAACAGAGTCTCAGAGCGACCTACAATCTCCTTTCCCTTCTTCCCCCACAACAGACACCCTGTGAGGTGGGTGGGGCTGAGAGAGCTCTCCCAGAAGCTGCCCTTTCAAGGACAGAGTCTCAGAGTGGCTCACAATCGCCTTTATCTCTTTTCCCCACAACAGACACTCTGTGAGGTGGGTGGGGCTGAAAGAACTCTCCCAGAAGCTGCCCTTTCAAGGACAGAGTCTCAGAGCGACCTACAATCTCCTTTCCCTTCCTCCCCCACAACAGACACCCTGTGAGGTGGGTGGGGCTGAGAGAGCTCTCCCAGAAGCTGCCCTTTCAAGGACAGAGTCTCAGAGCGGCCTACAATCTCCTTTCCCTTCCTCCCCCACAACGGACACCCTGTGAGGTGGGTGGGGCTGAGAAAGCTCTCCCAGAAGCTGCCCTTTCAAGGACAACTCCTGCAAGAGCTATGGCTGACTCAAGGCCATTCCAGCGGTTACAAGTGGAGGAGTTGGGAATCAAACCTGGTTTTCTCCACGCACTTAACCACTACACCAAACTAACAGAAATAAAGTGCACAATTGTGTCATCCCGGAACCATTGCGCCTCCCCACCAGTCTGTGAAAAAACTGACTTCCACAAAACGGGTGCCTGGTGCCAAAAAGGTGGAGGACCTGAAGACTGCTGTCCGAGAGCACCGAACGGGGCCTTGACCATCCTGGCCTCAAAGGGTGGCCTGTCTGGGGAAGCCCCTCTTTTGCCCAGCCCCCCCAGCGCCCGCTTAGAAGCCCTCTATCTCGGCACCCCTTCCTTTCAAAGGTGCTTGGAGAGTAAGGACTTGGAGAACTTGCAGAGCCTCCATTTACCTCATGGCAGCGCTCGGGCGCAGGGGCCCATTTGCCTGCGTACTGGGATCTGTAGGAGCTACCGAAACGGACCCTGCCATCCCCCTTCAGGGTGGAGTCACTGCCTGTCGAGGAAGAGAGAAAGCAGCTCCAAGTTTCTCAGGGTGTGTGTGTGTGGTCTTTCCCCCATCCCCAAAGCCAGTTGCCAAGACAGGACATGTCGTCCAGAACTTGGGGGCATCTGCCCATGCTCCAAGACATTTGCCATCTCCCAGGTTTTGAGGGGCTTTTGAAATCTGCGTCTTGCGTTTCGGGGACTGAATTTACAACACTGCATACCTAGCGCTCTCGAGGGAGTCGCAGGAAACCGAGGGTCACCTGACTACGGATGGACTTACCTGACCGCCTATGAAGATCTATGGCATAAACTTTAAACGGTCAGGATTGGACGGGACTAGGGAGTGGGTTGTTCCGGCTGAATGTATTTATTTTATTTTTTATTTATTTATTTTATTCGATTCATATCCCGCCCTACCCCACCGAGGCGAGTGGGGCTACCCCGCCCTACCCCACCGAGGGACCGGGCCCTGCCACGTTGTCTTTGTGATGTACTCGCTAATAAGGAATGTTGACTGCTAATAGTCTCAGAACCCAGTACATTACAAAAATTAACACAGTCAGCCGTTGCTCCCAGGATCGTCTCCTCTGACGGGCTCATGCGGGCCGTGCATGTCCCTCCCCCCACAGTGTCCCAGAGAAGCCCCCCCTGAGTAGGAATCCTGCCTAGGCTTCCCAATCCCCAGGTCCCAGAGGGGATCCCCCGGTTTTACAGGCTTCCCCCCTCCCCCAGCCAGCTGGCCTGCGGGGGAAACCCTGCCCCCAGAGCCATCATGCACCTCCATGAACGATTCCCATAGGGAATGATGGGGAATTGATCCATGGGTATCGGGGGCTCTGGGGGGGCTGTTTTTTGAGATAGAGGCACCTAATTTTCAGTATAGCATCTAGTGCCTCTCCCCAAAATACCTCCCAAGTTTCAAAAAGATTGGACCAGGGGGTCCAATTCTATGAGCCCCAAAAGAAGGTGCCCCTATCCTTCATTATTTCCTATGGAAGGAAGGCATTTAAAAATTTGTGCAGTCCCCTTAAATGTGACGGCCAGAACTCCCTTGAAGTTCAATTATGCTTGTCACACCCTTGCTCTCGGCTCCGCCCCCAATGTCTCCTGGCCCCACCCCCAATGTCTCCTGGCTCCACCCCCAAAGTCTCCCGGCTCCACCCCCAAAGCCCCCAGATATTTCTTAAATTGGACTTGGCAACCCTAATCCTGCCCCCCCGCCCTGTCCTGCCCCACCGTGGGCTTGGTTCTGCTGCCAGGCTGCCGTACGCACCCAGGTGCTGGTTTGGGGCCCGGACTGCCACGGGGAGCTCTTTGTGAGCTGGGTAGGATTGCTGGTAGAGTGAGGGGGGCAGGAGCGTCTTCTCCTTGTCCCCCCCGGGGATGCTGTCATCCCATTTGTCCACTCGGCAGGGTTGTGTGGGCAGCACCTGAGAAGGATACGGGTAGTGCTCTCGGGTGCTGGAGGTGAAGACGTGGTGCCGGGGGTCGGCATGCATCTGAAGGCTGCCGGCCGGGGGGGTGATGTCCGGCCTTGCTGCCACGGGCCACGGGGGGTAGGAGGTCAGAAACTCGGTCCTGGTCTCCCAGGGGTCACCCATGTCCTGATTCAACACGCCGGCGCACTCAGGGGGCAGGATGGGCTCCCGCAGGTAGGTGCCCCAGCGAGGAGGGTAGTCCAAGCGGTAGGGGGAGACCACGGTGCTGCCTTCGGGACGGCGATCGAAAGCAAGCTGGAAGTGGGAAGCCTGGAGAAAGGCGGGCCCGTGGGGGGGAGCCGGGATCTGTGGGCAGAGGGGCTTCTCCATCGCGTGGCCTGCAGGTAGAGGTGCCAACCGGGGCACACCCACAGGCAAGGCTGGTGTGGCGTGGAGGAGCGGGGGCAGGCTAGACCCTCCTAAGGACAACGTGCCCAGGCCTGGGAGGAAGGCCGCCTTTTGTTCTTTGCAAACCCCAAGTTCTGTGTGGTCTCCCCCCTAGAAGCGTTCCCGCCTCTAAGAGGCCGGCTGGCTCAGTGCAGGAATCCTTTCAGTGACAGCGGCTGGAGGTCAGGACAAGGAGGAGGAGGAGGAGAAACGAATTTGTGTCCCTGGGTTGACGCTTCCCGAGGAGGAAGGCCCTGCTTGCGGTGGCCCAGGATGAAATATGATGTCACAGACTATGACATCATGGGAAAGCCAGCCAATCCCAGTTGAGTCTGCCCCCTCCCTGTTCCCTGTGTGATGAAGAGGGTGTGATGAAGAGAGCCAGTTTGGTGTAGTGGTTAAGTGTACAGACTCTTACCTGGGAGAACCGGGTTTGATTCCCCACTCCTCCACTTGCACCTGCTGGAATGGCCTTGGGTCAGCCATAGCTCTGACAGAGCTTGTCCTTGAAAGGGCAGCTGCTGTGAGAGCCCTCTCTAGCCCCACCCACCTCACAGGGTGCTTGTTGTGGGGGAGGAAGGGAAAGGAGATTGTAGGCCACTCTGAGACTCTGTCCTTGAAAGGGCAGCTGCTGTGAGAGCCCTCTCAGCCCCACCCACCTCACAGGGTGTCTGTTGTGGGGGAGGAAGGGAAAGGAGATTGTGAGCCGCTCTGAGACTCTGGCCTTGAAAGGGCAGCTTTTGGGAGAGCTCTCTCAGCCCCACCTGCCTCACAGCGTGTCTGTTGTGGGGGAGGAAGGGAAAGGAGATTGTGAGCCGCTCTGAGACTCTGTCCTTGAAAGGGCAGCTGCTGTGAGAGCTCTCTCAGCCCCACCTGCCTCACAGCGTGTCTGTTGTGGGGAAGGAAGGGAAAGGAGATTGTGAGCCGCTCGGAGACTCTGTCCTTGAAAGGGCAGCTGCTGGGAGAGCTCTCTCAGCCCCACCCACCTCACAGGGTGTCTGTTGTGGGGGAGGAAGGGAAAGGTGATTGTGAGCCGCTCTGAGACTCTTTGGAGTGGAGGGCAGGCTATAAATCCAATATCATCTTCTTCTTCTGACGGGTGCTCATCACCAGGGACTCTCTGGAGCGGGCAGCAAATCCCCTCTGGCCAGCCTGCTGCCTTCCTTCCCGGACAAGAACGGCCTGTCCTCCTCCTCCATCTGCGATTCAGAAAACAAACCACAACACAAGGCCCACGCACCCCGTGATTCGGACACACAAACGGAGCCCTTGTGTGGGAATGGAAACGGGGGGGGGGGGGGGACAACATGTGCCACTGGTGCTGGGAGACTGTCCCACTGCAGAGGCCTCTCCGCCCGCCCCCCCCCTCGCCCCGTGCTGGGCCAAGAGCAGAGCCAGGAGCAAAATGTGCAGGGAGGGGGGGGGAGCATTGCTTTCATTTGTCATGCTGCCTTGCTAGTCATAACCCTCCAAAGGCCAAGCGCCTAGAACAGGGGTGGCAAACTTGTTTGTTATGAGGGTTGGATCTAACATTAATGAGACTTTGTTGGGCCGAGCCATGTCGGGCCGGGCCATGCGTGTACCTATTTAAGATTAAGTAGCAGAGATATAATTTTTTATAAAGAACAGACAGACAGACACAAATATATATTTTTAAAAACTCAAAACATGCTTAAAAGGTTAGCACTCATTGGTCTTAAAGATGCTTTCTTTGGATCCAGGGAACTGGGCAAAGGAAGCTCTGGCTCTTTCCTGCCTTCCCCAGGGGACCAGGAGGGGGTGGCGCCTCAGCCAATAGAAGTGAGAGAGGCTTGGCTCAGTAGCTCTGCTATGCAATTGAGAGAGCCTGGCAAAGCAAGCTCTCCCTCCCCCACCTGGCCTGGCTGCTAGCAGGGGACTACTGTGGCTGGGGCAGCCAGGCCCCCTCCCATGAGTCCACCCGGCCAACGGACCTGCAGAGTTTTGACCCCGCCCCCTGGGTCCTACTGCTGCTGCCCGCACCCCCTGCCTCCCTGAGACGAGAGGGGCCCCTCGTTCTTTTCTGCCTGCCTTCTGGGGCTCTGCAGATGGATGGCCATACGAGGGGGGGTGGGGTTGGTTGTGTCTGTGGTTGGTTGTGTCTGTGGGTTATTCCCCACTAGTGCTTTAACCCTGGTTTTCTCAGAGTTCGACTTGCGGCCACTCACCTTGCATTTATCCCTGATTATTTTTGCATTCTGCACTACCATTTGTCCCTGAACAAACTGCTTGCCCATCCCAGGTTAACAATTCTACATTCCATCTCCTCGCATGGGTTCAACCTGACGTCTCTCTGCAGCGCTGCTGACCCAGCCTTCCCATCTTTGAACGCTGATTAGCCATAAAATTGCATCTCGACCTTCCCCCACCATAGCGTTGAGCATAAAAGCCTCATGCAAGAGTGCCGCCGTTTCCCCTCCTTGCACATTTATTGATTCGCTGGAGGCGCCGAACATTTCACACAGAGAAATGAGAGAAGGCCTGGCTCATCACCTCTGAAAATTCTGGGCGCATGGAAACATCCTCAAAGTCCCGTTCGAATAACTCTTATGTCCTCCTCCTCCGGCATGATCCATGCAGCCCTCGGTTGTAAAGGCAGGATCGCCTCCCCAGGAAGGGCTGTCCATTTCAGAGTGGATAAGTCAACTTCCCAAAGCCTGGTGTTGGCCGAGTGACAGGTGGCGTTCCGTGAGTTGTCTCCTTCCTGAGCCCAACAAGCGTGTGCTGCTGTTGCCCTTTTTTTTCACAGGAACCTGCCTTTACAGGTCCAAATCACACACCCCTCCTGGCACGCCCAAGACAGGGATGGCACCAATTTACTCCTCCTGATCCCTCCTGCTGATTGGCTCCTCTCCCTGGCTGCCCGCTCTCCTGCCACACTGGCCAGGCCAGCCCTCAGCCCCCCTCCCTTTGCTTTCTTCTGCCCCCCAGCTGGGCTGCTCTGGAGCTTACTTCCTCTTGTGCAGGATGTCTTGGCCTCCAGGGGCTGCTGTCTTCCCTGATGGGCTGTGCCAGGGTCAGAGGAGACACCCCTGAAACACTCCAGAGGGGCAGCTGCTATTGCAGGGCAGGGGGGGGGGGGACCAAGAGTCTTGTAGCAGATGAGGACCGGTGCTAGGCTGAAGCACTAAAACCGGATCCTCCTGCACCGTTTGTGGCCACCACCACCGTCTCCAGCAGCGTCAGACTCAGAGGGGCTGCGTCGGCTCCAACCGTGCCTGCACTGGGAGAGAGGCGACAGCAGCCAGCTCTCACTCCCGTGGAGACCCCTGCAACGTCTCCCCGTCCTTCTTGTCCTGGATCGTCATCCTCCACGGGGGCCAGAAGCCCTTGGCTGTTGTACTCCAACGGCAAGACGGTGGCAGAGCCCACGGGGTCCTCCTTAGGAGGCGGGAATTCTTCCACTTGTCTGGCACCGCCCGGGGAGTCTGCCTTGCAGCTGGCAGCTGGCTCTTCTTTGGGTTGCAGTTCGACAAGGAAAGGCTCAGTCAGGCTGCTGGACTCCAGGGGTTCTACAAACCTCTGCTTCAGCCGCACCTGTGAAGGGCAGAGAGTTGGGTCCAGTACAAGCCGGGGGGGGGGGTGCAGAGGCGTGGGAAGTCCCATGGCCCCATGGTGGCCTCCGCTTTCTCTCCTCCCCACCCTTGCTCACCACTCTGCCTTCCCCTCCTCTCTACGGGTTGCCCAGTTCCACGCTCCAGGGCCACAGTTCCCACAATTCCAAGGGTGATCTCACAAGGTTTCATGAGATCACTGTGGGCATTTGCCATTGGGCAGTTCTCACCCAAAGGGTAATTAACACATGGAATTCACTGCCACAGGAGGTGGCAGCGGCTATAAGCATAGCCAGCTTCAAGAGGGGATTGGATAAGCATCTGGAGCAGAGGACTGTCAGTGGCTATTAGCCACAGCGTATTGTTGGAACTCTCTCTCTGGGGCAGTGATGCTCTGTATTCTTGGTGCTTGAGGGGGGGTGAGCAACAGTGGGAGGGCTTCTAGTGTCCTGGCCTCACTGGTGGACCTCCTGATGGCACTTGGTTGTTTTTGGCCACTGTGTGACAGAGTGATGGACTGGATGGGCCATTGGTCTGATTCAACAGGGGTTCTCTGATGTTCTATGTCTGGGGCAGGGATGCTCTGTATTCTTGGTGATTGGGGGGAGGTGCACAGTGGGAGGGCTTCTAGTATCCTGGCCCTACTGATGGACCTCCTGATGGCACTTGGGCTTTTTTGGCCACTGTGTGACACAGAATGTTGGACTGGATGGGCCATTGTCCTGATCCAACACGGCTGCTCTTATGTTCTTATGTCTGGGGCAAGTATTCTTGGTGCTTCGGGAGGGGGGGCAACAGTGGGGGCTTCTAGAGTCCTGGCCTCACTGATGGCACCTGGGTTTTTTGGCCACTGTGTGACACAGAGTGTTGGACTGGATGGGCCATTGGCCTGATCCAACATGGCTTCTCTTATGTTCTTCTGTCTGCGGCAGTGATGCTCTGTATTCTTGGTGCTTTGGGGGGGTGGGAAAGAACAGTGAAAGGGCTTCTAGTGTCCTGGCCCCACTGGTGACCTCCTGATGGCACCTGGGTTTTTTGGCCACTGTGTGACACAGAGTGTTGGACTGGATGGGCCATTGGCCTGATCCAACATGGCTTCTCTTATGGAATTATGTCTGGGGCAGTGATGCTCTGTATTCTTGGTGCTTTGGGGGGCAGTGTGAGGACTTCTAGTGTCCTGGCCTCACTGATGGACCTCCTGATGGCACCTGGGTTTTTTTTGGCCACTGTGTGACACAGAGTGTTGGACTGGAGGGCCCACTGGCCTGATCCAAGATGGCTTCTCTTATGTTCTTCTGTCTGGGGCAGTGATGCTCTGTATTCTTGGTGCTTGGGGAGGGGGCACAGTGGGAAGGCTTCTAGTTTCCTGGCCCCACGGATGGACCTCCTGATGGCACCTGGGTTTTTTGGCCATTGTGTGACACAGAGTGTTCGACTAGAGGGGCCGTTGGCCTTTTCCAAGATGGCTTATCTTCTGTTCTTATGTTCACTTAATCCTCCCCCCCCCCACCGTCCTCCTTTTTAAAAAAGTTCTGATATTTTCCTGCAAATCAAGGGTTTTGCATAAAACCCCTCCTCTCTACATGGCCCCATTGTGCAGGTTTTTTGGTCCATCCCCCGCAGCCATTATTTGGAACTGTATAAAAAGATAACACCGAGCTCTTCATATGAAGCGTGGGCGGGTGGGGGGGGGGAGCAGAGACAGACCGACAACTGGGGAGGCAGCACAAAACCTAGAAAGAGCTGTGACGGATGCACATTTTGCTGCTCTTGATCCGTAGACTCAGGGACTGGCATCTGCAGGAGGTGAGGGTGTTGGGTTTCTGATGCAATTTCACTTCCTGTCGTCATGAGTTAACTAAGTGTTTGTATATGCATGCTGATGTTTAGCCAGTGAGTTGGTAGAGCCAATGAGAACGTTTGCCCGTACTTCCCGCCAAGGCTAAGGTGTCAATATGCACAGTGACCATTGATGGAGAGACCTAATAGGCTGATCCATCTATTTGGGTGGTGGTCTGAGGGAGAGCATATGGTAACTTTATTGCCCTTTGTTTCAGACCCTGAGCTCTCCATGCAATTGATGTTAAGACTTGAGAGAGTCAACATGTCGTTTAGAAGCCAGATAGGATTTTGAATTCTTTCTTTGTTTTCTAGAATTCCCAGTCATGCCCTTTCCTCATTAGTAAATTACCGTAAAATACTTTATTTCTTCAGCAAAACGGTGTGCTTGGCTGTTATTCGTGGTTCTCTCCACGTTACTCTGCTAATCGTATCTCTAAAAAATCCTAATAGAGGGAGAGCAAGCTATGGACCCACAGGTGTTGCCATCCTGTTCTAGTAATGCCCCCCCCCCGCTGCTTTCTCTTCCCTGTCCTCAGTGGAGCAGCAGCCTCCAGGACGGTGGAGCAGGCTGGGGGGGAGGCCAGAGTGGCAGCGCAGCCTTCATACACCCCCCCCACACACACACTAGCCTGCTCCGCCCTCCCGAGCAGTGGACAGATTCAGGAGGTGGCGGTCTTGGCCCGCCTTCTGCCCACAAAAGCTGGTGCCCAGAATTCTTACGGGTGCCCCTGCTGGAGTCACACTTTCTCCTGCGCTGTGGTCAGAGGAGGAAGGACAGACCCACAGGGGAGTGGACCGGGTGGTGCAGAGGAGGGGCTAGAGGTAGGGTTGCCAATCCCCAGGTGGGGGCAGGGGATCCCCCGGTTTGGAGGCCCTCCCCGCTTCAGGGTCGTCAGAAAGCGGGGGGAGGGGAGGGAAATGTCTGCTGGGAACTCTATTATTCCCTATGGAGATTTATTCCCATAGAAAATCACGGAGAATTGATCCGTGGGTATCTGGGGCTCTGGGGGGGGGGCTGTTTTTTGGGGTAGAGGCACCACATTTTCAGTATAGCATCTAGTGCCTCTCCCCAAAATACCCCCCAAGTTTCAAAAAGATTGGACCAGGGGGGCCAATTCTATGAGCCCCAAAAGAAGGTGCCCCTATCCTTCATTATTTCCTATAGAAGGAAGGAATTGAAAAGGTGTGCCGTCCCTTTACATGTGATGGCCAGAACTCCCTTTGGAGTTCAATTATGCTTGTCACAGCCTTGATCTTGGCTCCACCCCTAATGTCTCCTGGCTCCACCCCCAAAGTATCCTGGCTCCACCCCCAAAGTCCCCAGATATTTCTTGATTTGGACTTGGCAACCATAGCTAGAGGGGGAAGGAGAGGCCCCCCCAAAAAACCAAAGTCGGCCTGGAGAACATCTGTCAAACTGCCCTCCATTCACTCTCTTTCTGGGGAGGGGCAGAAGCTCAGAGCTCACCCCCTGGCTTCCCCACCATATTGGCAGCATCTTGAGGCAGCTTCCCCCCACACACACACACACACTTGTCTTGAGGCCCAGGGGAGGCTGGGCAGCCCGAGGGGATGGGGCTGAAGCAGAGGGACTCAGAGAGCCAAACTAAATGTGGCACACTGCCGTCATCATCGAAGTGGTTTCTAAGTGTTGCGAGGTTCCAATGTGGTGCCCACCCATGGCATGGAACTCCCCCCCCCCAACACACACGGCAGCTTCTCAAGTCCCAAAACAGCCACGGGGCATTTGTGGGTGGGTGTGGCTCCCCCACAGCTGTTTTGGCGCTTGAGAAGCTGCGGGGCAGAGGGGAAGAAGAGCTCCATGTCATAAACCAGTGCTGGATCGAAGCCTCACAGCATTTTAAAGTCGCTGTAAAAGGGTGAAGGGGAACTGGCTGGTCTGGCTCAGAGCCCAGGGAGCTCCCAGTGGGCATCGGGTCTGGGGGAGGCACAGGCAGAGCCCGTGCTTGGCACGCGGAGGGTGCTGCTGGGGTCAGGCACCGGCCTCCCTGGAGACAAACCTCTCTGGCCGGGAGCAGGGCAGCAATGCCTCTTGTGGAAGACAGCGAAGGTGTGTGTGTGAATGGAAGGGAGGAGTTTCGCTAGGCTCAGATGTGAAGCTGGAGTCTCACCTGAGCCGCTTCTGTGAGGCTGGTGACCTTGACGGCCTCGGTGTTTGCAGGATCCGGCAGGGCAGCGCACAGCACCTTCTTGGCCCTGGAAGAGAAGCAAGTGGGGATGGTGGGGGGGGGGGGCTTCAGGTCTGAAATAGTGCACATCTGTCCAAAGTCTGCAAAAACCTCCCAGCACCTGGTAAGAGGGGCAATGCAATAACCCCCCCCCTATTTCTGATGGGGAAGAGGCTGAGCTTGGATTGGGTGTTTGTGGCTGAGCTACACGTAGGAACAGAAGAGAAGCCATGTTGGATCAGGCCAACGGCCCATCCAGTCCAACACTCTGTGTCACGCAGTGGCAAAAAATTTTATATATACACACACACTGTGGCTAATAGCCGCTGATGGACCTGTGTTCCATATTTTTATCTAAACCCCTCTTGAAGGTGGCTATACTTGTGGCCGCCACCACCTCCTGTGGCAGTGAATTCCACATGTTAATCACCCTTTGGGTGAAGAAGTACTTCCTTTTATCCGTTTTAACCTGTCTGCTCAGCAATTTCATCGAATGCCCACGAGTTCTTGTATTGTGAGAAAGGGAGAAAAGGACTTCTTTCTCTACCTTCTCCAACCCATGCATAATCTTGTAAACCTCTATCATGTCACCCCGCAGTCGACGTTTCTCCAAGCTAAAGAGCCCCAAGCGTTTCAACCTTTCTTCACAGGGAAAGTGCTCCAGCCCTTTAATCATTCTAGTTGCCCTTTTCTGGACTTTCTTCAATGCTGCACAGCAGATGAAGATCTTCTCCGGCTAGGTTGTGGGGTCTCCCCTCCTGGCCACTGGTGGAGGATAGGGGGCAGGGTTGCCAGATCCACGCTGGGAATAGGGTTGCCATTTCCCAGGTGGGGGCAGGGGATCCCCCACTTTGGAGGCCCCCCCCCACTTCAGGATCATCAGAAAGTGGGGGGATGTCTGCTGGGCACTCCATTATTCCCTATGGAGATAGATCCCCATAGGGCAGGGGTGGCCAACGGTAGCTCTCCAGATGTTTTTGCCTACAACTCCCAGCAGCTGGGAGTTGTAGGCAAAAAACATCTGGAGTGCTACCGTTGGCCACCCCTGCCATAGGGTATATTGAAAATTGATCCGCGGGTGTCTGGGGCTCTGGGGGGGCTGTTTTTTGAGGTAGAGGCACCACATTTTCAGCATAGCATCCACTGCCTCTCCTCAAAACACTCTCCAAGTTTCAAAAGGATTGAACCAGGGTGTCCAATTCTGTGAGCCCCCAAAGAAGGTGCCCCTATCCTTCATTATTTCCAATGGAGGGGAGGCATTTAAAAGGTTTGCGGTCCCTTTTAAATGTAATGGCCAGAACTTCTTTTATAGTACAATTATGCTTGTCACAACCTGGCTCCTCACTCCACCCCCAATGCGTCCTGGCTTCATACCCAAAGTCTCCTGGCTCCACCCCCAAAGTCCCCAGATGTTTCTTGAACTGGATTTGACAACCGTAGTTGGGAAACTGCTGGAGATTTGGGGGTGGGGCTTGGGGAGGACAGGATCCCAGAGGGGTACAGTGCTATACCCCATCCAAACCTTCCATTTCCAGCCCCGCACCCCCCCCCCCCCGGGAGCTGATCTCTGTAGTCTGGAGATGAACTGTAATTCTGGGAGATCCCCAGGTCCCACCTGGAGATTGGCATCCCCACCTCCAGCTCCTACAGGCAGCTTCCCATTGCAGAGTCCCCCCCAGTCCTCAGCATTTTGCCCATTTCATTCTCTGACTGCTTTGAAAGAGGCTGGGGGGGGGGGTGAAATGCAAACTGGAGCACCTCGTAGCGGCTCCAGCGTTCACTTGGTGGCTTTGGGAGGGCTGCTGGCTCTAGATTGTTGCCGGCTTCCACTGGCACAGACCACTGCTACCCCTTTTGGCCCAGTGCCCCCTTCTCTGACTAGGTTTCCTACCCCTCTGGAATTGGGGCTGAACCCGGGAGCCCTGGAGTGTGAGGCAGGGGCTCTGCCATGGGCCTACGAAAGGACCTTGCATCTAAGATTTCAGGTTTTCACAGCTGGTAACATCATTAGGGTTTGTAGAATCTTTCGGGATCAAGTGCCGTGTTCTACTGGAGAAAGTTTTCCTTCCAGACGTTTCGTTCTCAGCTGCGGAGACTAATTGCCCTTTCATCACACCCCCTCCAGCCTACAAATAGCAGCTCTCCAGCAGCCCTGGCCCCACTCAATGCACAGCAGCCAAGAAGGTCTGAGCGCCTGCTCCGGCTGCAACGCCACTGAGGATGTTCTCCGCAGCTGAGAACAAAACGTCTGGAAGGAAAACTTTCTCCAGGAGAACACGGCACTTGATCCCGAAAGATTCTACAAACCCTAATGACCTCGCATCTGTTGGGAGTGAACTGGCCCCTCGGGCTCCAGAGAGGGTGGGGGACTGAAAGACAGTCAGAGAGGCAGAATGGCATTCCTTACGATAAAGAACTCATATTAGTTTTGCCACAAAAAGAGGCTTCAGGTGGAACCCGGACCGATTCCCCACTAGTCTTACGCCGCTCTCACGTTCTTTGTGGGGCTTCCGTCGTCGGATTTCACACTCTCTGCCCCGGGGCTGCAACGCGCTTCGCCTTTTTTGCGCGGCAAACAAAACCCGGCTTTTAGAGGATCTTGTTTGCAGCGCGAAAGAGGCAGAGCTAGTTGCAGCCCCGGGGCAGAGAGTGTGAAATCTGATGGGAGCCCCGTGGAGAAGAGGAGCGTTAGAACGACATAAGGCTAGTGGGGAATCGGTCTTTGTTTCTGGTCAGCCAACCTAGATAGATTCTGCTTCGTTCTGTGCCTCGAGCACTCCGCGGAATCCTTCAAGGCGGCTAATTCCCTCCTTCTCTGACAGCCGTGGCTGTCTTGGCCACCCGCACCCCCGCTGCCTGTCCCCTTTCCCAGCCCAGAGCTTCAGCCGCTGCAGCAGCAACACCTCACCTTTTCTTGCCAAAGCAGAAGATGCCAGTGGTGGTCAGGAGGCCTCCAAAAATCCCCAAGTACCAGAAGCTGCTGGCCAGAGCCAAGGCCTTGGGATCTGGGGAGGGAGAAGAGGGGGGTGAGGAGGGGGCTGCCGTGGCTCCTGTTGGGGCCCAAGAGAAGAAGCCCTCAGTGGGACCAACCCTCAGCCCCCCACCTGCCGGATGGGTGAGGAAAAACGCAAGGGGCTGGCAAAGCCCGCGTTCTTCTTCTTCCTCCTCCTCAGTGGAGGCCCAGACCCCGACCTGGTAGGCAGTCTGGGGCTGAAGGCCCAGGATTCTGTAGTGTGTCTCTGAGGTGTCGGCTTCATAGTCTGGAAAAGGACAAAGAAGCGTGTCAGGAGGACCGTTGCCTGGGCCTGCCGTCTCTCATAGGGTCTGGGAAAGCCCAGCCACCATCTGTGGAGGCTGCCTGGTGGTTTCCCACCCACCCACCCACTCAACCGAGCAGAGCAGAGCCCCACTCTTGCAGCCAGGCTGGCCCAGGGCCCCAGGCTCACAGCTCACGCTCCCGGCCTGCTTGTCTCTGCAGCAGATGATGTATTTCTTCAGGGCGTCTGGGCATGCCGAGAGGGCTCCGGGGGGCTCCCACTGAAGGACGGCCGAGTCAGCCGTTCTGTTGGTCACGGAGACCTGGATGGGCTCTTCCAGGGAAGCTGCAGGTATGTCAGGGAGAGAGAGAAAGAGCAGCGGCTGCATGTGAGGCCTGCAGCCATCCTTTGCAGGGAGGAGAAGGCTGTCTGCAACCCACCCCCTCTTGCCAGGCTGACCGGAGGCGGCTCATTCACACCATCTGAGCGCAGAGGGGCAGCTGGCTGGTTCCTGACTACTCCCCGCCCCTAACAGATATATGAGCTGGACATAGGGTGGCCAAGTCCAATTCAAGAAATATCTGGGGACTTTGGGGGTGGAACCAGGAGACTTTGAGGGTGGAGCCAGGAGACATTGGGGTGGAGCCAGGAGCAAGGGTATGACCAGTGTAATTGAACTCCAAGATAGTTCTGGCCATCACATTTAAAGGAATTGCACACCTTTTTAAATGTCTTCCTTCCATAGGAAATAATGAAGGATAGGGGCACCTTCTTTTGGGGATCACAGAATTAGACCCCTTGGTCCAATCTTCTGGAAACTTGGGGGGTGTTTTGGGGAGAGGCACTGGATGCAATGCTGCAAATTTGGTGCCAATTCCTAAAAAACAGGCCCCTCCCCAGTGCCCCAGATACCCGCAGATCAATTCTCCATTATTTTCTGTGGGAATAAATCTCCATAGGGAATAACAGAGTTCCCAGCAGACATTTCCCTCCCCTCCCCCCGCTTTCTGACGACCCTGAAGCGGGGGGAGGGCCTCCAACCCGGGGGATCCCCTGCCCCCACCTGGGGATTGGCAACCTAGCTGGACATTTGAGGCTGTTGGGTGCTGAAGAGAAAGGGAATACTATGCGATAGTGAGGGCTGGGAAAGAACTTGACATGGCCGCTGAACAGGCGTCAGGCGAAGGGCTTTAAGAAGCAAGGTGTGGGTATAAAGGCCAAAGGCAACCAGGGCTGGGAGTGACCCAGTGGTCAGGTGGGGGGGTCTGCTTGTTTCCTCTCCTGTTCTCCCAAGGGAACGTCTCCAGGGCAGAACAGCAACACTCACTGTTTCTAGAGAAAAGGTGTGCGAATGCAAAAGTTGACCAGACGCCCGTCTCAGAATCGTGGATTTCTGGAGAGGCCAAAGCGTGCACTGCCAGGCGATAGCATCGGTTGGGCACCAGCGTTCCTAGAACAGAAAACCAGGGACTCTCAGAGAAAGCACTGTTGTCCTACTGTGTGTGTGTTGAGGTGTTGGTGGTATTTCTGTTTTGTAGGGTTGCCAGGCCTGTGCCGGAAAATACCTGGAGACTTTGGGGGTGGAGCCCGGAGAGGGCGGGGTTTGGAGAAAGGAGGGGCCTCAGATCTCCAGGCCTCACCTGGAGGATGGGTTGCCAGGTCTGTGTTGGAAAATACCTGGAGACTTTGGGGGTGGAGCCACGAGAGGGCGGGGTTTGGGGAGGGGAGGGGCCTCAGCGTATTATGCCACAGAGTTAGGGTTGCCAAGTCCAATTTCAGAAATATCTGGGGACTTTGGGGGTGGAGCCAGGAGACTTTGGGGGTGGAGCCAGGAGACACTGGGGTGGAGCTAGGGGGGGAAACGGCGCCAAGGAGCGTGGCGAGCCGCCCCATCTCGGAGCGGGCGGCCGCTGCGCTGCTGCCGCCTCTTCTCCGCTCACCGTAGCTGCTCCTCCGAGATGGGCTCAGGCTGAGCCCATCTCGGAGGAGCAGCTAAAATGAAGCCGAGAAGAGGCGGCAGCAGCGCAGCGCCATCGCCTGCTCCGCCTCTGAGGTTAAATCAGAGAAGGGGAGGGTGGAGGCAGGCCAGGAGCGTGGCGAGCCGCGAGTCCGGGTCCTAAAAGGGCCTAAGCCCATCTTGGAGGAGCAGCTACGGTGAGCAGAGAAGAGGCGGCAGCCGCGCCGCGGCGTTGCCCGCTCCGAGATGGGGCAGCTCGCGTGCTCCTTGGCGCCGTTTCCCCCCTCCCACCGCTTCCGTTTTTTTGGGGAGTGGGGGAAGAGGCTGGAAATCCTGGGGTCCGCCGCCAGGGCGGGAGGGTTGGGAAGCCTACACAGAGTCCCCCCTTCCAAGCGGCCATTTTCTCCAGGGGAGCTGGTCTCTGCCAGCTGGGGATCAGTTGTAAATGTGGGGGATCTCCTGGCCCCATCTGGAGGCTGGCAAGCCAACTTTGCCCCGGTCTGGCAGTGCCCTGAGGAGGCTGAGAAGATTGCAGAGAGGGATGTTCACTGAGGGATGTCGGCAGAGAGGGGAGGGCTCCTCCTCACCTGAGCTTTCCATGGTGGGCGGGCTTAGGGCTTCCTCAATGCACGGCTCCCCTTGGAGGGCCTCACCCAGGGCCTGCGCCTCAAAGCAATAGGCTTCTATGTCCGTCTTCACCATCCACTCGACTGACAGCTGCTTGCCGGACAGACGGCTGTGCAGGAAGGGCAGGTCTGGGGCCAAGAGCAGGGAGAGGACAGAGCTGCCGAGTGGACTTCAGCTGGCCTGGCATCGCTGCCCCCCATCCACAGGGCCTTGGCACAGCTACTCGGCCCCCGCAGACCTTGGGGGACAACCCCTGCCCCTCCCCTGGGGCCACACGACTCAAGGCTTTCCAGAGCGAATCCGTCCAGCAGGGAAAGGGGGAGTTCCTGCATGGGGGGGGGGGAAATCTCTTGCCACCCAACAGAAGAAGATATTGGATTTATATCCCGCCCTCCATGCCGAATCTCAGAGTGGCCTACAATCTCCTTTATCTTGTCCCCCCACAACAGACACCCTATGAGGTGGGTGGGGCTGAGAGGGCTCTCCCAGAAGCTGCCCTTTCAAGAACAGAGTCTCAGAGTGGCCTACAATCTCCTTTCCCTTCCTCCCTCATAACAGACACCCTGTGAGGCGGGTGGGGCTGAGAGAGCTCTCCTATAAGCTGCCCTTTCAAGGACAGAGTAACAGAGTGGCCTACAATTTCCTTTCCTTTCCTCCACCACAACAAACATCCTGTGAGGTGGGTGGGGCTGAGAGAGCTCTCCCAGAAGCTGCCCTTTCAAGAACAGAGTCTCAGAGTGGCCTACAATCTCCTTTCCCTTCCTCCCCCACAACAGACACCCTGTGAGGCGGGTGGGGCTGAGAGAGCTCTTACAGAAGCTGCCCATTCAAGGACAGAGGCTCAGAGCGGCCTACAATCTCCTTTCCCTTCCCCCCCCCACACCAGACACCCTGTGAGGTGGGTGGGCTGAGAGGGCTCCCACAGCAGCTGCCCTTTCAAGGACAGAGTCTCAGAGCGGCCTACAATCTCCTTTCCCTTCCTTCCCCACAACAGACACGCTGTGAGGTGGGTGGGGCTGAGAGGGCTCTCACAGCAGCTGCCCTTTCAAGGACAGCCTACAATCTCTTTTCCCTTCCTCCCTCACAACAGACACCCTGTGAGGTGGGTGGGGCTGAGAGAGCTCTCCCAGAAGCTGCCCTTTCAAGGACAGAGGCTCAGAGCGGCCTACAATCTCCTTTCCCTTCCTCCCCCACAACAGACACCCTGTGAGGTAGGTGGGGCTGAGAGGGCTCTCACAGCAGCTGCCCTTTCAAGGACAGAGTCTCAGAGTGGCCTACAATCTCCTCTCCCTTCCTCCCCCACAACAGACACCCTGTGAGGTGGGTGGGGCTGGAGAGGGCTCTCACAGCAGCTGCCCTTTCAAGGACAACCTCTGCCAGAGCTATGGCAGACCCAAGGCCATTCCAGCAGCTGCAAGTGGAGGAGTGGGGAATCAAACCCAGTTCTCCCAGATAAGAGTCTGCTCACTTAACCACTACACCAAACTGGCTCTCTCAGCACGACTGATGGGGAGGAAGGCTACTGAGGAGGCCACAACGGGACACCCCAGGTGAAGGGGCTGCACTCACCTGCCTCTGGCTCTGCCGGCGGGAGGAGGAAGGTGAAAGGTGGGGCCCGCCCAGCTTGGTTGGAGGCCTGTAGGGAGACGGAGTAGCCAGCCCCAGAGAGGCTGGCTTGATGTCGGCAGGAGGAGACGCTTTCCACTCGCTCCGTACAATTGCAGGGCAGCAGGACAAACAGTAGGTCATACGTCACCTGCCCTTGCTCCTGGCTGGGTCTCTGTGGCAGGGGGGAAGGAAGGAAGAGGGGGTCAGCTTCACGGCCAGCCCCCTGCCCTCTTCTCACTGGCCTTCAGGGAGCAGAGGCTCTTCCAGGCCTCCCACGAAGGCTGAAGCTGGTTCCTTATCCCCAGTTTATTATCTGCTCCTTATTTGCTACTTATTCAACTGAAAACACTGAGGAGAGTCTGATAGCTCTGAAACCCAAACTAAGGTTTGGACCCCCACTTGCCCTACACCCCCATGCTCAGGGGACTCTCCCCTTCTAGGGGACATATGCTGGTTTCTGGTTCTCATGCCAGCTGCTCCAAAGTTGGGTGCCCCAGGACTAGGGTTGCCAAGTCCAATTCAAGAAATATCTGGGGACTTGGGGGTGGAGCCAGGAGGCTTTGGGGGTGGAGCCAGGAGACATTCGGGGTGGAGCCAGGAGCAAGGGTGTGACAAGCATAATTGAACTCCAAGGGAGTTCTGGCCATCATATTTAAAGAGACCGTGCACCTTTTCAATGCCTTCCTTCCATAGGAAATAATGAAGGACAGGGGCACCTTCTTTGGGGGCTCATAGAATTGGACTCCCTAATCCAATCTTTCTGAAACTTGGGGGGTATTTTGGGGAGAGGCTTTGGATGCTATGCTGAAAATTTGGTGCCTCTACCTCAAAACACAGCCCCCCCCAGAGCCCCAGATACCGGCAGATCAATTCTCCATTATTTCCTATGGGAATCAGTCTCCATAAGGAATAAAAGAGTTCCCAGCAGGTATTTCCCCCCCCCCCCGCTTTCTGATGACCCTGAAGCGGGGGGGGGCCCTCCAAATCGGGGGATCCCCTGCCTCCACCTGGGGATTGGCAACCAAACCCAGGACAATCACACAGGCAGACCGCAGGGCCAAGCTGTGCCCCAAAACAATCTTTGGATCAGTCAGGCACTCCGAACCCCACCCTCCTTCTCCACCACCAGTTCTGGGCCTTCCTTCCTTCCTTCCTTCCTTCCTTCCTTCCTTCCTTCCTTCCTTCCTTCCTTCCTTCCTCCCTCCCTCCCTCTTTCCTTGGCATGAAGCAGAATCGCTTCAGCCATTTTGTTCTCACTTGAGCTGCAACCCTCATGCCAGAGAGCGTGAGCCAGAAGACAGCAAGGGAAGCAAAGCGGGGAGAGACAACGCAACACTCTGGGAACGAAAGGAATTTATAGGGATACGTTGAATAGGAACAGCTGCTGGGTTCCCCACCGTGGTGCCCACAGGTGCCTGCCAGGACTCCCCTTGGTGCCCGCTGAAGGCCATTGCGAGGCAGGGCTTTTATCACCGGCCGCCCTCCTTCAAATGGAAGACTGAGTCAGACCGGCAGGCCCCCGGGCCTTCTGTAGTCAACATGGGGCTCTGTTCCCTCTTTCGGATTTCCTTCCTCCCAGGAGGGGTGAGAAGGGACGTTCTGCCTTTGGAGGCAGCCATTTTGGCTCAGCACCCCCTCTTGAAATCCCAAAGATGCCCTCAGCCTCAAAAACATCAGGGATCCCTGCGTTATCGTATCGATGCGCTTGGCACAAAGAAGTCCTGTGGCTTTCCACAAATCACCAAGTGAGGAGAACGACAGACAGCCCCGAGGCCCGCAGGATCGAGGCCACCGAGGCTCTAAGGGGCACACGGAATGGGACTCAGGAGCAGACTGCTGACTCAAGGCCAAATAACGCTGGCTCCTGTGCCCAGGACAGCTGGTGCGTCTGGGGCTAACCAACCCAAGCTGTCTTCAAGGGCTTCCCAGTGTGCAATGCAGCAGTCTAACTGTTGCAGCTACAGTGGAAGCAACTGGGGTGCCTCCTTCTCCTTGGATGCCACAGAGCCAGAGAGTGGCCAGGCGGTCTTTGCATTACCTCCCATTCCAGAGTCACGTTCCTCAGGCCATCACTCCCCAGCTGCCCCATGGTGTAGGTCACGTGTGGACTTTCACGGATTTCTGGAAAGGTCAAAGAGCGCCTGTTTGTCCTGGAAAGTTTCCTCCTCTTCTCCTGACGTTTCCCTTTGTGTTTTATCCAGGGGTGGCCAACGGTAGCTCTCCAGATGTTTTTTTTGCCTACAACTCCCATCAGCCCCAGCCAGCATGGCCAATGGCTGGGGCTGATGGGAGGGGTAGGCTGGCAAAAAACATCTGGAGAGCTTACCGTTGGCCACCCCCGTACTCTTGTTACAGTAGCAGCAGCTGCTGCCGAGCGGGCAAACAGAAACATACAGAAGGACCCTCTCACCTGCTGGAACAATGAGGGGTTCGCTCCACTCACTCCAGGGGCTGCTCCAGTGGGAGGTTCGGTGTCGAATCTGCACCTCGTGCGGGATGTCTTCCTCCACGTGACACAGGACTGGTTGAAGCCAAGCAGAGCAGAGTTTGCCCACAGCCCTGAATCCCTCTCCAGAAGAGCCCAGAAGCCAAACGGAAGACAATCCCTCCCTCCTGGCCAAAGGGACTCCCACTCTGCTTCCAGCGCGGGCTGGCCAGGGGCTCAGTCCTTCCCAGCAGCCTCTGCTTAGAGGTAGACTGCTGTCTGCCATAGAAGTTCTGCTTGGCTCCCAGGATAATGGATGTTAATAGCGCCTGAGCCTCTGTGTGTTCTCTAATCCTATTGCAAACCCCCCTAAGCCAGTTGCCGCCCACAATTCATGTGTAGTAAAGAGGGTTGCCAGACTTCAGGTGGGTCAGACTGCAAACAATAATATACCACAAGCAAATTACTATGAAAATATGGCCCTCCTGAAATATGACATCGTTGACTTACTGGCCAGCTGGAAACCGCATGAAACGACATCTTTTGCCTCCTGCTCCGTAATCGGGAGGTCTAAATTGCTTTAATATACTGTTTTATTGGTCCTAATGGATCCATTTTTAATTGTTGATGCTTTTGTAATCCACCCTGAGCCTGTTTGGTGTAGTGGTTAAGTGTGCGGACTCTTATCTGGGAGAACCGGGTTTGATTCCCCACTCCTTCATTTGCACCTGCTAGCATGGCCTTGGGTCAGCCATAGCTCTGACAGAGGTTGTCCTTGAAAGGGCAGCTGCTGTGAGAGCCCTCTCCAGCCCCACCCACCTCACAGGGTGTCTGTTGTGGGGGAGGAAGGTAAAGGAGATTGTGAGCCGCTCTGAGACTCTTCGGAGTGGAGGGCAGGATATAAATCCAATATCTTCTTCTTCTTCTTGTTTGCTGGGTAGGGCAGAATATAAACGTGTTAAATATAAATCTAGTAAATAAAATATTAAATGAAAAATTATTGCAACTACATTGCCATACCAATTCATAACGACATTGCACAATTAGTCTCATACTGTGCTAACTACATACTTTAACCTGGACCCCAAAATTCATATTTCATAACTCATATTTCATAACTCCTTCCTTGGAGGTTTTTAAACAGAGGCTAGATGGCCATCTGACAGCGATGAAGAGCCTGTGAATTTAGGGTGAGGTTTTTGTGAGTTTCCTGCATTGTGCAGGGGGTTGGACTAGATGACCCTGAAGGTCCCTTCCAACTCTATGATTCTATGATTGTTAAGAGCGGTTCCTCAGTGGAACAGGCTTTCTCAGGAGGTGGTGGGCTCTCCTCCCTTGGAGGTTTTGAAACAGGCTAGATGGCCATCTGACAGCGATGAAGAGCCTGTGAATTTAGGGGGAGGTGTTTGTGAGTTTCCTGCATTGTGCAGAGGGTTGGACTAGATGACCCTGGAGGTCCCTTCCAACTCTAGGATTCGATGATTCTATGTCAAGAACAGCAGGTCCAGATTTATCCTTGTCACGTAAAGATGAGCATTTGATCTTTGTCTTAAATAATGCGATCAAATAGCATCATTCTATCATTATTGGTGGTCATGCCCAATTATTTTACAATACTGGAAAAGAGTTGTTTCGGTGTTAAATCAAATGTTGAGTGTTGATTTGCCAATTGACCCTGTTTTGGTATTGCTCAACTGTGGGATTGACTATGAGGTTGAAAATAGCAAAAGAGATGTTATATCTATATTGTTGTCCATAGCTAAGACTGAACTAGCTACGAAATGGAAAGATAAAAAAACCTCCATCTTTGAGTAATTGGAAAGATAAAATATGGGATTATTTCATTTTAACAAAAATGGCATATTATTCTTCAAATTGTTCTCAATCTTTTGGGGAAAAAAGTTGTGATACCTTGGTTTACAATTGTGATCTTACGAATAACGATATTTTACCACAAAATTCTGTATATCATAACCTGACATATTTTTGATGTTGACAGTAATGAAATCATTTGTTCAATAAAATTCCTTTTATCTGGGGGAAAAAAAATATGAATGGACATTTGTGAGATGTGTAGAAGAGTGGACATGTAGGACAATATTCTGTTTTGCCTTTGGAAAAGTCACAAAGGAAATGGAATCACAGACTGGCTGGTGGAAGGCTCTGTCAGAATGGGATATGTCTGTCTACCGTCCACCTTATGAAGAAATAATTGCGCTTGTATGGTCATATCTCAACGAATATAAAAACTTTCTTCTGAAGCATATACATGACAAAGATAAGTCTTCCAGCGGCTCAAAGCACTTCATTCTTCACTGGGATCTGGACCTGCTGTTCTAGACATGCCTTCTGAAATATGAATTTTGGGGACCAGATTAAAGTATGTGGTTAGCAGTAAGAGAATGATTATGCAATACCGTTACGAAGCTATGCTACACAGAATTGGTATGGTAATGTAGCTGCAATAATTTTCACAGTGATTTGTTCATGGTATTATTATTATTTGCAGTTTAAACTCCAGGTGGGGCCTGGAGTTCTCCTGGAATCACACCATCTCCGGATTACACAGGCCAGTTCCTCTGGAGCAAAGGGCTGCTTGGGAAGGGGGGGGGGCTCTGTGGGCACCACCTCCCTCCAGCCAGGAGCTCCACCCCCAAATTGGGAGGAATTTCCCAACCCAGGGCTGGCAACCCTACTAGTCAGTGCCATAGATTACACTTTCTAAAAATCTACCTGGTCAGCTATCACCTTTCCAAGGGGGTCAGGGAAGCTAACCTACCAACCAGTTTCCCAGTGTTGTCATCGTCCTCTTCCTTCCTGGAATAGTCGCAGTTTCCCTGAAAGCAAAGGAGGCATCCGTCAGAACATTGAGAGGGCTGCTCCCTGCTCTGCCGTGGGGAAGGAATGTAGCCCTTGCTTGGAAACCCAGAGCTCAGAATATCTGGGGTGCTATGTAAGGTCAGTGAAAAGGCCAGGCCAAATCTGTCCTGACCTGGTTGGGCTGCCCCCAAACAAAGACTGCAGCTCCAGGGGTACTGCATTTCCTGTTGCTGCCACTTTTCAGTTGGCACAGGCGGGAGAACTCCTCAAGAAGCAAGCAAGGTAGAAAAAGCGCTTGGCGCTCTGGGGAGATTCAGCACAGCCCCTCCCCCCCCCCCACCCCCGTCTGCCTCTCTTGAGTGATCCTGCGATGGAAGAGGCCTGCTCCGCCCACCTCTCCTTGGCGTTGCCAACTCCTGGAGGGGGTTACTTCTTCTTTCCACTGGGATCGCTCACTGCCACACCACCTGGCATTTGGCGGGAGGGGTCCTGCTAGGAGCTCCTGACTCCCCCTCACAGCTTGAGGCCTCACTGCTACATCCTCTCTTTGTGGAGAAAATCCCCTCACTCTGAGTTTTTAAAGTGTGGGTTTTTCCCCTTCTCTGGAAGGGGCAGGAAGCCAATTCAATTGCCTGCTAATTTACACTGATAGGAAGGAAAGGTCCCCTGTGCAAGCACCAGTCGTTTCCGACTCTGGGGTGATGTTGCTTTCACAACGTTTTCACGGCAGACTTTTTACGGGGTGGTTTGCCATTGCCTTCCCCAGTCATCTACGCTTTCCCACCAGCAAGCTGGGTACTCATTTGACCGACCTCGGGAGGATGGAAGGCTGAGTCAACCTGGAGCCGGCTACCTGAACCCAGCTTCCGCTGGGATCAAACTCGGGTTGTGAGCAGAGGGCTCCGACTGCAGTACTGCAGCTTTACCACTCTGCGCCACAGGGCTCTTGCAAAAGGTAAAGGTAGTCCCCTGTGCAAGCACAGTCGTTTCCGACTGGAGTGACGTTGCTTTCACAATGTTTTCACGGCAGACTTTTTACAGGGTGGTTTGCCATTGCCTTCCCCAGTCTTTTACACTTTCCCCCCAGCAAACTGGGGACTCCTTTTACCAACCTCGGAAGGTTGGAAGGCTGAGTCATCCTGGAGCTGGACACCTGAACCAGCTTCCGCTGGGATTGAACTCGGGTCGTGAGCAGAGGGCTCCGACTGCAGTACTGCAGCTTTACCACTCTGCGTCACAGGGCTAATAGACCCTATGGGAAAACAAACGAAGGGATTTGGTGCTAGGATTCCTGGAGATTCCCCAGAATGCCTTCCAGGCTTGAAGCCAGGATTTTAAAAGTTGGGGAGGGGGGGACATGTAAAAAAGTCAGGGGGCACTTTGTGGCACCCCTCCCCTGACTGCTGCCGCCATGACTCAAGCGCCTGATCTTCTGCCTTGCCACTACTTGAGGGGCCGCACGGGTGAAAGCTGAGAGGCTGGGGCGCCCCCTCCCTCTGCCCCTCCCATACCTGCTGATCGGAGGGCCCTTTCAATGGCATGGGAGGGGCAGTGGCGGCTCGTGGGTCCCCCTCCCCTGCAATTTAAATCACTGAAGGGAGGGAGAGGCGGCCTCTCCACTTCCACTCCAAGGGCAGTGGCAGGAGGAGAGGGAAGGAAGGAAGGTCGGGGGGGGGCAGGCAGGGTGTCAGGGGGCAGGCCCCCCTTAGGCCCCCTGTAGCTACAGGCCTGATGCCTTTCAGGAGGGGTCCCTGGAGGCACCTGCCACTTGCGAGAGTGGAGGGAGGGATGTGGGGCGGGGGGAGACACAGGTTCCGTAAAAGCCCCTCATAGCGGCCATCTTGTGTCTCCCAAGTAATGGCATGTAGATAGGAACCTCATAACACTGTAGGACTATTAGTGACTGCCTGATTTTGATATCAGTTAAGGTATGTCTAGAAAAGGCATTTGTGACCAATTTTCTTTTGAAATCCGTTTGCTGCTCTGCTTAAGGAGGCTTGTAAATATTTTCTTTTCAATAAATCTTATTATTTTTTTCCTGGTTCCCAATCCCAGGCTAGGTACCACCTAGATTTCCCACCATCTTGGACAGGCTAGTGCAAGAGGGGCCCCGGGGTTGGGAGGAAAGCCCCCTAGTTGCAATTGGTCCCCATGGTAACCACTTCCTGGGTAGCCAAGCCTCAGAACCAGGCAGGGAAACTGGAAGTCCTGTTCCTCCAAGAGGACTTTGAATCTGTGCAGAAACAGACCGCATCCCGGAGATATCTGGCAGATCTGACTATGCAGATCCATCCAGAGAAACGCCACGGCTTGGGTCCTGCAAATCCATTCTGCTACTGGTAGAGTCGTACTCCAGAGCACAGAGGCTCTTTTCAGAGGAAAGTCCTGAAGCTGCAGAGTGGATCCCTGGGTCCAGCTGCACCAGATCACTTGATTCAGTGGGAGGCAGAGGTGAAGCAAGGCGGCAGGCTGACCTGCCGCCGTGAAAACCCTGGAGTGGCAGGAAACCCCTGGGAAGGTTGGCACTTGAGGCCGTGTTGCACTGAGCTTGCCCCCAAAGTGCTGGTCTCAACTGGCAACTCACCAAGGCCCATTTCCCCTCCGTGCTGTTGTGCCGAATCCTGACCTCCTTCTTTAAGGGGGGGCAGCCCCAAGAGGGCCGGGGCCACTTCAGGTTCAGTGTCCCCTTCGCTTTGACGCTCTCCATTTTCTCCCTGGGTGGTGCATCGAATTTCACTGGAAGGAGAAGACAGAGGCTAAGACAGTTGGGCTGTGGGGGGGGGGGGGGGGGAGGTTTGCTCTGGGCAGACACAGGGCTTTTTTTTTTAACCAGGAACGCAGTTCCGGCTGGCTTGGCATCAGGGGGTGTGGCCTGATATGCAAATGAGTTCTTTCTGGGCTTTTTCTACAAAAAAGGCCCTATGCGAAACAATGGAGATGTCAGGGGGTGTAGCCTAATATGCAAATGAGTTCCTGCTGGGCTTTTTCCTGCAAAAAAAGCTCTGGGCAGACGTATTTCTTTTGGACCAGCAGTGAGCCTAAAGCCTATCTCCATGTGGGAGGAAACTATATATAATAGTATAGAGACAAAAAGCAAAATGCTCACGGTTAGCACAAGCTGTAATAAACTATAATTCTATATATATTGAATAATAAAGAATAAAAAATCATATGACTGTGAATTCTTCATAACTTACAGAGGGTACAAATCCCATACATGTACCAGACAGAATACAATGCAGACTTGACAGTAAAACACTTGCACAAGCGCATACAGAAAAATTTAGTCCATTTTGTAGGAACTCTCGTTCCTTTCACTAAGTTGGCGTTGGTGTTGAGAAGATGGAATCTCTATTGATCCCCCACACACCCAATGAATGCGACGGATTGCTAGCAGTACTGTTCCGTTTCTCATAGGCTTCCTCAGGCATGCGTGCTTGTATGCACTTGTGCAAATGCTTTAAATAATCATCGTTTATTACAGCTTGTGCTAACCGTGAGCATTTTGCTTTTTGTTCTTTAACCTGCATGTGGAGCCGGGAGATTTCCCAAAAGGACAACTTATCTCCAGACACTAGAGGGCAGTTCCCTTGAAGAAAATGGCTGCTTTGGGCAGTGGTGTCAAACTCACTTGTTCTGAGGGCCAACTCTGACATAAAGGATTTGCGCCTTAGGTGGGCTGGATCTCTCCCACATTTGTCTACCCCTGCCAAGGCCCTTCCCCTCCCGGGTGCCATCCCTAAAGCTCCAGGAATTCTCCCACCAGAGCTGGCAACCCTATTTGGAGCCCATTTCCACTTCATAAGAACATAAGAGAAGCCATGTTGGATCAGGCCAATGGCCCATCCAGTCCAACACTCTGTGTCACAAAAGAACATAAGAGAAGCCATGTTGGATCAGGCCAATGGCCCCTCCAGTCCAACCCTCTGTGTCACATAAGAACTGAAGAGAAGCCATGTTGGATCAGGCCAATGGCCCATCCAGTCCAACACTCTGTGTCACAGTGGCAAAAAAAATTATATATATATATATATATATATATATATATATATACACACACACACACACACTGTGGCTAATAGCCACTGATGGACCTCTGCTCCATATTTTTATCTAAACACCTCTTGAAGGTGGCTATGCTTGTGGCTGCCACCACCTCCTGTGGCAGTGAATTCCACATGTTAATCACCCTTTGGGTGAAGAAGTACTTCCTTTTATCCCTTTTAACCCGTCTGCTCAGCAATTTCATCGAATGCCCACGAGTTCTTGTATTGTGAGAAAGGGAGAAAAGTACCTCTTTCTCTACTTTCTCCATCCCATGCATTATCGTGTAAACCTCTATCATGTCACCCCACAGTCGACGTTTCTCCAAGCTAAAGAGCAAAATGCTCAAGGCCATTAACTGCTCACCAGCCAAGTAATTAACGCACCGGTTGTTTTTGGGACTGGTTTGGATGCTACCAGGAAATTATTCTCCCCACCCTGATTTCCCCTGCGACTTCCATGCCCCTCTGGGCTTTTCCCTATCTTCCTGGCAACCTTCCCCAAACCTGCTTTGCTGTGACATTTTGGGAAACATTGTGGCAATGCTGGGGTGTGTGTGTGTGTGGCACCCATGTGGGCAGGGAGGTCTGGGTCTTCTTGTTCTTGCTCCCATCCATGCCATTTTCCTTCCTCCAGCCCTCCAAACTGACCAGCCCCCCCTGCCCCCCGATAGCAGGACCACGGAGGTACAGCAACTGCGAAGAACAACAAAATACTCTCTCGGTTTACAAAACTATTTCTCAGTATAATAGAAGGTAGGTCAAGGTAGTCCCCTGTGCAAGCACCAGTCATTTTCGACTCTGGGGTGACGTTGCTTTCACAAAGTTTTCACAGCAGACTTTTTACAGGGTGGTTTGCCATTGCCTTCCCCAGTCATCTCTGCTTTCCTCCCAGCAAACTGGGGACTCATTTTACCAACCTTGGAAGGATGGAAGGCTGAGTCAACCTGGAGCCAGCTACCTGAAACAGCTTCTGCTGGGATCGAACTCAGGTCATGAGCAGAGGACTCCGACTGCAGTACTGCAGCTTTACCACTCTGCGCCACGGGGCTCTTATAATATATATATTTTTGTTGTTTAGTCGCACAGTCGAGTCCGACTCTTTGCGACCCCATGGACAAAGTCACGCCAGGCCCTCCTGTCTTCCATCATCCTCCGAAGTCTGCTCAAATTTGTGTTTGTTACATCAAGCGGGCGGAGGTTACAAGCATTGAGGCACTGCTGTTGAAGACGCAGCTGCGCTGGGCAGGACATATTTCCAGGATGGAAAACCACCGCCTTCCCAAGATTGCCCTGTATGGCGAACTTTCCACCAGCCATCGAAATAGAGGGGCACCAAAGAAGAGGTACAAGGACTCCTTGAAGAAATCCCTTGGCACCTGTCGCATCAACCATCACCAGTGGTCTGACCTAGCCTCAGATCGCAAAGCATGGAGGCACACCATCCACCAGGCTGTCTCTTCCTTTGAGAACGCACACATAGCTGGTCTTGAGGACAAAAGGAGATTGAGGAAGAATCGCACTGCTACAGCACCAACCCCAAATCAGACTTTTCCCTGCAGTCACTGTGGCCGGACCTGCCTGTCCCGCATTGGTCTTGTCAGCCACCAGCGAGCCTGCAGCAGACATGGACTACTGCACCTTTCTTAAATCTTCGTTCGCGAAGTCAAGCCGAGAGATAGAGAGAACACTGTCCAGCCATCTCACCTTTTGCTGTTCCTTTTCCAGCATCAGGATCTTCTCCAGGGAGTGCTCCTTTCTCATTTGGTGGCCAAAGTATTTGAGTTTCAGCTTCAGCATCTGACCTTCCAGGGAACAGTCTGGGTTGATTTCCCTTAGGACTTAGGATTTCCCTTAGGATCTTCTTGCAGTCCAAGGGACTCTCAAGCATCTATTCTTCTGCACTCGGTGTTCCTTATGGTCCAGTTCTCACAGCCATACATTTATTCTGGGAATACCATCGCTTTGACTATACGGACTTTTGTTGTCAGGGTGATGTATACTCTTCAGCAATTCATAACAGTGTTACAATACAAAAGGGCAGTTAGAAAACCATCTAACGCACAACATAGCTACTGTCCATAAATCATAATTCTATGGACACAACTATTATACTGACAGATAGAAATTGGCAGTGGCATTCCACAAAAAAATTAAAAATATTAAAAATCAGAGGAAGTCAGCAATTGTTGCGGCACATCAAGTCTACTGAACCTATGAACATGGAAGACAGTCCCTAGAAGGATAGCTCATATCCAAAACTAAATTGGACCGGTTCTTTTTATCATCGAACTGGACTCAGAAAGAATTATGATTTATGGACCGTAGCTATGTTGTGCACTGGATGGTTTTCTAACTGCACTTTTGTATTGTAACACTATTGAAGAGTACACAAACACACACACAGACACACAGACCTTGAATTCAGCAGGAGCTCACAGGAGCACAGCTCCTGAACCTTTCTGATGGTTTCCCCTCTTCCTCCCCCCAACCTTGTCCACTGAATAGGAGGTGCAGCTGCATAACAATCCCTGGATGAGCTCCACCACCTATTTTTCTACAAAAAGACCCCTGTATATATATATTACTGAGAAACAGTTTTGTAAACAGAGAGAGTATTTTTTTTAAACTTTAAATTTTTTATTAATTTTTCCAACCATAACCATACAACCTTAATACACGCTTGACACCAAAGAATTACAACAACATGCATACATTATAGTCATGACTTAATTATCATTTATATTAAATAGAGGACCTCTAAACCCTTCTATCATTTCACACTATTCCAAATATCAACCAGATTTCCAATATATCATCAGGCACTATGTAATCTGTGATTTAAAAAAAAAAATCTTCAATAATATGAGAAATTAATATATATTTTTTGGAATATACCTTTCGAAATCTTCTAGAGAGACTATTTTGTTGTTGTTCCCCCCCGCCTCCAAAGCAGATTTTCGGACTCTTTTTAAAAATGCCCATTGACATAATTATAGCGGCCTAATTGCAATTGACATTGCTGTCTAAATTCCTAGCCCAGTTTGATGCAGAGATATTCCCTTACAGGCCCAAAACAAAAGGGGCTACAGACATCCTTTAAAAAAAGGCTTGGGTTTCAGAGACTCCAAGACAGATTTTGATGTGATGATGCTCTCAACTGCCAGTTTAAAGCAAAAGATAAAGCCCTCCCCCTCCCCCAGTGGCATGGGAGAGTGGGTGGCTACTGCAGGGGTCTGGGGCAGGGAAAAGACAAGGCAGCCAACCCTGTGGAAACTCTGTGGCTCTTGAGCAACTCTTGAGCTCTACAGAGCAGGGGGATTTCACACAAGGCTCTTCCCATCGGGAAAGCAGCCCAGCAGCAACCCATCTCCCAGAGTGCAGGGGCAATACAATAGGGTTGCCAATCCCCAGGTGGGGGCAGGGGATCCCCCGGTTTGGAGGCCCTTCCCCCACTTCAGGGTCGTCAGAAAGCAGGGGGAGGGGAGGGAAATGTCTGCTGGGGACTCTATTGTTCCCTATGGAGATTTATTCGCATAGAAAATAATTGAGAATTGATCTGCGGGTATCTGGGGCCCTGGGGGCGGGGCTGTTTTCAGTACAGCATCTAGTGCCTCTCCCCAAAATATCCCCCAAGTTTCAAAACGATTGAACCAGGGGGTCCAATTCTATGAGCCCCAAAAGAAGGTGCCCCTATCCTTCATTATCTCCTACGGAAGGAAGGCATTGAAAACGTGTGCCGTCCCTTGAAATGTGATGGCCAGAACTCCCTTTGGAGTCCAATGATGCTTGTCACAACCTTGATCTTGGCTCCACCCCTAATGTCTCCTGGCTCCACCCCCAAAGTCCCCAAATATTTCTTAAATTGGACTTGGCAACCCTACAATACACCTCTCTGTTGGCAGCAGAGAACTAGGACAAATTAGAACCCACGGCAGAGGACAGGCTGTAGGTCATTGAGGCTCCCTGATTGCCCAGTCCCAGCGAGGGCAACATTATCTGCGACTTGTGCAGTCCCCGTAAATCATGCGCTGCAGGAAACAGAGCCGAGGCCAGGAGTTCCTCCGCACTGCAGCAACCACAACATGTACTCACCGGCTTCGCTGATCTGCAGCGTCAGCTTCTCCGAAATGAGCCCTGGGTCCTCGGTGTGGTTCTCCACCCAAAGGGTGACATTGTTCAGAGAGGAAACGGTGTTCTCATCAAAGCAGAAGGAGGTGGCTGCCCCAGCCCAAAAGGCCTCGTTCATCGTCTGGTCCTGGTACCTGCAGGCAAGGGATGGGGGTCAAGGGGGGAGGCCACATTCTGGCATTCTGAGGAAGGCCTCTCCTGCCAGGCCTCGTGGGGCTACAATGGGGCAGAGACGGCAGGATTTCTTCATACTCCAGTTTGGAGGCCCTCCCCCCCACCCCGCTTGAGGATCTTCAGAAAGTGGGGGGGAGAGGGGGAAATGTCTGCTGGGCACTCCATTATTCTCTACAGAGACTGATTCCCATAGGGTATAATAGAAAATCATTCTTTGGTTATCTGGGGCTCTAGGGGCTGTTTTTTGAGGAAGTGGCACCAAATTTCCAGCAGAGCATGCAGTGCCTCTCCTCAAAACACCCTCCAAGTTTCAAAAGGCTTGGACCAGGGAGTCCAATTCTGTGAGCCCCCAAAGAAGGTGCCCCTATCCTTCATTATTTCCAGTGGAGGAAAGGCATTAAAAAGGTGTGGAGTCCTTTCAGTGTGATGGCCAGAACTCCCTTTGGAGTTCAATCATGCTTTTCACAACCTTGCTCCTAGCTCCACCTCCACCTCCACTGCCTCCTGGCTCTACCCCCAAAGTCTCCTGGCTCCACCCCCAAAGTCCCCAGATATTTCTTGAATTGGACTTGGCAACCCTACTGGTTGTCCATGACTACCGACAGGATCCTGGGGCAGCTAGGTCTGATGATCCAGGCAGTCTTGGGTAGCCATTTATTTATTAACTAAATGCATATACTGAAGCATTTTTTTCTTCTAAACCAGGGGTGTCAAACATGAAGTTCAGGGGCCGTAACAGGCCCCCGAGCAACCAGCTGTCATCTGTTTCCTTCTCCCTCTCTCTTGCTTCCTTCTGCATAACAGCTTGCTTTGCAAGGCTTGCTCAATCGCACAGGAGCTACAGAGCAAATCCTCCATTTTCTTCATTGGCTGAGGCTCCTCCCTTGAAGAAGAAGAAGAAGATATTGGATTTATATCCCGCCCTCCACTCTGAAGAGTCTCAGAGCGGCTCACAATCTCCTCTCCCTTCCTCCCCCACAACAGACACCCTGTGAGGTGGGTGGGGCTGGAGAGGGCTCTCACAGCAGCTGCCCTTTCAAGGACAACCTCTGCCAGAGCTATGGCTGACCCAAGGCCATTCCAGCAGGTGCAAGTGGAGGAGTGGGGAATCAAACCCGGTTCTCCCAGATAAGAGTCCGCACACTTAACCACTTCACCAAACTTCCTCTCTGGAGGAATAGCTTGCTTTGACAGGCTCTCTCAATTGCACAGCAGAACTACTGAGCCAAGCCCCTCTACTGGCTGAGGTTCCTCCCCCCCTGCAGTCTCCTGGGAAGAAAGGAGAGAGCCAGAGCTTCCTTTGCCCAGTTCCCTCGATCCCATGGGAGAGATACAAAGAAAGCACCTTTAAGACCAACCAGTGCTAACATTTTAAGCATGTTTTGAGTTTTTAAATATATATATTTGCGTTTGTCTGTTGTTCTTTATAAAATTTATATCTCTGCTACCTAATCTGAAATAGGTGCACACATGGCCCCGTCTGGCATGGCACAGCCCAACAAGTTCCTGCTGGTTACAATAAAACAGGCCAACGCCATGCTGGGAATTACTAGGAAGGGAATTGAAAACAAATCCGCCAGTATCATAATGCCCCTGTATAAATCGATGGTGCGGTCTCATTTGGAGTACTGTGTGCAGTTCTGGTCGCCGCGCCTCAAAAAGGATATTATAGCATTGGAGAAAGTCCAGAAAAGGTCAACTAGAATGAGTAAAGGGCTGGAACACTTTCCCTATGAAGAAAGGTTGAAACGCTTGGGGCTCTTTAGCTTGGAGAAACGTCGACTGCGGGGTGACATGATAGAGGTTTACAAGATAATGCATGGGATGGAGAAAGCAGAGAAGGAAGTACTTTTCTCCCTTTCTCACAATACAAGAACTCGTGGGCATTCGATGAAATTGCTGAGCAGCCGGGTTAAAACGGATAAAAGGAAGCACTTCTTCACCCAAAGGGTGATTGGCATGTGGAATTCACTGCCACAGGAGGTGGTGGCGGCTACAAGCATAGCCACCTTCAAGAGGGGTTTAGATAAAAATATGGAGCAGAGGTCCATCAGTGGCTATTAGCCACAGTGTGTGTGTATGTATAAAATTTTTTGCCACTGTGTGACACAGAGTGTTGGACTGGAGGGGCCACTGGCCTGATCCAACATGGCTTCTCTTATCTTCTTATGTGACACAGAGTGTTGGACTGGATGGGCCACTGGCCTAATCCAACATGGCTTCTCTTATCTTCTGTGACACAGAGTGTTGGACTGGATGGGCCACTGGCCTGATCCAACATGGCTTCTCTTAGGTTCTTCTGTGACACAGAGTGTTGGACTGGATGGGCCATTGGCCTGATCCAACATGGCTTCTCTTATGTTCCCATTTCGTCTACCTTCATGCCAGGAAAAAGCTTCTGCCTGTGCCAAACTGCCATGGCAGGGCTGCTTAAAAGGTAAGAGAGGAGGCTGTGGGGAGACAGTGCCTGCCACTTCGGGGGCAATGGTGCCCAGATGGTTTTTCCACACGCACCTGAGGTGGAGGGTATAGTTGGCTCTGGGGGTCTTCCCGGCCTCCCAGCTGCAGTTGACTTGTCGTGCCATGCAGGACTCCTTCGAGCAAAGCAAACTGTGGGGCCCGGCAGCATCCCGACCTGCGGAGCACAAACAAGAAACTTTGCTGCTGCTGCTGCTGCTGCTGGAAAGTGAAGGGGGTTTGGTGGAGGTCAAACAATGGGCAGCCCCCTTTTAACTGGATGGGGGAATCTGCCAAGCCAGACGGATCCTCAGTCTACGGCACCTGGGCTTCTTTCCAGGCCTCAGGGCACTCCCCCTCTTTTTCTACTAAAAGCAGGAACGGAATAGGAGCCTCTTTCCACAGCTGCTGCAGCCAGAGATCTAGAAGCGCAGCTCCTCGAGAGGTGCTTTCAAAATGCATTAGCTGCTACTTAGCCTGCGTCTCCAGGGGCGCTCCTTGTCCCCGTTTCCCCTGAGCAGGGGCCCAATTCTGACTTCGACCTAGCCGAACAATCAGGGAAGGCCATGGCCAGCCTCTCACGCAGGCCCAGCGCGGATCAGCCTGGCCTGGGGAGGGGGGAGAAGGCAAGGTTAGCCCAGCAGTCTCAAACACCTGGACTTGTTATTACGGTTCCCAACAAATAAGGACATAAATAAAATGAACAGGCACATTAAAAACAGAATAAAGGAAACAAGGACCAGATTCCCTAGGTCAGGGTGGGCAAATATATTTAACAATAAGAGCCACATAGAATAAACATCAGATGTTTGAGAGCCGCAAGACAGGAAGGAAGGAAAGGTAGAAAGAAAGCAAATAGATGGGGGGAGGGAGAGAGAGAGAGAGGTGGAAAGAAAGCAACTTTAAGTGCCTTCTCCAAGCTGGCTGACAAGGCAGTGGGGGCTTTGATAGTGACACAATATGAGTGAAAGAGCCACACGTGGCTCCCGAGGCACAGTTTGGGCCCCCCTGCCCTAGATCCTGCCCTTGACGGGATCTCTGTTGCCTGCCTGGAGATCAACTGCCCCACCAAAGTTGGGAAGCCACCAGAAACCCCCTCAATGGCCCGAAGAGCCAATGGCTGGTTTGGGGGAAGGGAAAACAATGAGGCAGGCAGGCGTCAGAAAGACCTGGGGTGCGTTGGGATGTGAAGACGGCCGAAGAGAGTGAGCCAAGTTTGCCGCTGTGGAGCGGGCCAGGATTCCTCTCTCTTCAAGCGGCAGCAGTGTGAGTCCACTGCTCACCACCACCTCCCCACCACCAACCAGGGACCGCAGCGTCAGCTGGTTCTGGGCAATGAGATGGACCTGCCTACCTTAGGGACCGTCTCTCTCCATATGTTCCCCAGAGAGCACTGAGATCTAGTTCAGAAAACCTTCTGAAAATCCCTGGGCCAAAGGAGGCCAAGCTAAAAACAACAAGGGAGCAGGCCTTTTCGATAATGACACCCCAATGGTGGAACCAGCTGCCAGAGGTGCGGGCCCTACGAGATCTTAATCAGTTCCGTAGGGCTTGTAAAACCGCCCTCTTCCACCTTGTTTTTTTTAGGTGGAACCTTGGCAATAACATTAAGCCATTTTATGGTATACTGAGACTGTAGCCCCATTAAGTTATACTGGTTTTTAGATTACTTATTTAATTTAAATTCCCTTAAATTTATGAACTGTACTTTAATGGTTATTATTCTGATTTTATTGTTATGTCATGGCATATGTACCATGTCTTGTAAGCCGCCCTGAGCCTGCCTTGGCGGGGAGGGCGGGGTATAAATAAAAATTTATTATTATTATTATTATTATTATCGAGGCAGAAGGTGGCCAGAGAAGACAGCATCTGATGGTGCTTTGCGGTGGTGCAGATATCCTGTGAGGAACATACAACCGTGTTCTCCCCACAATACTTGCAGAAATGAAAAGGAACCGTTCCCTGACCTATTTGTCGCAAACGTTTGTGGTTCAAGATCCAACCCCCCTCCGATAGGGTTGCCAATCCCCAGGTGGGGGCAGGAGATTCCCCGGTTTGGAGGTCCTCCCCCCCACTTTAGTGTCATCAGAAAGCGGGGGGGGGGGTGTTGTCTGCTGGGCACTCATTATTCCCTATGGAAACCTATCCCTATAGGGAATAATGGAGAGTTAATCTGCGGGTATCTGAGGCTCTAGAGGGGCTGTATTTTCAGATAGAGGGACCAAATTTGCAGCATAGCATCCAACACCTCTCCTCAAACGAACCCCCAAGTTTCAAAAAGATTGGACCAAGGGGTCCAATTCTATGAGTCCCAAAAGAAGGTGCCCCTATCCTTCATTATTTCCAATGGAGGGAAAGAATCTAAAAGGTGTGCAGCCCCTCTAAATGTGATGGCCCCTTGGAGTTCAATGATGCTCGTCACACCCTTGCTCCTGGCTCCAACCCCAAAGTCCCCAGATATTTCTTGAATTGGATTTGGCAACCTTACCCCAGCAGGGTGGCCCAACTGAGCGGCTGCAAGAACAGCTCTTGACATGCAGACAACGTGGGGGGTCAACCGAGTGAAGCCCTTCAGAGTGATCTCAAACACAGCCTGTGCCTGCCTGGATCGTGGCCAGCGGTGCGGAGAGATGCCCACATGCATCAGTCAGTGGTTCGAAAACATCTGTATAACCGCTTCTCATTACAATCCCCGCGGCAGTTCACCGCATGCAAGAAATCCCGCAATGTAATTTTTAAAGAGACAAGATGCAAAGAACAAAGCGAGCAAAATCCGGGGGCTCCCATGCTGCCGGTATTCTCTGCTCTCTTCTGCCGGGTACAGAATTGAGACCAGCCTCGCCCTGCTGTGCCCAGGAACAGAGAAGAGAAAAGCCCTTCTGAAGCGCTGCCCTCAAAGCCTGGCTCCACACGTGCACCATGCCCTGTGGGCAGGGGGAAAACAGTGGGCAGTTGAGGGCCTGGCACACGCAGCCATCGACTGTTTGCAGAACCTGACTGCCCGGAGCAGAGGAGAGGGGCCGGGGCACGTGGTTCTCCACTCCTCTTTTGGGAGCTGCTGCTGCTGCTGCTCCGGCTTTGGGTGGCCCCTGCTCTCCAAAGTCTCAGCACCAGCATTAAACCCCTTTCCTTCCATTTCGTGCCATAAACTGGGGGCACGAAGGTTCCTCATTAACATACACACACCCCACTCACCTCATTTTCTAGGAATAAAACCCAGGGGAAGGGAGGGGAGGACCCTGAAAAGTTCTCAAAGCAAATGAGATGGACCTGAGGAATGGAGGGAATTCTGTCACATCCTGGCTTTGGGGAGGAGAAACCCACACATGGCCACCGACAACCCACGGATTCTCAGCCTCCTCCCTCCTCCAGCCCCCAGCAGAGGGGTGTCTTCTGGCAGGCTAGTGGTCGCTCCCTTCCCAGCCGTGCCGGGGTGTCTTTTCAGCTGCCCGAGAGCCTCCTGCTCAACTTACCGCCTGGCATCCCCGACACTGCTAAGCACAGCCGCAGCAGGTGTCCCCACACCAGAAGGCTTCTGCCATGCCAGGAGCGCCCCATCTCCAAAGACCCACAGGCGCCCTCCATCTTCGTCTCCTCCACGCTGACACAGAAAGCGCTGCCCGACCAGCTTACCAGGTGCAGTGGGGCTTCCCCCCTTTTTCCTGGCAGTGAGGTGTCAACACGCCTCCGTCCTGTGGGGCAAGCTGATGGGGCCTCCTTCCTAGGGCCTTTGGCAACGAGTCTACGCTTCCTTTCCTCCGCTTTTGCTTTCCTTTGGCCTGCCTTCCCCATCTCTTCTTACAAGCCACACAACTCCAAGGGGGCACAGCACAGCCCCTTCCAGGGTGCCTGTAGAGACTCCCTCTTCATTGGGTCCAGCAGAGCCTCCCTTTTGACAGGGGGGAGAAGGTCACAGGCCTGCCAGTGCTTCCCCCCCCCCCCATACCATCTGCTCTCTCAGCTTAAGGAAGCCACAGCAAAAAGAATTCTGGGGCAGAACCCCCTTGTGCCTCCCGCTGCCTGTGAGGCCTGGTCCAGGCCGGGGGTGGGGGAAGCCCTCCTCTCTTCCTCCTGCCGAGAAAACCACATCCTGTCTTCACAGCACAAAGGTTTCACCTGGGGGGGGGGGGGAAGGAGCCATGCAGCAGAATGGACTCGGTCAGTGAGGTCGTTTCAGGCTCCCGTTTGGGGGGAGGGTCACCACACCCCAAAAAAGATATGAGAGCACTGGGAAAAGTGCAGGAAAGGGCAGCTAGAATGATTCAAGGGTTGGAACACTTTCCCTATGAAGAAAGGTTAAGAAGCTCTGGACTCTTTAGCTTGGAGAAACATCAACTGTGGGGTGACATGAGAGAGGTTTACAAGATTATGCCTGGGATGGAGAAAGCAGAGAAAGAAGTACTTTTCTCCCTTTCTCACAATACAAGAACTCGTGGGCATTCGATGAAATTGCTGAGCAGTCGGGTTAGAACGGATAAAAGGAAGTCCTTCTTCACCCAAAGGTTGATTAACATGTGGAATTCACTGCCACAGGAGGTGGCAGCGGCTACAAGCATAGCCAGCTTCAAGAGGGGATTGGATCAACATCTGGAGCAGAGGTCCATCAGTGGCTATTAGCCAAAGCATATTATTGAAACTCTCTGTCTGGGGCAGTGATGCTCTGTATTCTTGGTGCTTGGGAGGGTACAGTGGGAGGACTTCTAGCCCCACTGGTGGACATCCTGTTGGGTTTTTTAGCCACTGTGTGACACAGAGTGATGGACTGGATGGGACATTGGCGTGATCCAACATGGCTGAGGCAGTGGTGCTCTGTATTCTTGGTGCTTGGGGGGGCACAACGGGAGGGCTTCTAGTGCCCTGGCCCCACTGGTGGACCTCCTGATGGCACCTGGGGTTTTTTTGGCCACCGTGTGACACAGAGTGTTGGACTGGATGGGCCATTGGCCTGATCCAACATGGCTTCTCTTATGTTATGTATGGGGCAGTGATGCTCTTTATTCTTGGTGCTTGGGGGGGCAACAGTGGGAGGGCTTCTAGTGTCCTGGCCCCACGGATGGACCTCCTGATGGCACCTGGGTTTTTTGGCCATTGTGACGCAGAGTGTTGGACTGGATGGGCCATTGGCCTGATCCAACATGGCTTCTCTTAGGGAGGGGGGAGCCAAGTCCCAGACCAAGTGGGAAGGGAGGGTTTCTTTTCTCCTTCCGGCATAATACTGCACAGTTGCAGAACAGCATCAAGTCAGAGTTAGACCCACCTGAACCTAACTCCAACTGAGGGCCACCCACTGAAACCAAGGCATTCAGGGCAGCCAGACGGAACGACTTCATCATACTTTCTTCACAGGCAAAGAGAGCCAGTTTGGTGTAGTCACGCAGGGGTAGGGAACGTTGGCTCTCCGGATGTTTTTTTTTTTTTTGCCTACAACTCCCATCAGCCCCAGCCATTGGTCATGCTGGCTGGGGCTGATGGGAGTTGTAGGCAAAAAACATCTGGAGAGCCAATGTTCCCTACCCCTGTGTGAGCGGACTCTTATCTGGGAGAACCGGGTTTGATTCCCCACTCCTCCACTTGCAGCTGCTGGAATGGCCTTGGGTCAGCCCTAGCTCTGGCAGAGGTTGTCCTTGAAAGGGCAGCTGCTGTGAGAGCCCTCTCAGTCCCACCCACCTCACAGGGTGTCTGTTGTGGGGGAGGAAGGTAAAGGAGATTGTGAGCCGCTCTGAGACTCTGATTCAGGGAGAAGTGCGGGGTATAAATCTGCAATTCTTCTTCTTCTTCTACTGAAGTCCGTGTATGAACTCACCACCTTGAGCATCAGCTGTTTTGTCCCAGCCTTGTTGGCAGTGCCAGGGTTGCTAGGGACTAGGGGAAAGCGACAGGACCACTTTGGGGAGCTCTGCACACTACCCTTTCATGGATGCAGCCCAAAATCAATTTTGCCCTGTAACAGGTGGGACGTAGAATCCAAGGGTTGGAAGAGATCTCCAGGCCATGCACAAGGCAGGACGTTCACAAGTACCTCCCCCCCTCCCGATCCATGCCCAGAAGATTTTTTTTAGGGGGGGAAATCCACGATTCGCCTGGAGAAAAATTACTGCCTGACCTCAAAGTGGGGGCCGGCATGTCCCTGGGCAGGCAAGAAAGAGCTAAGCAGAGATGCAGCCCTTCCTGCCCCCCCCCCCCCATGACCTGCCTCATTCACAGAATCTCCAAAGCCCGGGAGGACTGCGATGATCAACAGAGTAAAGTGAAACAAAGCCCTCAGGCTATCCCAGCTACAGTTGCTAATTAAAATGTGCGCAATACTTGCATTTATAAATAATCTGAATGTAACTGCAATCCATACACTTAATCCATATATCCAATTAATTAATTAAATTACAAAATCATCCCTCCTACACCACCAGTAGTCCTTGCAAACTGGGATCGCAGCCCTCATACAATATGAGCCCCTTACCTCTCACCAACCAATGTTCACACAATGCGGTCTGTAATCCTTTCAAGAGGAAATCAATCAATCCAAGCTTCCGTTGTCCTTCTTCTTCCGCAATGATTCCTTCAAAAGCTGTCACAGAGATTTGTAGATTTCAAAGGAAGGCACTTCAAAAGCTATCTTGGAAGTTTATATATTTCAAAGAAAGGCATCATAGATTTTCAGTCCCAACCAAGGAGCCCGTTAACACAGGGGTGTCAAACTCATTTATTATGAGGGCCAGATTGGACATAAATGAGACACGGGGCTGGGCCATGTGTGTTCCTATCTTAGATTAGGTAGCAGAAATATAAACTTTATAAAGGACACGAATACAAAGACATTTTACAAAAAAACAAAGTTTAAAACATTAGCACTCGGTCTTAAATGTGCTTTCTTTGTATTTCTGCCAAGGGATCCAGGAGATGGTTCTTTCCTCCCTTCCCTAGGGGACCAGGAGGGGGAGGAGCCTCAGCCAATAGAAGGAAGACAGGCTTGGCTCAGTAGCTCTGCTGTGTGATTGAGAGAGCCTGGCAAAGCAAGCTCTACCTCCCCTCCTTCCTCCCCAAGGAAAGGAGCCTCAGCTAATGAAAAAAACAGGTTTTGATGCAGAAGGAAGCGAGAGAGAGAGAGAGAGGAAGCAGACGACAGCCAGTTGCTTGGGGGCCTGATAGGAGCCCTTCAGGGGGTTGATTTGGCTCCCAGGCAGCATGTTTGATACCACTGCGTTAATAATAATAATAATTATACTTTTTATTTATATCCCGCCCTCCCCGCAAAGCAGGCTCAGGGCGGCTCACAACACGTAAATACAGTGTACAGTAAAACCATATACAATAGTTACAATTTCAATTATAAAATCATCCTTAAAATCATTAAAACTTACACTAAGATTAACATTATGGTGCTATAGTTAAGATCTTCCATAAAATTCAGTGACTAAAGCGTAAAGCATATCCAGCAAGACTTTCTTGACTCGGTATTAAGTGAAGGCCATTTTAAAGAGGTGGGTCTTGCAGGCCCCGCGGAATTGGTCTAAACATCGCAGGGCCCCTACATGTAGTTCGTTTCCCATAGCTTTCTCCAAGACGGGAAAAACTCTGAAGCTTCAAATTAATACCCTGCATTGGCTGAGAATTCCCTGCATCTCTAGAGTCTCTGGAAATTCTAGAGACTCACACAGTGAATTCTCAGATGACGCAGGGCATTAACTTGTACAGGGCCAGTACTAGGGTTTCTGGCGCCCCAGGCTGCTCCCCCACACCTGTGCCTAGCTGGAGATATGGCTGGAGGAAACTGATGTGATAAACCTATCCCCAAGTAACACCGCCTGGTGATGTGGTCCTCCACCAACCCCTCACAGCTGGCTGGGGTCAGGAGAAGAGAGGAACCTGTCTTACCTTGTCTTAGCAGTAGTCTGTGCGAAAAGGATCTTGGGGTCTTAGTGGACCATTCGCTGAACATGAGTCAACAGTGTGATGCGGTAGCTAAAAAGGCAAATGCAGTTTGGGGCTGTATCAACAGAAGTATAGTGTTCAGGTCACGTGATGTGATGGTATCGCTTTACTCTGCTCGGTAAGTCCGCACCTGGAGTATTGTGTTCAGTTTTGGGCACCACATTTTAAGAAGGATATAGACAAGCTGGAATGGGTCCAGAGGAGGGCGATGAAGATGGTGAGGGGTCTGGAGACCAAGTCCTGTGAGGAAAGGTTGAAGGAGCTGGGTATGTTTAGTTTGGAGAGGAGGTGGCCGAGAGGTGATAGGATCACCATCTTCAAGTACCTGAAGGGCTGTCATAGAGAGGATGGAGGGAATTGTTTTCTGTGGCACCAGAAGGTAGGACCAGAACCAATGGGTTGAAATTAAATCAAAAGAGTTTCTGGCTCAACATTAGGAATAACTTCCTGATCGTTAGAGCAGTTCCTCAGTGGAACAGGCTTCCTCCTCGGGAGGTGGTGGGCTCTCCTTCCTTGGAGGTTTTTCAACAAAGGCTAGATAGTCATCTGACAGCAATGAAGATCCTGTGAATTTAGGGGGGGAGGAATTTGTGAGTTTCCTGCATTGTGCAGGGGGTTGGACTAGATGACCCTGGAGGTCCCTTCCAACTCTATGATTTTATTATCTTCCTTCAGTTTTCAGAGGTCCTCTTGTGCTACTGGTGTCCTTGAGACTGATCCTTCTGAGGCACATCCAAGTAGAAGAAGAAGAAGTATAAGAAGAAGATTAGATATATACCGCAGAGTAGCTTCCAATTTCCTTCCCTTCCTCTCCCCCCAACAGACACCCTGTGAAGCAGGTGGGGCTGAGAGAGCTCTGAGAGAATTGTGGCTTGCCCAAGGTCACCCAGCAGCTGCAGTGCAGAATCAGAACCAAACCCGGTTCTCCCAAACAAGTCTGTGCTCTTTGCTGAGGATACCTTGCCAGGACAGGTCTTTGACTGCCTTGCACACACCTTGGACTTAATCTTTTGATCAGAGTCTTTTGGGGATGGAGATCTGGCCTGAAGCAGGGTGAATACCGTCTACTTAAAGCAAAAGTGAAAGCGGCCCCAACACTCGGCTGGAAAGATGGCCTGGTTAAAATGGTCCGCCCACAGAGGCTCATGGATCCTCCTAGATTCCAGAATGTTCTGGGGGCTTTTAGAATTCCTAGGATGTGTCCCTGCCTGGTGGGAGTGTGAAACATGAAGCTCCTTGAAGCTCTACACTGGAGCGTCCCTTGTCAACCTCTCCTGCCCTTGAAGCAGAACCCATGGAGCGGCAGGGGGACCAAGAGGTGTTTAGACCCCCACTGGCTGAGAGCTTGTACTGAACCTGAGGAGCCCAATGGCTGAAGCAGCAAAGCAATATGATTTTTCTGCTCCTGTTCCATCACCTCTTAGCTCACAACCCTCCCAGTGTAGCTTGGCATCTGCTGAATCCTCAATCTGAGACTCTACTGTCCCAGAAACAGACAATCAGCTGTGATTCTTCTGCCATGTTGTTTGCAGATAAGTACTGAAATTTCTGGGATCCAAGATCACTGCAGATGGTGACTGCAGCCATGAAATTAAAAGACGTTTGCTCCTTGGGAGGACAGCTATGGCGAACCTGGGCAGTATAATAAAAAGCAGAGACATTACCCTGCCAACAAAAGTCCGTATAGTCAACCCAGACTGTTCCCTGGAAGGTCAGATGCTGAAGCTGAAGCTCAAATCCTTTGACCACCCAATGAGAAGGGAGCACCCCCTGGAGAAGATCCTGATGCTGGAAAAGACAGAAGGCCAAAAAAGAAGGGGACGGCAAAAGAGAAGATGGCTGGACAGCGTTACTGATGTAACGAACACAAATTTGAGCAGACTTTGGAGGATAGTGGAAGACAGGAGGGCCTGGCGTGACTTGGTCCAGGAGGTCACAAAGCTCAAATCTATTGGCCACCCAATGAGTAGGGAGCACTCACTGGAAAAGACCCTGATGCTAGGAAAGACAAAAGGCCAAAGAAGAAGGGGACGGCAGAAGAGGAGATAGAATCATAGAGTTGGAAGGGACCTCTAGGGTCATCTAATCCAACCCCCTGCACAATGCAGGAAACTCACAAACACCTCCCCCTAAATTCACAGGATGGCTGGACAGTGTTACTGATGTGACTAACGTGAATTTGAGCAGACTTCGGAGGATGGTGGAAGACAGGAGGGCCTGGCGTGACTTTGTCCATTGGGTTGCAAAGCTCAAATACTTTGGCCACTCAATGAGAAGGCAGCACTCCCTGGAACATAAGAACATAAGAGAAGCCATGTTGGATCAGGCCAACGGCCCATCAAGTCCAACACTCTGTGTCACACAGTGGCAAAAAATGTTATATACACACATACACTGTGGCTAATAGCCACTGATGGACCTGTGCTCCATATTTTTATCTAAACCCCTCTTGAAGGTGGCTATACTTGTGGCCGCCACCACCTCCTGTGGCAGTGAATTCCACATGTTAATCACCCTTTGGGTGAAGAAGTACTTCCTTTTATCCGTTTTAACCTGTCTGCTCAGCAATTTCATCGAATGCCCACGAGTTCTTGTATTGTGAGAAAGGGAGAAAAGTACTTCTTTCTCTACTTTCTCCATTCCATGCATTATCTTGTAAACCTCTATCATGTCACCCCGCAGTCGACGTTTCTCCAAGCTAAAGAGTCCCAAGCGTTTCAACCTTTCTTCATAGGGAAAGTGCTCCAGCCCTTTAATCATTCTAGTTGCCCTTCTCTGCACCTTCTCTAAAGCTATAATATCCTTTTTGAGGTGCGGCGACCAGAACTGCACACAGTACTCCAAATGAGACCGCACCATCGATTTATACAGGGGCATTATGATACTGGCTGATTTGTTTTCAATTCCCTTCCTAATAATTCCCAGCATGGCATTGGCCTTTTTTATTGCAAACGCACACTGTCTTGACACTTTCAGTGAGTTATCTATCATGACCCCAAGATCTCTCTCTTGATCAGTCTCTGCCAGTTCACACCCCATCAACTTGTATTTGTAGCTGGGATTCTTAGCCCCAATGTGTATTACTTTGCACTTGGCCACATTGAACCGCATCTGCCACGTTGACGCCCACTCACCCAGCCTCAACAGATCCCTTTGGAGTTCCTCACAATCCTCTCTGGTTCTCACCACCCTGAACAATTTAGTGTCATCCGCAAACTTGGCCACTTCACTGCTCACTCCCAACTCTAAATCATTTATGAACAAGTTAAAGAGCATGGGACCCAGTACCGAGCCCTGCGGCACCCCACTGCTTACCGTCCTCCACTGCGAAGACTGCCCATTTATACTCACTCTCTGCTTCCTATTACTCAGCCAGTTTTTGATCCACAAGAGGACCTGTCCTTTTACTCCATGATTCTCAAGCTTTCTAAGGAGCCTTTGATGAGGAACTTTATCAAAAGCTTTCTGGAAGTCAATGAGGAACTTTATCAAAAGCTTTCTGGAAGCTTTCTGGAGAAGACCCTGATGCTGGGAAAGACAGAAGGCCAAAGAAGAAGGGGACGGCAAAAGAGGAGATGGCTGGACAGTGTTACTGATGTAACTGACACGAATTTGAGCACACTTCGGAGGATGGTGGAAGAAAGGAGGGCCTGGCGGTCACAAAGAGTCGGACTCGACTGTGCGACTGAACAACAACTGAAATTACGCTCCGACTTGGATGTCATCTGTCACATAGGTTCAGGCGGGTAGCCATGTTGGCCTGAAGCAAGAGCTCAGTGGCCTGCCCCTGAAAGCTTATGCTGATGCCCAGAAGTTCATCTTCCAGGTGCCAGGGGGCAGAGTTGCCCCTGCCACAGGAAAGCCCTACCACCTGGGTAATTTGGTGTCTGGATCCCTCTGGCCCATTTCCAGGGTGGGTGTTGACACGTCCCTCCGATGGGATCTGCAAAGGCTGCTGTGTGTCGGCCGGACCTCTGCCCGCTCTGGTTGCCAGGGCCTATGTCAAGCCCTTGGAGGAGCCCTCTTGGATACCTGTCCCCAGTCCAGCCCTTCTCTTAGGCACCTACCCCGAGAGGTGCCTCTCCACCACAAAGTGGGGCCAGAGCCCCCCCCCCTCCAGCTTCTCCCCTGCTCTGCTGCTGCTGTCCTTCCTGGGCCCATGGCCTGGCTGGCTCTTCTGGGAGGGCTGCTCTGCTGTGGCCCCGCTCCCTTCCCAGGCCAGGCCAGGGGGGGGGCAGCTGGGGGCCTCCTCCTCCTCCCTCTGGGCGTCGTGGAGCAGCAGCCCGAAGCCGCGGGGGGCGCTGGAGGACCCTCCGGGCCGGGGGAAAGAGGGGAGGGGCGTGGGGGGCTCCAGCAGCAGCGCAGTTCCTTGCTTCCCCTGCCCGCATGAGCGTGCGCTCCAGGAGCCAGGGCGGGAAGGGGGCCGGGCCCAGCCTGCCGTCAGCCAGCGCTGCGCTCCCTTCTGTCCTTCCTTTAGGCACCTACCCCAAGAGGCGCCTCTCCACCACACAGTGGGGCCAGAGCCCCCCCCCCCTCCAGCTTCTCCCCTGCTCTGCTGCTGTCCTTCCTGGGCCCATGGCCTGGCTGGCTCTTCTGGGAGGGCTGCTCTGCTGTGGCCCCGCTCCCTTCCCAGGCCAGGCCAGGCCAGGGGGGGGGGCAGCTGGGAGCCTCCTGCTCCTCCCTCTGGGCGTCGTGGAGCAGGTGGGGGGGCGCTGGAGGAGCCTCCGGGCCGGGGGAAAGAGGGGAGGGGCGTGGGGGTGGTTGGGGGGCTCCAGCAGCAGCGCAGTTCCTTGCTTCCCCTGCCCGCGTGAGCGTGCGCTCCCGGAGCCAGGGCGGGAAGGGGGCCGGGCCCAGCCTGCCGTCAGCCAGCGCTGCGCTCCCCTCTGTCCTTTGCAAGGCGATCAGCTGATGCTGGGCCAGCCAATGCGGCCTTCGCCTCCTCCTGCCGCCGCGAGTGGCCGCCCGCCGGGGCTGGGCTGGGCTGGCTGGCTGGAGCGGCGGCCGTCGGGGCGCCATGGACGACTCGAGCAGCCTGCTGCGGCGCCGGGGGCTGCAGGTGAGGCTGGACGGGCGGGTCGGGAGAGCGCGAGGCAGGTGGGCTGCAGCGGGGGGGAGAAGCTCAGCCGGGGCAGGGCTCTCAAGGGGCGGGGGTCCCAACAGGCAGGCTTCCTGCCTTGACACCCCCCCCCCCCGACCCTTCTCCCTCGGCCGGCCCTGCGGAGCTGGGCGCTTGGGGAGAGGACGGCTGCGGGGAAGCCAGGGCTCTGGGTTCCAGTCTCGCCGCAGGAAGGAAAGGGAGTCTGGCCGTAGGGGAGGGGGCCGGTGTGTGTATGTGTGTGGGGGGAGGGCAGGGATGCATCCTGCTGGCTGGCTGGCTGGCCCGGGGGGGGGGGCAAAAAAGTGCAGGAGCTCAGCAGCAAATCTCCTTGGCCTAAGCCCCGGGATGTGTGTGCTGCGGGGGGAGAACCGCTCCCCCCCCCCCCCCCGCCTGCAGACCCCGGCTGGATGTTTAGGCGCTGCGCTCCTGTGAGCTGCCGCGGAATTCCAGCCTTGGCCACAGCAATGACCCCGCCCACACCCCCATGCAAGCCGGAGCCCCCACCCCAACTGCTGGAGCCGCACGCGCAATCCTGGGGGCGCTTCTACACCACGCGGAGCCCTGCAGTGACGCGGCCCTCTCCGGGGCTGCCCTCCTGACTCGGCGGCAGGTTAAGCTGCCAGAGCAAGAGGCCAGCAGGCTCCCCCTGCCCTGGTCCTGGCAACCACTCCAGGCTGGCACCTGGGCAGTGTGGAAACGTGGCCCTGTTATGGCTGGCGTCCCCTGCTGCCGGTGCCAGATTCAACCTTGTAGAGAACCCTGGACAGGCCACATCTCTGGGGCCCCCTTGCAAATCATCTCCTGAGTCCTGGGGCCCCCACTGAGGCCTGCAGGCACCTTGTCAAAAGCCCTTTAACAAAAGAAGAATTGCAGATTTATACCCCGCCCTGGAGACTCAGAGCGGTTTACAATCTCCTTCCTCCACAACAGACACCCGGTGAGGGGGGTGGGGCTGAGAGGCCTCTCCCAGAAGCTGCCCTTTCAAGGACAGAGTCTCAGAGCGGCCTACAATCTCCTTTCCTTTCCTCCCCAACAACAGACACCCTGTGAGGGGGGTGGGGCTGAGAGAGCTCTCCCAGAAGCTCCCTTTCAAGGACAGAGTCTCAGAGCGACCTACAATCTCCTCTCCCTTCCTCCCCCACAACAGACACCCTGGGAGGTGGGTGGGGCTGAGAGAGCTCTCCCAGAAGCTGCCCTTTCAATGACAGAGTCTCAGAGCGGCCTACAATCTCCTTTCCTTTCCTCCCCAACAACAGACACCCTGTGAGGGGGGTGGGGCTGAGAGGGCTCTCCCAGAAGCTGCCCTTTCAAGGACAGAGTCTCAGTGCGACCTACAATCTCCTTTCCATTCCTCCCCCACAACAGACACCCTGGGAGGTGGGTGGGGCTGAGAGAGCTCTCCCAGAAGCTGCCCTTTCAAGGACAGAGTCCCAGAGCAGCCTACAATCTCCTTTCCCTTCATCCCCCACAACAGACACCTTGTGAGGTGGATGGGGCTGAGAGGGCTCTCACAGCAGCTGCCCTTTCAGCTACAACTCCTGCCAGAGCTCTGGCTCACCCAAGGCCATTCCAGCAGCTGCAAGTGGAGGAGTGGGGAATCAAACCCGGTTCTCCCAGATAAGAGTCCGCACACTTCAACAGTACACCAAACTGGCTTTCACTACAGGGGAGAGGCAGAGAGAGGCAAACTTGGCGATGACACCAGCAGCAGCCACACCAGGCAAGTCGGACAGAGAGCAGCTCAGTTGCTGGCTGCAGGTGCAGGCTGGGAGGGCTGCAAGCAGGGGAGAAACGGGGGGGGGGGGGGGGAACGGAAGCTGGCCCCAATCCTCTAAAGGCATGGGGGCCCATAGGCCAGTACCTACCAGGCCTAATTGTTAATCTGACCCTTCCTGCTGCAACCTCTGGTCTAACCCCTGAGACTGGCACTGCCCCGCCCACTAGATGGCCTCACCCACCTCACAGGATCAGCGTTTCAGGCCGGGGCCACCTTTAATGCCCAGAATTACATGTTGGTCTTCAGGGTGCCTGACTGGACTCAGACCACCACGGCTGCCCCCACTTGAGTCCACCTCACAGGGTTGTTGTGAAGATAAAATAGCCAAGTGGGACACTGCTGGCACTTGCTTCAGGAGGACTGGTTAAGAACATAAGAGAAGCCACATTGGGTCAGGCCAGTCGCCCCTCCAGTCCAACACTCTGTGTCACACAGTGGCAAAAAAGACCCAGGTGCCATTAGGAGGTCCATCCGTGGGGCCAGGACACCAGAAGCCCTCCCACTGTTGCCCCCCCAAGCACCCAGAATACAGAGCATCACTGCCCCAGATATAAGAACATAAGAGAAGCCCTGTTGGATCAGGCCAATAGCCCATCCAGTCCAACACTCTGTGTCACACAGTGGCCAAAATCCCAGGTGCCATCAGGAGGTCCATCAGTGGGGCCAGGACTCCAGAAGCCCTCCCACTGTGCCCCACCAAGCACCCAGAATACAGAGCATCACTGCCCCAGATATAAGAATGTAGGAGAAGCCCTGTTGGATCAGGCCAATAGCCCATCCAGTCCAACACTCTGTGTCACACAGTGGCCAAAAAACCCAGGTGCCATCAGGAGGTCCATCAGTGGGGCCAGGACACTAGAAGCCCTTCCACTGTTACCCCTCCCAAGCAGCAAGAATACAGAACATCAGTGCCCCAGACAGAAGAACATAAGAGAAGCCATGTTGGATCAGGCCAGTGGCCCCTCCAGTCCAACACTCTGTGTCACACAGTGGCCAAAAAACCCAGGTGCCATCAGGAGGTCTATCAGTGGGGCCAGGACACCAGAAGCCCTCCCACTGTTGCCCCCTGCAAGCACCAAGAATACAGAGCATCACTGCTCCAGACAAAAGAACATAAGAGCAGCCCTATTGGAGCCCCCCCCCCCAAGCACCAAGGATACAGAGCATCACTGCCCCAGACAGAGAGCTCCACCAATACAGTGTGGCTAAGAGCCACTGATGGACCTCTGCTCCATATGTTGATCCAATCTCCTCTTGAAGCTGTCTGTGCTTGCAGCCGCCACCTCCTGTGGCAGTGAATTACATGTGTTCATCACCCTTTGGGTGAAGAAATACTTCCTTTTATCCGTTCTAACCCGCCTGCTTGAGGTCCGCCTACCCAGCAAAGCACAACTGAGTCCGTGGGGGTGTGGCAGCTGTGCAGGCTCGAGAGATCTGATCTCCAAGCCCCCCTCAGCTCCGAACCACGAGCTCTCACGGTCTGTCCAACCTCCCAGGCCTCTGGCGAGGATAGTCTGGGGTGGGGTGTTGCCCTGTGTGGAGCCTGGAGATAGTGTGAAGCAGAAATGTGGTGGCTAGAGATGAGAGTGATCATACTTGAGAGTTGTCGAAGAGGTTCAGAGAGCTGGGCTTACCTCTGAAAGGTAGGTTAGTCCTGGACACCGACCTGAGGTGAAAGGGAGAGGAAGAACAGGGGCACCTCATCAGGAGGCGTGATTTGAACTGGTGGTCTCCTGGTTCACCAAGTCTTCGCTGAGAGAGCACTCTGCACATGCGCTGAAGCTCTTTATTCTCCGTTATTTTCACACAGTCCAGTCCTGGATTCAGAGCAAGTCTCACATACCACTGGAGACTGAAGCCTGCGTTTTGTCGCCCTTGGCTGGGGTTGGAGGGGAAAAGATGGCCCCGGGGAGGGGAGTGTCCAGGAAGGGAGAGCTGGTGCCTCTGAGGTGGGCAGCAGAGAGGGGCCAGGGGCCCCCCCGGAAGGAGCAGCCTTGTGCTTGGCTTGCCGAAGGCCACTTCAATCCCCAGCCATGTCTCCTGCTAAGAAGGGAGCAGGCAGGAAGGGATGGGAGAAAGACCCTTCTCTGCCCGAGACCCTGGAGGGAGGGAGAGCGGCTGCCAGCTTGAGCAGACAAGACAGACCGGGATGGGCCCACGTGGCCTCATTCCGTGGAAGACAGCTCCGCGTGTGCGTGTGTGCCTGGGCTTCAAACAAAGCCATGTGTGTACAGAACTGCCCACTGTGGGTCGTTGTCATGGCTACTGACTTCCGTTGGCAAGTTTGGCGGAATCCTGGGGGGAGACTGCTGAAGGCTGATGAGCCGGGTCCCGAACGACACCTCTGGGGCGGGTGCCTTCATGCTCTGCGGGGGGTGGGGGGTGGCGGCAGGCGCTTGGCCTGATTCCGTGCAGCAGTTCTTCAAATATATTAGAAGTAGGAAACCAGCCAGGGAGGCAGTGGGGCCCTTGGATGACCAAGGGGTAAAAGGATTACTGAAGGAGGATAGGGAAATGGCTGAGAAGCTGAATGAATTTTTTGCCTCCGTCTTCACTGTGGAAGATGAGAACTTTTTGCCCGCCCCAGAACCACTAATTTTGGAAGGGGTGTTGAAAGACCTGAGTCAGATTGAGGTGACAAAAGAGGAGGTCCTACAACCGATAGACAAATTAAAAACTAATAAGTCACCGGGTCCGGATGGCATACATCCGAGAGTTCTAAAGTTGAACTTGTGGATCTTCTAACAAAAATCTGTAAACTTTCATTGAAATCTGCCTCCGTTCCTGAGGACTGGAAGGTAGCACATGTCACCCTCATCTTTAAAAAGGGTTCCAGAGGAGATCCGGGAAATTACAGGCCAGTAAGGTTGGTGGAGCTCGAACTGAGATCTGCCAGAGCTAGTCTTTCTGCGCACATTTTCTTAGGGAAGCAAGCCAAAGTACTATCCCTGGCCAGTTATCTTTTCAATATTACTATCCCAAAATATCAGATAGCTTTTTCAAAAGCACAGCTCAACGCACTTTTTTCATCGGTGCTTTTGGGTCGTTACGCCGGGCGCCCGTATCTGGAAAGACTGTGCCCCTGCAATTGCAATGAGGTTGAAACAACTTCCCACATTGTTCTGCAGTGCCCAAACTACAAGGACTTGAGGGCAAGTCTAATCTCTCCGATTCTCGGACCCTTGGTGGGCTGGCAGGAGGATGAGCAAATTGCCTTCCTCCTGTCTGACACTCATTCTGATGTTTCTTCTAAGATTGCCCGTTTCTGCTACGCTGCTCAGCTGGAAAGGAGGGAAATTGAGAGTGTAAATCTTGGTTATGGGTTTTAACAATATATGTAACAGCAGGAGTTAGGAATTTTGTGTAAGAGGTGATGTGTTTGTTGCTGTGTTGTTGGTATTTTTAAGCTGGTTGGATGACCGTGAATAAAGAACTAACTAACTTTCATTGAAATCTGCCTCCGTTCCTGGGGACTGGAAGGTAGCAAATGTCACCCCCATCTTTAAAAAGGGTTCCAGAGGAGTTCCGGGAAATTACAGGCCAGTCAGTCTGACTTCAATACCGGGAAAGTTGGTAGAAACCATTATCAAGAACAGAATGAGTAGGCACATTGATGAACACGGGTTATTGAGGAAGACTCAGCATGGGTTCTGTAAGGGAAGATCTTGCCTCACTAACCTGTTACATTTCTTTGAGGGGGTGAACAAACATGTGGACAAAGGAGACCCGATAGATGTTGTTTACCTTGACTTCCAGAAAGCTTTTGATAAAGTTCCTCATCAAAGGCTCCTTAGAAAGCTTGAGAGTCATGGAGTAAAAGGACAGGTCCTCTTGTGGATCAAAAACTGGCTGAGTAATAGGAAGCAGAGAGTGAGTATAAATGGGCAGTCTTCACGGTGGAGGACAGTAAGCAGTGGGGTGCCGCAGGGCTCGGTACTGGGTCCCATGCTCTTTAACTTGTTCATAAATGATTTAGAGTTGGGAGTGAGCAGTGAAGTGGCCAAGTTTGCAGATGACACTAAATTGTTCAGGGTGGTGAGAACCAGAGAGGATTGTGAGGAACTCCAAAGGGATCTGTTGAGGCTGGGTGAGTGGGCGTCAACGTGGCAGATGCGGTTCAATGTGGCCAAGTGCAAAGTAATGCACATTGGGGCCAAGAATCCCAGCTACAAATACAAGTTGATGGGGTGTGAACTGGCAGAGACTGACCAAGAGAGAGATCTTGGGGTCGTGGTAGATAATTCACTGAAAATGTCAAGACAGTGTGCGTTTGCAATAAAAAAGGCCAACGCCATGCTGGGAATTATTAGGAAGGGAATTGAAAACAAATCCGCCAGTATCATAATGCCCCTGTATAAATCGATGGTGCGGTCTCATTTGGAGTACTGTGTGCAGTTCTGGTCGCCGCACCTCAAAAAGGATATTATAGCATTGGAGAAAGTCCAGAAAAGGGCAACTAGAATGATTAAAGGGCTGGAACACTTTCCCTATGAAGAAAGGTTGAAACGCTTGGGACTCTTTAGCTTGGAGAAACGTCGACTGCGGGGTGACATGATAGAGGTTTACAAGATAATGCATGGGATGGAGAAAGTAGAGAAAGAAGTACTTTTCTCCCTTTCTCACAATACAAGGACTCGTGGGCATTTGATGAAATTGCTGAGCAGACAGGTTAAAACGGATAAAAGGAAGTACTTCTTCACCCAAAGGGTGATTGAGTGTTGGACTGGATGGGCCATTGGCCTGATCTAACATGGTTTCTCTTATGTTCTTATCCGATGTTGTACCCGACTGTGGGAAGACGGAGGGTGGCATTTCACGCTGATTAGGGCTGGCAGCTCCTGGCGAGTACAGCGGGCACGCACGGCTGCTCCCGCCTGCCTCCTCCTCCCGCAGCGAGGGTGGCAGATAGTTCATCCTTTGTGCCGCAGCAGCTTGGCAGAGTAGAGGGCCTCTCGGAGAGCGGCGGATGGGGCAGACGCTGGCACAGGCTTCTCATTCTCCAGTGGCGTCAGGCCCATGAGAAGACAGGGAACCAGAAGCCCACACTTTAGCTGTCCAGGGGAAGCCATTGCAGGCGGTGGGGAGAGAATACCCATGCCCGGTAGGGAGGGGGCGGCTTGGGCATGAGCCAGGCTGAAGAGCAGGCCTCAGGTAGTGAACTTGGGGATAGTAGATCATTCCAGAGAAGGCTTGGCCCCAAGTGTGGGCCCGCAGGGCTTTCTGAGTGGGGTCCGTGTCTGGCAAAAGGCCGTGGCTCTGTGGAAGAGCTCCTGCTTTGGACACAGAAGGTCCCTGGTTCAATCCCCGGCAGCAGCATCTCCAATTAATAAAGGACCAGGCGAGAGGTGATGGGAGAGACCTTTCTCTGCCTGAGACCCGCTGCTGGTCTGAGGAGACAAGACTGAATGGGGCAGACTGGGGGTCGGACTCAGGGGCAGTGGCCTTTAAGAACAACAGAAGAGAAGCCATGTTGGATCAGGCCAGTGGGCCATCCATTCCAACATTGTGTCACACAGACTGTGTCCAAAGAAACCAGGTGCCGTCAGGAGGTCCATCAGTGGGGCCAGGACACTAGAAGCCCTCCCACTGTTGCCCCCCAAGCACCCAGAATACAGAGCATCACTGCCCCAGACATAAGACCATAAGAGAAGCCATGTTGGATCAGGCCCATGGCCCCTCCAGTCCAACAGTCTTGTGTCACACAGCGACCAAAAAACCCAGGTGCCATCAGAAGGTCCGCCAAGGGGGCCAGGACACTAGAAGCCCTCGCACTGTTGCCCCTCTCCAAGCACCAAGAATACGGAGCATCACTGCCCCAGACAGAGAGTTCCAACAATATGCTGTGGCTAAGAGCCACTGATGGACCTCTGTTCCAGATGTTTATCCAATCCCCTCTTGAAGCTGGCTATGTTTGCAGCTGCCACCCCCTCCTGTGGCAGTGAATTGCACGTGTTAATCACCATTTGGGTGAAGAAGGACTTGCTTTTATCCATTCTAACCCGACTGCTCAGCGATTCCATTGGATGTCCACGAGTTCTCATATTGTGAGAAAGGGAGAAAAGGATCTTCTTTCTTCTTTGGCGAGTGCGTTTGGCCTTTTGGAAGCCACCACGGCCCAGGATCCAAAGGGCCCAGTGGGAGAACATCAGGAGAGCAGATCTCATCCAGCATCCAAGTTCCTGCCGATGCCCACAAGCAGGGGCGCAAAAGCCCCCTCCCCCTGCCCAAGGTCTGGTTCTTAGCCATGCACTGCCTCTGAATATAAGGGAGTCACACAGCCATCCTGCCGCCTCCTCGTGGGGCAGGACGGTCAGAACCTTCCCCTGGGCTAGACTGCCGCTGAACATGGATTCCTTCCTACCTGTGTGCTTCCCACAGCAGCCGGTGGCCCCGCTCGACCCCTCCCGCTGCACCAGCCTTTCCCCTCCCGCTTACTCCTGGCTATTTGCAAGGGCTGTTCCAGAAGTTTCCCTATGAAGAAAGGTTGAAACGCTTGGGACTCTTTAGCTTGGAGAAACGTCGACTGCGGGGTGACATGATAGAGGTTTACAAGATAATGCATGGGATGGAGAATGTAGAGAAAGAGGTACTTTTCTCCCTTTCTCACAATACAAGAACTCGTGGGCATTCGATGAAATTGCTGAGCAGACAGGTTAAAACGGATAAAAGGAAGTACTTCTTCACCCAAAGGGTGATTAACATGTGGAATTCACTGCCACAGGAGGTGGTGGCGGCGGCCACAAGCATGGCCACCTTCAAGAGGGGTTTAGATAAAAATATGGAGCAGAGGTCCATCAGTGGCTATTAGCCACAGTGTGTGTGTGTGTATATATGTATATATATATATAAAAAAAATTTTGGCCGCTGTGTGACACAGAGTGTTGGACTAGATGGGC